>NC_134531.1:217246985-217559485 GCF_050624435.1 Tenrec ecaudatus
AGTGAGTGGAGTGAGTGGAGTGAGTGAGTGAGTGGAGTGAGTGGGTGGAGTGAGTGAGTGGAGTGAGTGAGTGGAGTGAGTGGAGTGAGTGAGTGGAGTGAGTGAGTGAGTGGAGTGAGTGAGTGGAGTGAGTTGAGTGAGTTAGTGGAGTGAGTGAGTGGAGTGAGTGAGTGGAGTGAGTGAGTGGAGTGAGTGAGTGAGTGGAGTGAGTGAGTGGAGTGAGTGGAGTGAGTGAGTGGAGTGAATGAGTGAGTGGAGTGAGTGAGTGAGTGAGTGAGTGGAGTGAGTGGAGTGAGTGAGTGAGTGGAGCGAGGAGTGAGTGACTGAGTAAGTGGGGTGAGTGGAGTTAGTGAGTGGAGTGAGTGAGTGGAGTGAGTGAGTGGAGTGAGGGAGGGAGTGGAGTGAGTGGGTGGAGTGGGTGAGTGGAGTGAGTTGGTGGAGTGAGTGAGTGAGTGGAGTGAGTGAGTGAGTGGAGTGAGTGAGTGGAGTGAGTGGAGTGAGTGAGTGGAGTGAGTGGAGTGAGTGAGTGAGTGGAGTGAGTGAGTGGAGTGAGTGGAGTGAGTGAGTGAGTGGAGTGAGTGAGTGGAGTGGAGTGAGTGGGTGGAGTGAGTGAGTGGAGTGAGTGGAGTGAGTGGAGTGAGTGGGTGGAGTGAATGAGTGAGTGGAGTGAGTGAGTGGAGTGAGTAGAGTGAGTGAGTGAGTGGAGTGAGTGGAGTGAGTGAGTGAGTGGAGTGAGTGAGTGAGTGAGTGAGTGGAGTGAGTGAGTGGAGTGAATGAGTGAGTGGAGTGAGGAGTGAGTGAGTGAGTGGAGTGGGTCAGTGAGTGGAGTGAGTGAGTGGAGTGGAGTGAGTGGGTGGAGTGAGTGGGTGGAGTGAGTGGGTGGAGTGAATGAGTGAGTGGAGTGAGTGAGTGAGTGGAGTGAGTGAGTGGAGTGAGTGAGTGGAGTGAATGAGTGAGTGGAGTGAGGAGTGAGTGAGTGAGTGAGTAGGTGGGGTGAGTGGAGTTAGTGAGTGGAGTGAGTTGAGTGAGTGAGTGAGTGGAGTGAGTGAGTGAGTGGAGTGAGTGGAGTGAGTGAGTGGAGTGAGTGAGTGAGTGGAGTGAGTGGGTGGAGTGAGTGAGTGGAGTGAGTGGAGTGAGTGGAGTGAGTGGAGTGAATGAGTGGAGTGAGTGAGTGAGTGGAGTGAGTGAGTGGAGTGAGTGAGTGGAGTGAGTGGAGTGAGTGAGTGAGTGGAGTGAGTGAGTGGAGTGAGTGGAGTGAGTGAGTGGAGTGAGTGGAGTGAGTGAGTGGAGTGAATGAGTGAGTGGAGTGAGTGAGTGAGTGAGTGAGTGGAGTGAGTGAGTGAGTGGAGCGAGGAGTGAGTGACTGAGTAAGTGGGGTGAGTGGAGTTAGTGAGTGGAGTGAGTGAGTGGAGTGAGTGAGTGGAGTGAGTGAGTGGAGTGAGGGAGGGAGTGGAGTGAGTGGGTGGAGTGGGTGAGTGGAGTGAGTGGAGTGAGTTGGTGGAGTGAGTGAGTGAGTGGAGTGAGTGGGTGGAGTGGGTGAGTGGAGTGAGTGGAGTGAGTGGGTGGAGTGAGTAGAGTGAGTGGAGTGAGTGGAGTGAGTGAGTGAGTGGAGTGAGTGAGTGGAGTGAGTGGAGTGAGTGAGTGAGTGGAGTGAGTGGAGTGAGTGGAGTGAGTGAGTGAGTGGAGTGAGTGAGTGAGTGAGTGAGTGGAGTGAATGAGTGAGTGGAGTGAGGAGTGAGTGAGTGGAGTGAGTGAGTGGAGTGGAGTGAGTGGGTGGAGTGAGTGAGTGGAATGAGTGGAGTGAGTGGAGTGAGTGGGTGGAGTGAATGAGTGAGTGGAGTGAGTGAGTGAGTGGAGTGAGAGAGTGGAGTGAGTGGAGTGAGTGAGTGAGTGGAGTGAGTGGAGTGAGTGAGTGAGTGGAGTGAGTGAGTGAGTGAGTGGAGTGAGTGAGTGGAGTGAATGAGTGAGTGGAGTGAGGAGTGAGTAAGTGAGTGGAGTGAGTCAGTGAGTGGAGTGAGTGAGTGGAGTGGAGTGAGTGGGTGGAGTGAGTGAGTGGAGTGAGTGGAGTGAGTGGGTGGAGTGAGTGGGTAGAGTGAGTGGGTTTAGTGAGTGAGTGAGTGGAGTGGGTGGAGTGAGTGGAGTGAGTGGGTGGAGTGAGTGAGTGGAGTGAGTGGAGTGAGTTAGTGGAGTGAGTGGGTAGAGTGAGTGGGTTTAATGAGTGGGTGGAGTGAGTGGGTGGAGTGAGTGGAGTGAGTGGAATGAGTGAGTGGAATGAGTGAGTGGAGTGAGTGAGTGGAGTGAGTGGAGTGAGTGGGTGGAATCAGTGAGTGGAGTGAGTGGGTTTAGTGAGTGGGTGGAGTGAGTGAGTGGAGTGAGTGGGTGGAGTGAGTGAGTGGAGTGAGTGCGTGGCGTGAGTGGGTAGAGTGAGTGGGTTTAGTGAGTGGGTGGAGTGAGTGAGTGAGTGGAGTGAGTGAGTGGAGTGAGTGAGTGGAGTGAGTGAGTGGAGTGAATGAGTGAGTGGAGTGAGTGAGTGAGTGGAGTGAGTGAGTGAGTGGAGTGAGTGAGTGAGTGGAGTGAGTGAGTGGAGTGGGTGGAGTGAGTGGGTGGAGTGAATGAGTGAGTGGAGTGAGTGAGTGAGTGGAGTGAGTGAGTGAGTGGAGTGAGTGAGTGAGTGAGTGGAGTGAGTGAGTGGAGTGAGTGAGTGGAGTGAGTGAGTGGAGTGAATGAGTGAGTGGAGTGAGGAGTGAGTGAGTGAGTGAGTGAGTAGGTGGGGTGAGTGGAGTTAGTGAGTGGAGTGAGTTGAGTGAGTGAGTGAGTGGAGTGAGTGGAGTGAGTGGAGTGAGTGAGTGGAGTGAGTGAGTGGTGGTGAGTGAGTGGAGTGAGTGGGTGGAGTGAGTGAGTGAGTGGAGTGAGTGAGTGGAGTGAGTGAGTGAGTGGAGTGAGTGAGTGGAGTGAGTGAGTGGAGTGAGTGAGTGAGTGAGTGAGTGGAGTGAGTGAGTGGAGTGAGTGAGTGAGTGGAGTGAGTGGAGTGAATGAGTGAGTGGAGTGAGTGGAGTGAGTGAGTGAGTGAGTGAGTGAGTGGAGTGAGTGAGTGGAGTAAGTGAGTGAGTGGAGTGAATGAGTGAGTGGAGTGAGGAGTGAGTGACTGAGTACGTGGGGTGAGTGGAGTTAGTGAGTGGAGTGAGTGAGTGGAGTGAGGGAGGGAGTGGAGTGAGTGGGTGAGTGGAGTGAGTGGAGTGAGTGAGTGGAGTGAGTGGGTGGAGTGGGTGAGTGGAGTGAGTGGAGTGAGTGGGTGGAGTGAGTGGAGTGAGTGGAGTGAATGAGTGAGTGGAGTGAGTGGAGTGAGTGAGTGAGTGGAGTGAGTGAGTGGAGTGAGTGGAGTGAGTGAGTGAGTGGAGTGAGTGAGTGGAGTGAGTGAGTGAGTGGAGTAAGTGAGTGGAGTGAATGAGTGAGTGGAGTGAGTGAGTGGAGTGATTGAGTGAGTGGAGTGAGTGGGTAGAGTGAGTGAGTGGAGTGAGTGAGTGAGTGGAGTGAGTGAGTGAGTGGGTGGAGTGAGTGGAGTGAGTGGGTGGAGTGAGTGGAGTGAGTGAGTGAGTGGAGTGAGTGAGTGGAGTGAATGAGTGAGTGGAGTGAGTGAGTGAGTGGAGTGAGTGAGTGGAGTGAATGAGTGAGTGGAGTGAGGAGTGAGTGAGTGAGTGGATAGGTGGGGTAAGTGGAGTTAGTGAGTGGAGTGAGTTGAGTGAGTGAGTGGAGTGAGTGAGTGAGTGGAGTGAGTGGAGTGAGTGAGTGGAGTGAGTGAGTGAGTGGAGTGAGTGGGTGGAGTGAGTGAGTGGAGTGAGTGAGTGGAGTGAGTGGAGTGAGTGAGTGGAGTGAGTGAGTGAGTGGAGTGAGTGAGTGGAGTGAGTTGAGTGAGTTAGTGGAGTGAGTGAGTGGAGTGAGTGAGTGGAGTGAGTGAGTGGAGTGAGTGAGTGAGTGGAGTGAGTGAGTGGAGTGAGTGGAGTGAGTGAGTGGAGTGAATGAGTGAGTGGAGTGAGTGAGTGAGTGGAGTGAGTGGAGTGAGTGAGTGAGTGGAGCGAGGAGTGAGTGACTGAGTAAGTGGGGTGAGTGGAGTTAGTGAGTGGAGTGAGTGAGTGGAGTGAGTGAGTGGAGTGAGGGAGGGAGTGGAGTGAGTGGGTGGAGTGGGTGAGTGGAGTGAGTGGAGTGAGTTGGTGGAGTGAGTGAGTGAGTGGAGTGAGTGAGTGAGTGGAGTGAGTGAGTGGAGTGAGTGGAGTGAGTGAGTGGAGTGAGTGGAGTGAGTGAGTGAGTGGAGTGAGTGAGTGGAGTGAGTGGAGTGAGTGAGTGAGTGGAGTGAGTGAGTGGAGTGGAGTGAGTGGGTGGAGTGAGTGAGTGGAGTGAGTGGAGTGAGTGGAGTGAGTGGGTGGAGTGAATGAGTGAGTGGAGTGAGTGAGTGGAGTGAGTAGAGTGAGTGAGTGAGTGGAGTGAGTGGAGTGAGTGAGTGAGTGGAGTGAGTGAGTGAGTGAGTGAGTGGAGTGAGTGAGTGGAGTGAATGAGTGAGTGGAGTGAGGAGTGAGTGAGTGAGTGGAGTGAGTCAGTGAGTGGAGTGAGTGAGTGGAGTGGAGTGAGTGGGTGGAGTGAGTGGGTGGAGTGAGTGGGTGGAGTGAATGAGTGAGTGGAGTGAGTGAGTGAGTGGAGTGAGTGAGTGGAGTGAGTGAGTGGAGTGAATGAGTGAGTGGAGTGAGGAGTGAGTAAGTGAGTGAGTAGGTGGGGTGAGTGGAGTTAGTGAGTGGAGTGAGTTGAGTGAGTGAGTGAGTGGAGTGAGTGAGTGAGTGGAGTGAGTGAGTGGAGTGAGTGAGTGAGTGGAGTGAGTGGGTGGAGTGAGTGAGTGGAGTGAGTGGAGTGAGTGGAGTGAGTGAGTGGAGTGAGTGAGTGAGTGGAGTGAGTGAGTGGAGTGAGTGGAGTGAGTGGAGTGAGTGAGTGGAGTGAGTGAGTGGAGTGAGTGAGTGAGTGGAGTGAGTGAGTGGAGTGAGTGGAGTGAGTGAGTGGAGTGAGTGGAGTGAGTGAGTGGAGTGAATGAGTGAGTGGAGTGAGTGAGTGAGTGAGTGAGTGGAGTGAGTGAGTGGAGCGAGGAGTGAGTGACTGAGTAAGTGGGGTGAGTGGAGTTAGTGAGTGGAGTGAGTGAGTGGAGTGAGTGAGTGGAGTGAGTGAGTGGAGTGAGGGAGGGAGTGGAGTGAGTGGGTGGAGTGGGTGAGTGGAGTGAGTGGAGTGAGTTGGTGGAGTGAGTGAGTGAGTGGAGTGAGTGGTGGAGTGGGTGAGTGGAGTGAGTGGAGTGAGTGGGTGGAGTGAGTAGAGTGAGTGGAGTGAGTGGAGTGAGTGAGTGAGTGGAGTGAGTGAGTGGAGTGAGTGGAGTGAGTGAGTGAGTGGAGTGAGTGGAGTGAGTGGAGTGAGTGAGTGAGTGGAGTGAGTGAGTGAGTGAGTGAGTGAGTGGAGTGAATGAGTGAGTGGAGTGAGGAGTGAGTGAGTGGAGTGAGTGAGTGGAGTGGAGTGAGTGGGTGGAGTGAGTGAGTGGAATGAGTGGAGTGAGTGGAGTGAGTGGGTGGAGTGAATGAGTGAGTGGAGTGAGTGAGTGAGTGGAGTGAGAGAGTGGAGTGAGTGGAGTGAGTGAGTGAGTGGAGTGAGTGGAGTGAGTGAGTGAGTGGAGTGAGTGAGTGAGTGAGTGGAGTGAGTGAGTGGAGTGAATGAGTGAGTGGAGTGAGGAGTGAGTAAGTGAGTGGAGTGAGTCAGTGAGTGGAGTGAGTGAGTGGAGTGGAGTGAGTGGGTGGAGTGAGTGAGTGGAGTGAGTGGAGTGAGTGGGTGGAGTGAGTGGGTAGAGTGAGTGGGTTTAGTGAGTGAGTGGAGTGGGTGGAGTGAGTGGAGTGAGTGGGTGGAGTGAGTGAGTGGAGTGAGTGGAGTGAGTTAGTGGAGTGAGTGGGTAGAGTGAGTGGGTTTAATGAGTGGGTGGAGTGAGTGGGTGGAGTGAGTGGAGTGAGTGGAATGAGTGAGTGGAATGAGTGAGTGGAGTGAGTGAGTGGAGTGAGTGGAGTGAGTGGGTGGAATGAGTGAGTGGAGTGAGTGGGTTTAGTGAGTGGGTGGAGTGAGTGAGTGGAGTGAGTGGGTGGAGTGAGTGGGTGGCGTGAGTGGGTGGCGTGAGTGGGTAGAGTGAGTGGGTTTAGTGAGTGGGTGGAGTGAGTGAGTGAGTGGAGTGAGTGGGTGGAGTGAGGGAGTGGAGTGAGGGAGTAGAGTGAGGGAGTGAGTGAGTGGAGTGAGTGAGTGAGTGAGTGGAGTGAGTGAGTGGAGTGAATGAGTGAGTGGAGTGAGGAGTGAGTGAGTGGAGTGAGTGAGTGAGTGGAGTGAGTGGAGTGGAGTGAGTGGGTGGAGTGAGTGAGTGGAGTGAGTGGAGTGAGTGGGTGGAGTGAGTGGGTAGAGTGAGTGGGTTTAGTGAGTGAGTGAGTGGAGTGGGTGGAGTGAGTGGAGTGAGTGGGTGGAGTGAGTTAGTGGAGTGAGTGGGTAGAGTGAGTGGGTTTAATGAGTGGGTGGAGTGAATGGAGTGAGTGAGTGGGTGGAGTGAGTGGAGTGAGTGAGTGGAATGAGTGAGTGGAGTGAGTGGGTGGAGTGAGTGAGTGGAGTGAGTAGAGTGAGTGGGTGGAATGAGTGAGTGGAGTGAGTGGGTTTAGTGAGTGGGTGGAGCGAGTGAGTGGAGTGAGTGGGTGGAGTGAGTGGGTGGAGTGAGTGGGTGGAGTGAGTGGGTAGAGTGAGTGGGTTTAGTGAGTGGGTGGAGTGAGTGAGTGAGTGGAGTGAGTGGGTGGAGTGAGGGAGTGGAGTGAGGGAGTAGAGTGAGGGAGTGAGTGAGTGGGTGGAGTGAGTGAGTGGAGTGAGTTAGTGAGTGGAGTGAGTGGGTGGAGTGCGCGAGGGAGTGAGTGCGACAACTGTGCAATAAGCAAGAGCTAGAGGGCAGGGCATTATGCAAATATATGACCCAAATTTAGCAGGGAAATCTTCACCTTCAAAGGTAGAAGGTAAAATATCAGGAATAATATAAAATAATAATGAAAAGATGAGTTCTTTTATTTAGCAGGCGAGCAAATGGTCAAATAGGGGAAGGGATGCTGTGGGTGAGGTTGTTGGGGCCATCCACCCCGCCTACACACACACACACACAACATTAGACTTATCACCCCACCATGAGGTCACTTGGGGGCACATTTGATTTTTAATGGTTTTAATGAACAAACCAAAAATCCACCTGTTTGGACAGTTGGTCCCACACACCCGAAGAGCCCCTGAGGCGATTAGGAGAGCTGGGTTTACTATAAATAGACAATTAATACAGAGAAAGTCTGTGCCAGCGGTGAGGTGGATGCAAATTCTTTGTATTATGGAAAATCTGATAACTAAAAACCGCAGCGTGCATGTTCTGTGCCAGATACTTTGTTAGGTGTTTTACAAATGTGTTAGCCAGCTTAATCGTTCCACAAACCTCAGAGGTAGGTAGTATTAGCCCCGCTCCACACCCTGGAGGGAACAGAGGCCCAGGAAGTGCAGTGCCTCAGCAGGGCTGGAATGCACTACCCCCTCCCCCCATGTTCTCTCTGCATCAAAGCCTGTGTTTCCACCTTTCCTCTCTCATCAAGCTCCGGTGAATGCTGGAAGGACATCTGCAAATATCTCCCATGTTCTTCCAGGCCAAGTAAGGGAAAGCTACGTCACGTGACCACAGCAGCTGGAAAAAAACCCCCCACTCACTGCCATCTATTCAGTGCTGACTCATAGCGACCCCCTGTGGGTTTCAGAGACTGTAACTATTAACAGGAGTAGAAAACCCAGGATTTGTCCCAGGGACCTGCTGGTGGTTTCGAACAGCCTGCCATGCAGACTGCAGCCCAAGAAGTAAGTACTACACCACCAGGGCTTTTGGAGTGCAGCAGTTATGTCATGAAAAGACCAGAAAGAAGTGGTCTGGACAGTCCAAAGGAATGCTACCAGAAAGAGCAAGGGGCACCCCGCAGATAAACAGTAGCTCATAAGTTCAGCCAAGGGCAGAATTGATCAGAACACAAGAGCCAAGTTCACGAGACTTAAGCAACTGCTGGAAGCTGTGGAAACCCCATCCTTCCCCCCAGCCCTCCTCGCTCCGTGAGCCTTCCGGACTTCTTTCCCTCTGGAGGAAGGCATTTTGGACACATTCTACCCACCGAGATCACTCTAGAAGAAGAAGTAGAAGTTGCTCAAGCACCAACCCACAGGGGTTCATGGAGAGACAGGACAAAACCTTATGCTAACCAAGAGACACAGCCAGGCTGTCCTAAAGGAGATTCAACCGGTGGGATGTTCCAGATGAAATGGTAGAACCCGAGGCTGTGTATACAGAACATTAACCATGAGAGACAAAACAGGATGAATCTGATGGATAAACTTTTCTCCCTTCCTCTCTCTTGAAGGATGGTTCGGAGAAGCAGCCTCTGCATACAGTCTACCTAGAAACAGTCCACAGAACTAAGCAAAAAAATCTAGACGTCCTGGTGGTACAGGGGTTAGGCATGGCCAAAAGGTCAGGAGTCGGAACCCACCCGTTACTCTACGAGGGAAAGATGTGGCAGTCTGCTTCTATAAAGATGTACAGGGATAAGGGAGCAAGTGAGCTAAACGAGATGGTGATGATGAGGGCGTAGAATGCCTGGTGGAACTAGATCAAGGGCAATGTAGCCAAGAGGAGTTACTAAAACCTGAATGAAGGTTAAACATGATAGTGGGAAAGAGGAAAAGGAACGGAAATAGAGGAAAGAACTAATAGAGGCCTAAATACAGACATGTACATATGCAAATGTATTTATATATAATGATAAGGGAATGGATCTATGTGCATATACTTATATGTTAAGTATTAAGGCAGCAGACGGACATTGGGCCTCTACTAAAATACTCCTTCAACACAAGAAAACTTTGTTCTAATAACCTGGCATTCCGTGATGCTCACCTTTCCAACACAATTGCTGAAGAAAAAAATGGGTGCACAGCAAATGTGGTAAAGAAAGCTGATGGTGCCCAGCTATCAAAAGATATAGCATCTGGGGTCTTAAACGCTTGAAGATAAACAAGCAGTCATCTAGCTTAAAAGCAACAAAGCCCACATGGAGAAGCACACCAGCCTGTATGATCATGAGGTGTCAATGCATCAGTAACAGGCACCAAAGACCCAGGACAAAAAATCATATTTATGTGAATGAGAGGAAGGGCAGAATGGAGACCCAAAGCCCATCTATAGACAATTGAACATCCCCTTACAGAGTGGTTGCGGGGAGGAGACGAGCCAGTCAGGATGCAGTACAGCACTGACGACACATACAATTTTCCTCTAGTTCTTTAATGCCTCCCCCCGCCACTATTATGTCCCCCAATTCTACCTTTCAAATACAGCTAGACCAGACCAGGTACACAGATACAGATAAGAGCTCAAAACACAGGGAGTCCAGGAGAGATAACCCCCTTAGGACCAATGATAAGAGTAGTGACAATAGGAGGATAGGGGGAGTGTGGGGAGAAAGGAGGAACCAATCACAATGATCGACATGTAACTCCCCCCCCACCCCAGGAGGATGAACAACAGAAAAGTAGATGAAGGGAGATAGCAGATGATGTAAGATATAAAAATAATAATTTATAATTTATCAAGGGTTCATGAGGGAGGGGAAAATGAGGAGCTGATAGCAAGGGCTATCAGAAAGAAAATATTTTGAAAATTATATTGGCAACATATGTACAAAAGTGCTTGGCATAATTGATGGATTGTGATAGGAGCTGTAAGAACCCCAACAAAACAATTTAAAAAGAAGAAAATGTTCTAAAATTGATTAAATATGATTAAATCGTTGAATTGTATATGTATGTATGTATGTGTATATATATATATAAAGATTTACAGGTAGTCCCCAGCTTACAAACAAGTTCCATTCTTATATCTATGTTTCAAGTCAAATTTTTATGTAATTTAGAGCAATTACTTACAGATCATATTTAACATCACATATCAAATGCTTATGTTAACATATAGTATATCTTTCTATGCATAAAAGCACTAAAGAAAGATTTCCAGATACACTAAAACATAACATAATAATAAAATAACAATGATGATAATAATGTTTGGAAGCATGTTGTGGAGTGGTGCCCATGTCTAACTATGAACCACTGTATGTACCTGTTTTTAATCTAATATCAACAAGCTTTCCAAGAGTTGGTTCATAACGATGAGTTGTATGTAATTCAGAAGTTTGTAACACCAGGACTGCCTGTACAGCCTTGGGAATCCTGTAGATCAGTGGTTCTCAACCTTCCTAATGACATGACCCTTTAATACAGTTCCTCATGTTGTGGTGACGCCCCAACCATGAAATTATTTTCATTGCTACTTCATAACTCTAAGTTTGCTACTGTTATGAATAGGGCGACCCTGTGAAAGGGTCGTTCAACCCCCAAAGGGGTCGCGGCCCACAGTTTGAGAACCGCTACTGTACAGTCTTTCTACTCTACCTAAACTGTGAGTTGGAATCAACTTGATAGCAATGGGTGGCTTGGCTTTGCTTTGCTTTTAAGCAAAAAGCTGGGCTTTCTGGTGAAGCTAGGATGTGATCAGTAACATTTCTATTCCTGTTTGCTTTCCTTCCTTCCCTCTTTCAATCCCTTTAGCCCTCATTCTGACTGCTCTGAGAATTTCACAACCCCGCAGCCAATCAACGGAGCTCTAGTGGTGGAGCTGTTGGATAAACCGCTGGGTAACTAACTGCAAGGTGGGTGGCTCAAACCCACCAGCCTCACCAAAGAACAGTTGAGGCTACACGCTGCTGTAAGATTTACAGGACCATCAGACACCCTACTTAGATAGGGTCACTTTGAGTTATAATCAACTCAATGGCAGTGGGTTTCTGCCAGTAAAGTGTTAGCTCATGACACCCTTTTTCAGTTTTCAAAAGGTATATCAAGAACATTGATCTAAATATTTAGATGTAAATTGATCGTTCAGACATAAAATTCACTCAACTCTCCAACTGGTTAGCTAAGTAAAATGTGGTAATTATTCATCAGAAATGGAACCTGGGTGGTGTAGTGGTTTTTCTTTGGGTTATAGAATCACAGGGTCAGCAGTTCAAAACCACCAACAGCTCTAAAGGAGAAAGACTGGGCTTTCCACTCCTGTAAACAGTTATAGTCTTAGAAACCCACAAGGGGTTGCTATGAGTCAGCATTAATCAGTTAACAGTCTTCTACTGTCCTCATGACTCTGATGAGAATGGAAAGTGAAATCCCTGCATGAGTGATTCAAAAAAAAAACCTTACTACCATAGAGTCAATGCTAACTCAGAGTGACCCCCTGTGGGTTTACGAGACTGTGACTGTTTATAAAAGTAGAAAGCCCAGTCCTTTTCCCAAAGACCTGCTGGTGGTTTAACTGTTGACCACACAGAGCTTTAAATAAAAGCCACTCTAATTAAGAACCCGTGGGGGCACTAGGAGTTAGGCCTAGGCTGCAAGGTATAAGAGCCACCAATCACTCCAAAGGAAACAGATGGGCCTACCTGCTCCCATAAAGACTTACAGTCCCAGAAACCTGAAAGTTGGAATCTACTCAACAGCAGTGAGTTTTTCTAGAGCTAACAGTTACCCCAGAGTGGAGATGCCCAGGAGGAATCTCATTTCATGAGGATGAATTGTATGAAAGATGGACTCTAGTGAAGTATCAGCAAAGAGTCTCAAGAAATCTGCATAATACAAGATAAAAGGGAGCTCCAAGCCAAGGTTGAAATTAGTTCAGTTGCAAATGACAAGAATTTGTCCAAATCAGTTTTTCAAGACTGAATAAATTAGCCAATGGTGTGCAACAACTTGAGGAGATTTATTCAAGAAAAATAGCTGAATCATTGTTAGACATGGCACCATTTTAACTTTCCCTGTGTCCACTCCCCGCTTCACAGTTCCACAATGGACACAATAGACAGCCGCCAGAAAAGACAGTGTGGGTCTGGAGCTTCCCAGGTAGCCCCCTTATAGAGGAGAGTCAGTGTCTGATCTGCCTGGAAACTCCCAGTAGGCACGTGTCACAAAGAACACAGATGGTAGAACAGGCCCTAAACAGACAGACGGAAACCACCTAGGGAACATGAGATTTCCAGAGTCACCACATTACATCATCAAGATGCCTAATTTTCAATAACAACAACAACGAGGCATGTAAAGACACAGGAAAGCATGATCCAAGAGAAACCATCTCTGAAGAAGTTCAGATGTTGAACTTCGTGCACAAAAAACAAGCCACACCTACTGTCAGCCCCATCATGTTTCCAAGGCAGTCCATCTCAGAGGAAGCAAATGGCTGCACCTTTCTCCCTTGGAGAGTACAGTGGATTCAAACTGCCTACCTTATAATTAGAATTGAGCATTTCCAAAGCAGGATTTGGTCATGTTAGTGCTTGCTATGATCAAAGGCAGGAACAGAGTGGGATAAAATACCCTTAGTTAAGTCAGACAATTCAATGTAAGAGGAGTTCCCCTGGATTGTGGTCTACATCCCTTTCATCGTACAAGAGATAAAAGAAAGAGAAGTGGGCAGAGAGGGAGGGACTATGGTACCACCAAGGAAGAAGAGCTGGGAGCAGGTCTACATATGTCCTCTGAACCAGGGTTTCTCTGTTGAGAACCCCTAGACCCCGGGGAAGATGCATGCCCAAACATGTGTAGATCTCCAAGGAACTCCAGAACCACCGATGCTGAAAGGAAAGAAGGACCTTTCCCCAAAACCAACAGAGAATGCTCGTCTTCCCTTAGACTTACAGCTAGTACCCTGGATTCTAGCCTTCTAAAGCAGGATAGAATAAACTTGTATTTGTTAAATCCATCCACTTGCGGTATTTCTGCTACAGCAGTGCTAGATACTAAGAGAGTGTGTATTAGGGAACCTCAGAAGGCATGTTCTGCCACAGGACATTTGCACCCACCATTCTTCTGTCTGATACATTTTATGTATACACATATATATCACTCCCTCTCCTCTGCCATGACTCTGTTCAAATGTCCTCTCAGCAGGAAGGCCTTCTTGGGCCTCTCCATTTAAAATAGCAATCCCCTCTCTCTCCTCACCCCTTGAAGACACTCCCTACCCGACACAGTGTTAAAACAATTTTTCTCCGCAGCCATCAATACTAGCTGCCCTTCTATCTGTCTACTTTTTTCTGTGGTCGTGGCCTCTTCCCCTACGAGAGGCATGTTCTAGGAAAGCTCTGTTTGCTGTTTGCTTCTCTGCCAAATAGCCAGCTCCTGACAGTCTTGGTATCCTACTGGTGTTCAACAAATATTTTTTAAAAGAATGAATTGTATCATCCATTGAGATGCTTTATCCAGAAAACTGACTTGTAGGAATTGAAGCAACAGAAGAGAACAGTTATATGAATGCAAAGGTTCATTACTATAAAGCATGTTTGTCAAACTTTATGATGTCAAGGACATGAGGAAGACCAGTAGTTGGGGTAATCAGTATAGGGGTGTCAGGCAATTTGAGGAAAGGCAACTTGGAGGGCAGAGTTTTAAACAGAAACTCGAAGGAAGTAGCTGATTTGGCTGTCAGACTCTGGCCAAAAAGTGGAGTTTGGGGATCAGAAAGAAAGGAATGGAGGAATGGGTAAGGTGGGTTGAAGGTAATAGAGCACACCTAAAATTTAGTCCAAATATGACCCTGCTCTTTTCTAAAACAAAAAAATTGGTGAACCCCAAAATATTTATACTATAATGCTTGCATCTTGGAAAACTGCTTTAAAATACCTTTGAATGTGTAAAATGTCTGAGATTTGCTTTTCCAGATCAGAAAAGTCATTCTAAGTTCAAGGCCGATCCTGTCAAGCACACACCCACCTAGGTTCTAATACGAAGCCAGCCCAGATCAGCTAGGGCAAGACTTCTCTAGTGAACACCTCCATGCGGATTCGGAATCTCTTACCAGATAATTAGGCCGGGGGGGGTGGGGGGGACGGGACTGTCAACATGTTTGTAATTCTGCCAGAAAAGCCTTGAGAGTAATTTCAACAGAAAAAAACAAAAAGTAAGTCTTGTAGGTGAGAAATGTGCTCAGCAAGGAAAAGTCTTCAATCAGAAAATATTTGTTAACAACAACAAAAAGAAACAACTCGCCAGGCAAGGGGTAATTAATCAAAAGATATTTAGGAACCAATTATTTAGCATACATAAACTTGAGCCAAGGGCTATTGGAGGTAGTAGGTTCAGAGATAGAAGTCCCACCTTCCATGTAAGGGATCTGAATTTGATTCCCAGACAGTGCCCCTCATGGGCCGCTATCACTCATCTGTCAAGGGAGGCTTGAGTGGTGCTATGAAGTTACCCGGGTTTCACCAAAGCTTCCAGACTAAGATGAGCTAGGAAGAAAATCCTGATGATCTCCTTCTAAAATCATGAAAACCCTATGAAACACAGCAGTTCACAACTGATGGAAGGGCGGACACAGGGCCATGCAGTAGTCAGGGCCAATTCAATGGCAGACAACAAAACAGTACAGCCGCTCCTCAGTCATGAGAACTTGCCAACACTAAACCATGCTCAGCAGATTTGTATACGGATAGTGTCAGTCCTGGGGTTGCGGATGTGATTTCTGTCTTCCTGGACTCCCCATATGCCCAGAAGATGCTGGAGACATAAACGTAGGGCAGGTTCACAACCCCTTACCTGAAATTCCTGGGGCAACTTGTCATTTAGAATGTTCTAGATAGATGTCATAGAGAAAATGAAGTGCACAGACCTAATATTTCACAGCAGCCTGTGTGAGGTGCAGTGCAATACACAGTAACCAGTCACATTAGCATTGCCATGGAAAAGCAAGGATACTTAGCCTACGTGGGCTTAAATAAAGGTTGAAAGTAGCCTCCGTTCAGGTCAACATTTTGCTACCAAATAAATTTAATTCAATGTTTTGGAAAGCTTTTGAGATTTGAGAACTTGTAGAATTTTAGGACTGCAGATCGGGGATGGTGGGTTAGGGAACCGTGCTCTATTTCCAGAGGAACTTGACACTGCTGGTAAAATAGGAGACATGTAATGAAGCAAATAGTGTTGGGCATCACGGGATTTCAAAGACTCAGCCTCAGACCCAGACGACACAAAACTTTTATAGACAACACATGTGTGACTGACCCAGGGGAAAAATAAATCTATTATTAACAATTGCAGAGTCAACTCAAGAGTGAGACATTTATAGACAACACAGTTGGAGAAATAAATCTATGATTAACAATTAGCAAAGATCGCAAGGCTCACTTTGGGTCTTGAGTTTCAGAACCCATACTGAAGTGTACAGGGAGGTGTGCTTGCTCCAGAGAAGCAACTTGGATGGAAGATCAGGTTCGTCTCAGGAAACAGTCAGGGCAGAGAGCAGAGAGCAGAGAAGGGCCCCAGAAGACCCAAAGTGGTTTCCTTTAGCATTTTCAATTTCTGAACTCTCCTGGCTCCTACAAAATCACCTGTAAACTCTCCATATCTCATTAATATGTTATGGAGTTGGGTTCTATGAAGAAGAATGCACTATCAGGATTGGAGAGAGAATTTTTATCAACTTGGGATATGCAGATGGCCCAACCTTGCTTGCTGAACGTCAGGAGGACTGCAAACGTTTGAAGGTGCAGATTGCAGCCTTCGCTATGGAACTCACAACTCGATCTAGAGAAAGCCAGAATCCGCACAGCCGGACCAGCAGAGAACCAGGAGATAACTTCATGATAGAGAAAAAATGCTAGTTGTCTAGCATTTTGTCTTGCTTGGATCCACAATCAAGAGATCAAGCAATATATTGGATTATGCTTTGGGCTGGAGAACCACAGGGTCGGCAGTTCAAACCCACCAACAGCCCTGTAGGAGAAAGACTCATAGCAGAGAGTCAGCATTGACTCATAGCAGGGAGGGGGTTTTCTTTGAACCACACATCCAGGGATTTCATTTCCCACTCTCATCAGAGTCATGAGGACACGGGAAGACTGTTTTTTGTTGTTGGTAAGCGTCACTGAGTCAGCTCTGACCAATAGTGACCCTATGCACAACAAAATGAAACTCAGCATGGTCCTGTGCCATCTTCACAGTTGGTCCTATGCCTAAGCCTACTGTTACAGCCACTGTGCCAATCCTTCTCATTAGGGCCATCTCTTCCTACACTGTCCCTCCACTTTACCAAGCATGATGCCCTTCCCCAGGGGCTGGTCTCTCCTGACAACATGTCCCAAGAATGGAATCACCATCCTTGCAACTAAGGAGAACTTTGACCTTACTTCTTCCAACACAGTCCATGGTACTTTCCATTTTCTTTTCCAGCACCACAATACAAATGCATCAATTCTTCTTCCATCTTCCTTATTCATTGGAGAATATCATGGCTTGGATCAGGTGTACCTTAGTCCAAAAAGTAACATCCTTACTCTTCAATACTATAAAAGCATCTTGTGCCACATATTTACCTAATGCAGTATGTCTTTCGATCTCTTGACGACTGCTTCCATGAGCATTGATTGTGGATCCAAGAAAGACAAAATCCTTGACAGCTTAAATCATTTCTCCATTTTCCATAATGTTGCCTATTGGTCCAATTTTGAGGATTTTGGACTTCCTTACGTTGAGTTGTAATCCATACTACAAGGCTACAATCCTTGGTCTTTATCAGCAAGTGCTTCAATCCCTTCTCATTTTCAGCAAGTAAAGTTGTGTCATCTGCATAACACAGGTTGTTTGTTAATAAGTCTTCCTTCCATCTTGATACTGAGTTCTTCATATAATCCAACTTCTCTGATGAATTGCTCAGCAAATAGATTGAGGAAATGTGAAGAGAGGATTCAATGCTAATGCTCACCTTTCCTGACTTTAAAAAATGCAGTATGTCCTTGTTCTGTTCACACAATTGCCTCTTAATCCATGTACAAGTTCCTTATGAATACAATGAAGTGTTCTGGAATTCCCATTCTTCTCAAGGTGATCCACTGTTGCTTGAGGTCCGCACAGTCGAATGCCTTGGCATAGTTAATGAAACACAAGTACATATCTTTCTAGTATTCTCTTTGAGCCAAGATCCATCTGACATCAGCAATGAAATGACTTGTTACATGTCCTCTTCTGAATCTGACCTGAACCTGTGGCAGCTCCCTGTAAACGCACACCTGCAACCATTGTTGGGTGATCTTGAGCAGCATTTTACTGGGGTGCAATGTCAGTGGTACTTTTCTATAGTTTGAGCAGTCTGTTGAGTCACTTTTCTTTAGGATGTGTTCAAATATGGATTTCTTCAACTCAGTTGGCCAAGTAGCTGTCATCCAAATTTCCTGGCATAGACAAGTGAGTGCTTCCAGAGCTTCTTTGGCTCTCTGAAACATTTCCATGGTTATTCTGTCAATTCCTGGAACCTTATTTTTGGCTAATGCATTCAGTGCAGTTCGAACTTCTTCCTTCAGGACCATTGGTTCTTGCTCACATGCTACCTCCTGAAATGGTGGACTATCTACCAGTTATTTGTTTGCTTGTTTCAGTTCAGTGACTCTATGTGATTTAATTGAACTTAAGATGGATCAAAGGCCTCAATGTAAAAAACTGGAGCTATAAATAATCACCACTGGAAAAATAAAGACAAATTAGGGGTCCCAAAACATAGCATAAACACACAAACATAACAAAAACTACACACACAGTAGAAGATTAGATAGATGGTTGGGACCTCCTAAAATTTAGACACCTGTTTGCATGAAAAGGCTTCGCCAAAAGAGCACTCACAGATAAGGGGAGAAATTGGCAATGATCTATTTGATAAGGGACTAATCTCTAAGATCTACAGAAAACTTCAATGTGTAAATTAGAAAAAGACAATCCAATTAAAATAATGAGCAGAGGACAGGAACAGGCACTTACCAAAGAAGATATTCCTGTGGTCAGTTAACATATGAAAGGACACACAATCATCATTCAGTTGAGAGAGACAAATCAAAACAACAAAGAGCTACCCCCTCCCCCCAGCATTAGCAGCAGAGTCAGGAGAGAAAAAAAAGGAAAACAACAAATGCTGACAGGAGGGCAGAGATCCTGGGCCTCTCCTAGGGGGGGTGCAGAATGGTAACACCACACAGCCACTGTGGACATGAGAATAGCACTTCCTGAAGATGTTGGGACTGAAATGCCTTAGGACACAGCAATCCCTCTCATTGGTGTATAGTCTAAAGGAACAGGAGCTGTGGAAAATAAATGTGTACTCACCCATGTTCCTCACAGCACTGCTCACAGTAACAAAAAGATGGAAACAACCTAATTTCCCAACAATGAAAGAATGAATAAACGAATTACGGTACACACACATGACGGTAAAGAATAAGGATGAATCTGTGAAGTGCCTCATAACCCAAATGAACCCAGAGGACATTATATTGAGTGAAAACATCCAATCACAAAAGGACAAATTTTGTATGAAATCACTATTACTTAGAGCCAGTAAAAGGTTTTCATAGTGAAAGAGACAGTTTAATGGTTACCAGGGTTGAGCGGAAAGGGAGGGATGGGAAATCATACTAGAGAGTAGATTCAATTGGTTGATCGGGAAGATAATACTTAACAAGAGGGAGGTGGGAGAATAATGATGGACACAGGCTAAGACACTGAGAGCTTTGAAAGTGTTAAAGGCACAGGGGCAAATACCGCTGCTTATGCAATCCTGCAACAGTGCTGGGCTCTGGGTACTATAAATGCAGGCTGAACAGGTATGAGAGAGAAAGGGGGACGTGCCCACGATTGCATAGAGATTAGACAGAGAGTGCTTGTGTATCGTATCCTTTGCTGCAAATATACTGATGAATGTGGCAGAGCATAGAGGAGGTAAGGTTCTGATTACCTCTTAGCTATACCCAAACCCCTTGAGGGAATGAGTTGCTGCACCTGGGGGACACCACCATCTGTAGACACTTAGCTCACAATACTGTGTGAACTTTCTACACTGCTCTTGGATTAGTAGCAACGTAAGCAGGCATGTATGGTGCAACTATTGATCTCTCACTGAAGGGAAGAAAGTGATGAAAATCAAAAGATATAAGGCAATAATTTTTTCCAATGGGTGACCCTCAGGTACCTTTCAGGTCTGGAACTGAACCATACAAGTAAGGACAGCAATACAACCCCCAGAGGAAGAACGGAAGCAGGAAACACAGGGAGAAAGGAGCCTAAGAGGTGGGACATTGAGATGATGACAAGGGATGAGTTGAAATGGCATGTGTTGAGTGTACAATTGATGGTTAACTCCATAAACCTCCCCCTGATTCACAGCAATGGGTTTAACAATATAAAAATTAAAATACAGTGAGGATGACACCACAGTGCTGCTCAGCCTTCAAGGCCTTGCACAGAGTCTGATTCAAACAGCTTCAGGCTTCTGCTGTACTTTTCTCACAGCAAGTAGGGGGTAGACTTAAAAGCAGAACTAGAGTGAGTTTTACTTTATTTTGGGTTTAAATTTTATCAGGGGCTCATACAACTCTTATCACAATCCATATATACATCCATTGTGTCAAGCACATTTGTACATTTGCTGCCCTCATCATTCTCAAAACATTTGCTTTCTACTTGAGCCCTTGCTATCAGCTCATTTTTTTCTTCTCCCTTCCTACGCCCTCCATTATGAACCCTTGATAATTTATAAATTATTATCTTGTCATGTCTAACACTGACATCTCCCTTTACCCAATTTTCAGTTCTCTGTCCCCCAGGGAGGGGATTATATGTAGATCCTTATAATCAGTTCCCCCTTTCTACCCTACCTTCCCTCTACCCTCCCGGTATTGCCACTCTCACTACTGGTCCTGAAGTGTTCATCTATGCTTGATTTCCTGTGTTTCCAGTTCCTGCCTATACCAAAGTACATCTTCTTGTTTACCCTGATTTGTAAGGTAGAATTGGGATCATGATAGTGTGGGGTTAGGAGAAAGCATTTAAGAACAAGAGAAAAGTTTTGCTTCGTCATTGCTACACTGCACGCTGACTGGCTTGTCCCCTCCCCACAACCCTTCTGTGAGGGGATGTCCAGTTGCCTACAGATGGACTTTGGGTCCCCACTCCACACTGCCCCTAGTTCTCAATGATATATTTTGTTCTTTGATGACTGATACCTGATCCCTTCAAAACCTTATGATCACACAGACTGATGTGCTTCTTCCATGTGAGCTTTATTGCTTCTGAGCCAGATAGTTGCTTGTTTACCTTGAAGTCTTTAAGATTCCAGATGCTATGTCTTTTGATAGCCGGGCACCATCAGCTTTCTTCCCCACATATGCTTATGCAGCTGCTTTGTCTTAGCGATCATGTTGGGAAGGTAAGCATCATGGAATGTCAATTTAATAGAACAAAGTGTTCTTGCATTGAGGGAGTGCTTGAGTGGAGGCCCAATATCCATCTGTGACCTTAATACTAAACCTATAAATACATGCACATAGATCTATTTCCCCATCGTATATGCCTGTATTTAGATCTCTGTAAATGCCCTTTGCCTCCGAATTCTTTCCTCTATTTCCTTTTAGTTTCCTTTTGTCCCACTATCATGCTCAGTCCTCATTTGGGTTTCAGCAATTCCTCTTGGTTACATTGCCCTTAATCAAGCCCTACCAGGTCTCTTACATCCTCCTCACCACTGATTTTGGATCGCTTGTTGTTTCCTTGTCCCTGGGTTTGTTAACACCACTTCCTTTCCCCCACCTCCCCCTCTCCATTTTCCCCCCATCCCAGAACCGTTGGTGCCATCATTTTCTCCTCCTGATTGTTTATCCAGTCTATCTTATCTAGATAGCCCTGCAGAGATAATAATATGCACACAAACAAGAGCAAAACAAAGCAACAAAAGAAAACCAAACAACAAAAATGACCCAAAGAAGAAAAGTTTATAAATATTTCAAGGTCTGTTTGTTGACCTTTAGGAGTATTTTCTAGTTGAGTCTCATGGGGTGGCATGCTCTGCCCCCAAAGTCTATTTTTAGTACTCACTCAGGACTTCATTGCTCTGCTTCTCTTGCTGTTTTATTTGCACACGCGCGCGTGCGCACACACACACACACACACCCCACCCCACCCCACCCCACCCCAGTGTTTTGCCTCAGTGTGGTGGGGTCAGATCGGGTGCAATTCCCAGTGTCTCAAGTGTTGTCCCCTGTAGGGCTATGGGTCAGTGAGGGATGTCTTGTCTCATAGTGGGGCCGGCCATATGGTCCTCTCTGTGCATTGGCTGCTCTGAGCAGGGTTATTTCCCTCACAGCTTGGTGGGCCAGGATATGCTCCAATCTCTCTTCCTCCCATGTGCTCTGATCAAACATGTCCCTCTCCCTGAGCTGTAGCTTCAGTGCTGTCCTCTGAAGTAAATTTTTCAGGGGGAGGGACAGGGGGCTGTCTACATAGTTGGAATTGAGGCCGGCCCCTCAGACCTCTCCACTGGTTCCCTGCTTCATGCCAGTATGTTGCAATCACATCTTGGAGCACCGGGTTGAAGTCTGGTCCCAGAGTGAGTTTTAAAAAGATAAGTCTGAACATTTAACTCTAAATCTTCCATTGCTTTCCTTTACTGCCTCATGCTTGCCTCGATGTACCCCGACCCTATTCCTTCCCACTACCCTCTCCCCTGCCTGGTCACCTTCTTTCTCTCTTCTCTTTCTACATCTTGCTCCTGCTCATTTTTATCCACTGCCTAGTATCCAGAACTCTCCCTTCAGAATACAGAAGTGGTATTCAGAGACACATTGATTTATGATAGAAACACCTGTCAAATGAGGACAGTAGTGTGCCCCATCTGCTCCTAATGTGACTCAAACCTTTATGCTATTCTGTGGGAACCATTTGCCCCACTTCACACCTTGGCCGTGGCAAGCAACTACTCTTTTATATTTTCATGAATAGTTGATAATAACATGTGACTTCTTTTCACAGACAAAATGTTAAACCTCTGTGATACCACATGAAAGAAAATTGTATTGATTTAAGCTTGCCACCATATCACTGTTTCCCATAGAAATACAATAAATAATATAATTATAGGTTTAGTATTAAGGTAGCAGAAAAACACACCCACAACAAAATCTTTCTTCCAATTGCATCAATTAGGTTGTGACCTAACTCCAAGGGATCCACACTGCACTGCACTGCACTACACCTGCTAGCTACTCACAGAGTTGGTTATGTTACGAGATTCCCATCATGGAGATGATTATGTTGTGTTAGATCACATCACGGGGAATTTTTGGCAAATTACTAATAATCCTGCCCCAGCCAAGTTGGCATAAAGCATAACTTTCATACAACCCTTATCATCTACAAATATGTATTGATCTTATACTCCATAAATCTGTTGAATTCACTTACTGGCTTTAATTCCTTTGCAATTTTCTATGTATAGGATCATGCCAATCTATGCATAAAGATGGCTTTATTTCTTCCTTCCAAATTTGCTTTCCCCCTTCGCCTAATTGCTAAGGCTAAAGCTTCCAGTACAGTATTGGCTAGCAGTGCTAAGGATGAACGTCCTTTCCTCCTTCATGATCTTAAGGGGAAAGTTCACAAACTTTCTCCACCGAAGATGATGTGAGCAGTGAATTACTCATAAGTGTCCCTTATTATATTGGGGGATTTTCATTCTACTTCTAGTTCCTGAGTGATTTTTATCATGAGGGTCTTGGATTGTGTGGAATGCCTTTTGGGCATTAATTGAAATGATCATGCATTTCTTTTTCTTTATTCTATTAAAGTGGTAGTTACATTGATTTTCTAATGTTGACCTCCCCTTGCATTACTGGAATAAATTCCACTTGCTCATGGTTGATAAGCTCTTTAATATGGCTTTAGGTTTCTGTTTGCTACTATTTTGATAAGGATTTTTATATCTTTATAAGGGATATTGGATGGTAATTTTTTCTTGTTTAGCTTTGGAATCACAGTAATGGTTACCTTATAGGATGAATCAGGGTGTGTTCTCTCCCTTTCCATTTTTCTGCAAGAATTTTAGAAAGGTTAGAATGAATTCTTAAATAATTTGGCACATTTATCCAGTGAAGATATATGGTCCAGGGCCTTTTTTTAAAAAATCATTTTATTGGGGGCTCATAAAACTCTTATCACAGTCCATACATCCATCCGTGTGTCAAGCACATTTGTACATTTGTTGCCCTCATCATTCTCAAAACAGTTGCTTTCCACTTGAGCCTTTGGCATCAGCTCATTTCTTCCTCTCTCTGCCTGCTCTCCCCTCCATCCTGGGCCTTTTTCAGTGGGTGGTTTTTTTTGGTTTTTTTTTTACTACTGATGGAAACTTTTCACTTGTTATGGGTCTTTTGAGATTTTCTATTTCTTCTTTAAAAAATTATGTAACTTGTGGTTTCTACAAATTTATCCATTTTATCTATCTAGTTTGTTGACATACAATTATTCATAGTAGTTCATGATTGTTTTGTTTCACTAGCATCGCTTAAAATGCCCACATGTTTCGTTTCTAATTCTATTAGCTCTTTTTTCATACGTCTAGCTAAAAGTCTGTTATTTAATTTGTCTTTCCAAAAATGAACTTCGGGTTTTGTTTGTTCTGTTCTTTTACTATTTGCTAGTTTGTAAATTTCTGTTCTCATCTTAATTTGCTTCCTTGTTAGCTTTGGGCTTGGTTTGCTCTGCTTTTCCTGGTTCCTCAGGTTATAAGACTGTTTCTGATTTGAGATTCTTTTTTCGGTGGTGGGCTTTTGCTACTTTATATTTCTCCCTGGTCACGGCCTTCATTAAGTCACATAATTTTAATAGATTGTTCTCTCATTTTCCTTCAACTTTAAGTATTTTCTGATTCCTCTGTTTATTCCTTCACTCATAGTCTGTTTAATAGTATGCTGTTTAACTTCTAGGTACTTTATAGGTTTTCCAGATTTCTTTTATTGTTTCCTAGTTGTGTTCCATTTTGGTCAGAAAAGATGGTTGGTGTTTTTTCTATGTTTACATTTATCAAGGCTCATGCTGAGATGGTCTGTCATGGAGAAGGCTCCATGCAGAGTGCACAAGAATGTGGACTGGGCTTTGGTTCACTGGAGTGTTTTATATTTGAAAGGAAGTAAAAAATTATGGCTACCGGGTTCCAGCTCATGCAGACACAGGTTTGTTCCAAAAAGGGAAAGAGTGTTTAAGCATGTGTCTGCAGTCAGAGGACAGCTGCAGATCGGTTCTCTCAATAATCTATGTGGCTTCGTCTCATTAGGATACCTTCAAAAGGAGATACGTAAAAACAATTTCAAGCTCAGGGCTGATGACACCTTTTTAACGTAACTCAAGTGGACATCTTCCCAAATAATGGAACTTTTCACCAAGTTTATGGGAATGCTGCCTCACATAAAAAGGCAGTTTTAGATGGGTTGAGCCTTTTAAAGAAGGTCAGAAAGACCTCAAAGATGAGCCGAGAGAGAAGACTCGTAACCTTGACAAATGAAGAAACTATGGCTGAAGTCCAGAAGCTGTGGAAGACCGTAGAGCAACCATTGATGTGAGCGCGACTGCCGTTCAGACTGCACGTGATTCAGCATTCTCGATTTTAAGCAACTGTCTTGGCCACAGTCAGCCTTTGCCTCTATGGGTGCCAAAAGTGTTGCTGATCTTTACACAAGTCTTTTAAGCAAGAACAAAGCTAATGAAGACGATTTTATGGAGCAGAAAAACACACCAGGAAAGAGTCTTGATCTGTTAATGTAGCTCGGGGAACCATGTCCAATAGAAACAGGGACTTCCAAGGAGGTCTGCAGATCTGCTGGTTAACTTCAAGGCAGAGAGATCTGTCCAGGTGGTTATGGTGACTGTTTGGGGGACTTCAAAGGGGATAATCTTAATAGAGTTCTTCAATAGTCACAGGACAATCACAGGAGCTCATTAGGAACTTTTCGGAGAATTGAAAAACCTGCATAGGTGAGGAAAAGGCCACTGAAGTCTCACCCGGGGATTCTTCATCATACAATAAGCCTGCCCGCTCCATGAGGGCAGAGAGGGCTGTCCGATGAGAACTGTGGGGAGAACCCTCGTCCTCTTCACCCTAACGCCCTGACCCTGCTCTCTCCAGGCTTCTTTGCTTTTAAAACTCAAAGAACATTGAAAAGGGACGTCATTTGCGTCCCCAAATATGTCAAAGGTGCCGTTTTCACATGGCATACACTGAAGAGTACAGAGTTCATCAGGAAAGGTGAGAGAGCTGAAAACGCCTCTTGAGGAGCCTATAGACCTAGATGGAGGATATGTCAAGGAATACAAGCTTGATATTTTGATATTTTTGTTTAATAGAAGTTTCTATAAATTTGTAGCCATACTATATGACTTACCCTCACATGTCTGTTAGGTCTATAGTTTTTAACAATCTTCAAATATATTACTGCTCTGTTGATCTTTGTTCAAATGTTCTATCCATTATTGAAAGTGGTACACTGAAAGTGAATTTTTAAGGCGAATCAAGCATGATGCATTGCATAATAAAGACCCTCCTTCTTTATTTCCTTCTTTCAGAAATCTATCCTAGATCTCTGGTCTTGCAGCCCTCAACTTCCCTTCCTATGCACTCTAGCAAGAGCCCCAGGACCCTGCTTCCTACATCAGAGACCTGTGGCCCTCTCAGAAGTGTGGTCTGGTCTCTTACCTGGTAATTTTCTCTCATGTATTGGAGGCCTGGGGTTTTATAGATGTCCCTGGGTGACACAGTTAACTCACTCAGCCACTAACCAAAAGGCTGTGGGGTTAAGTTCATCTACAGGCACCTTGGATGAAGGGTCTGGCAATCTACTTTTGAAATATCAATCACTGGAAACCATAGGGTCACAATTCTGCACTGAAACACATGCAGTCACCGTGAGTTGGAATCAATTAAGCAGCAACTGATTAGGTTTGTTTGGGGTGTTCTACGAAGTAGCCACTGGGCTGTCGCTTAATTATCTCTATTTTACTTCTGTGGGTTCTAATGTCTATTGCAAAGGCTACATGGAAGTCACAGACAAAAATTCATGATTAAAGAGATTTTTTTAAGAAGTTAACAAGTTGTAATACTGTGAGAAACGCTCAGGATAACTGTGTATCAGGACATATTACAAAGGTCTTGGGCACACTACTCAGATGGAAGCCTCCATGGGTTAGCAAACCCAGTGCCCTACGAGCCCAGAGGCACCCTGCTCCAGTAAGCCTCAACCAGAAGGCAGTTAGCTCCACTGACGTTGGTCAGCAAACCCAGCTTCCCCATTGAGTGCCCAGAGGCACCCCACTCTGCAAGCCAGCCTCCTGCACAAGGGCACTCAGCTGTATTTGCTCCGTGAGGGGGGAAATTCACCACTCGGTTCCATGCTCAAGTTCCTGGTTCAGCTGCGGCTCCTCTAATATTACAGCTCTCTCCTGGATCGAGGTAGCTCACTGCACAGGAATCTGCTCTCCAGACGATGTACTCCCCCTCCAGCCTCTTGCCCATAAGGAGATCCTCCCTCCTGCTTCCCGCCTCTTTGTGTACACAGCGGGTTAACTTTCCAGAAAATTTTGTTCACAATTACTCACAGGTGAATCCTATCGGTTCCTTACCCCACCTTTTTACCAGACTCATGCAGAAGTCATTTGGCAGTGTGGCAGTGAAACAATTCCATGTCAACTTGATAAAAAAAGAATGACGGGATCTAGTAGACTGTCAATCAGGTCACAGTCTGGTGATTCCTCCTTGTGGGCGTGGCCTTCTCATGGGGATTCTAGAACTTCATCTCTTCCTCCCCGAAGGCGGGTCACACTCTCCGTCTGCTAGCCCTTCCTGTTGAAGAGCCACATGGAGTCATACTGAACGCAGTCAAAGCCCTGGAGATGCGTCCACTGGATTGCATCCACGGGACTCCCCACCCACTGGCCTGTGATCTTCCTGCATTCGGCATCATTGCATGTGCTGCATCACAGAGGAATTTATGAACTAGTATCAGACAGATGGCCTAATATCAGACTTATTATGGACTGGACTGGGATTTTTGTTTTATGGACAATTTCTCTTTGAAATAAAGCTCCCTTACACACATATGAGTGTCTCTGGATTTGTTTCTCTAGTCTAACCTGGTCTAAGACAGTAGGAGTTAAAGACTTTGGCTAGGAGAGTCATCTTAAATAATTCACTGGTCCTGCAGCCCCTGCATTTGCCATATATCACAATCAGAGTGCTATCGTTAAATTTAAATTGTATCAAGGAAAAAAAACAGCTATTGAAATCCAAGAGTCTTGTAGTAGCTGGAAACACCTATTGGTTTTGAGGAAAATAGATATTGCTTAAAAAGTGGAGGACACTCAGAAGGGCTTCAACTACATGGTCTCAAGACAAGTCAACACCTTCCAATTTGACTAGGTGGGAGGAAAACTCAGGCCTGGTTCCTCAAAGCCTAATCAGTGATTCTCCTGATGAACAAGTGAAAACCAGGGAGCAGAACCACGTGAGTTTTTCAGTAGGGACCCAGCCCAGTGGCTGGGGGAGTGATTGGGACACTAATTCACACGGCTCAGCTCATGTGGTCAGTCATCAATGCCCAGATAATCTGCTGCTGCGCAATAAGCAATGGGCCAAGCCCCATGGGAAAAGGCTGAGGTACCCAAGAGCTGGATTCTAGACTCAAGATGCAAGAGTCAAAGAATCAAATGCAGCCCTGGAGACACTGTCCACATCGGCAGGAAAACAAGGCACCAGAGCGCAACTGGGGATGATGCCACTGGCTGAGGTTAGCGAGGAAGATGTCAAGAAGTAAATGGAATTTGAGCTGGAAGTTCAAGAACAGAAATCAGAAAAGATCATCCAGGCACTGTGTACCAGGACAGGTAAAGAATACAGGCAGAAAAGCAGGAGATTAACTTCAGAAAGAGTGAGTCCCATCTGCTGGGAAGCACGGAATTAATATGTGAAGTAGGGAGTGGAGCAATGGGCTGGACTCTCAAAAAGTTTTGAACATCAGCAGCCAGTTATTGAGCTTTGGTCTCTCAGCTCCAAACACACTTTTCTGTTTGGGGTTTGGGGATGCTGGAACATGGGCCCATCAAACACCATTCTTGCTTTGCCAGATTGCCCCAGAGGGAGGGTGCCAAGCCAGAGAAGGAGCAGGCTGTCTCCTCTGCTTCCTGCTGCTGTAACCTTACCTGTTCCTGCATCCTTCTTCACTCGGACAGAGCAACTGCTTGCCTTCTCAGGTGTTAGACAGGAGAATTATTCCAAAGGACTTGTTGCTGTTGCTGTTCGGTACTGTTTATGGAAGCAGCTGGCCATAAATGGTGTTGTTGGGTGGGCTCAAAGTGCCGGCCTTCCAGTGAGTAGTCTGTGTTAGGGTTCTCTAGAGACAAAACCAGATTGCTAGTAAGTATATATATATATTTAAAGATAGATATATAACACAAGAAATGGACTGTTAAATTATATAGATAGATATATAATACAAGAAATGGCTCAGTGCGACTCACTCCCATGAGAGTTGTGAGACACTGGCAGTCCTTCAAGTCTAGAGGGCCGCCAGGTGGTCCTCTGTAGAGAGATCCAGGCTATCCCAGCACAGGCAGCAAACAGCAAGGCAGGTCACCAACCATCAGTCAGCCAGGTCACCAACTGTCATTCCCCAGCCCAAGAGATGTAAATTTCAATTGTGTGGTCTTAAAGGGACGTCAACTTTCAGCGACACAGTCCACAGGTAGTGTAGCCTGTAAACTGAGGCACAGGACAAGCAAGGCAGCCACACACTGGTTCGATGATCAAAGAGCGAGAGACGAGAGGTAAGTCTCACAGCGCCATTTATCTCTCCGCCCTTCCATTAATCCCACTTGTGTTTATCGGCCAGGCTGGCACAATCAACTATCTCATAGTCCAACACCAGGAACCTCCCTTTGAATCCAGTCTGGGTGTGTTCTATTTGCAGTACCTTCCTCACGGGTCCCAATTTCGCCTCCACGGCCCTTCTCCCCAGCTGCTAAGTTTTACTGGCAGCAGCCAATTACCTTCGTTTTCCCAGGAGGCTACAATTACAGCCTCCATAATGCAGTTATCTCTTCATTCTTTCAGCTACTAGTTAATAACTAGATATCTAGTTGACAATTCTTTATATTGAATTCTCTCTTTAAAGAACTGTTGTGGTTTATGTTCCGATAGGACCGTGTTTTATAAAATCGGGAAGGAGAAATAAATCTTTATATAATAAGAGGAGCTCTTGTGGCAACTTTGGATTTCCTTAATATCAAAGCCACTCTTAAAATTGTCTGTAGGGCAGTCTTCCATCTTCTTGAAAGTCTGGAGGCAAGTAAAGGTGAAGAGTGGATTTATCTACTTAGAATGAGGGAAGAAGGGCTAAGACCAAAAGAACAAAACATTCATTTGAACAAGTTATTCGGCCTCATTAAAACCGCAGGGAATTGCAAGCCATTGGAAGTGTCTGAAAAAAGAGTAAAAGAAAATTATCAAAAAGATTTTCATAGAATTTACACTTCTTGGCGAAATAATTAGTGTCTGATAAGCTCTCCTGCTAAAAATAATAGTAATGTTAATTGAAAGTAACAAAAGTAATTTTTTAAGCTTTTAGTTCATTGAACAACATAAAGCACAGGGACACCTGGGATTCCTGAAGGAAGGAACACAGGTGAGTTTGCTGAGCCCTCATTTTCCTACTGGAGGAATGAGCTAGCTCAGGTGCAAGCACTGAGGGTCTGCACCGAAATATGACCTTTCCCTTGAGCTGAGGAGACACAGATGAGCTCAAGGAGGGTGGGGCATCTGGAAGCTACAGGACAGACCACTGAGGAAGTAACTAACTCACACACCATTCCATGCCATTCCATTCCAACTCCTACTCCACCAAGGTTACAGGGGCTGGGCATCTTTTGGAAGTAGATTGCCGGGCTTTTCTTCCAAAGTACCTGGGAATGAACTCGACTTATCAACCTTTTCATTATCAGCTGATCATATTAAGCATTTGCACCACCTGGGGACTTCACATAGCCACTGGAATGGTAGGTTTTTAAAGTTTGACAGTACCTGAGGGGAGAGGAATTAAACCAATCCAGTCTTGCCATATAATATTGCCCATGGTCACCACCAAATCAAAAGGCACTTCGACAAGGGTGCTGAGGGGGAGGGGCAGGTTCTGTCTCAGAGAAGGTGATCTCACTTCTTTTGGTGAGTAAACCAGGTGGGACAACCTGTCATTCCGGAAAATCCTTAACATTATTTATATAATCTCCCAAAGGGAGAATGGGGAGAATGTGCCCGACATGATGCTCTGAATTGGGCACTTTTAACCTAGTATGTTTCCAGCTCTTGGTGACCAAGGTCGAGTGTTCTATACAGCTGGGAAGTTAGACTCTTTTTTCCTTTTAATTGGGGGCTCTTACACAAACCATACATCAATTGTATCAGGCATATCTGTACATATGTTGTCGTCTTGTTCTAAGCACTTACTTTTTATTGAGCCCTTGGCATCAGTTCCTCTTCCCCCCTCCCCACCCTTGTGACCCCTTAATAAATTATAAATCATTATTATTTTCATATCTTACACCAACCCCTTCCCCCATGGTTCCTGTTGTTCATCCCCCTGGGGTGGGCGTGTTTTTGTGTCCATCATTTTGATCAGTTCCCCCTTCCTCCCCTTTGCTCCCTTACCTTCCCACTACCCTCCTGGTACCTACTCCCATTCCTGTTCCTGGACTCTGTGTTGTGAGCTCTTATCTCTTATCTGTACCTGTGCACATGCTCCAGTCTAGCCCACAGTGAAAGGTGGGTCTGAGGTCATGATAATGGGGGGTGAGGAAGCCTTGAGGAAAAGGAGGAATGTTGTGTGTTTCACTGGTGCTACACTGTGCCCTGGTTGACTCATCCCTTTCTTGTAAGCCTTCTGTGAGGGGATGTCCCATTGTCTACAGCCGGCTTTTAGGTCTTTGCTCTGACCTCCCTCATTCTCAACCACATGGTTTTGTTTGTTTGTTTGTGGCCTTTGATGCCTATTACCTGATCTTGTCAACACCTCATGATCACACAGGCTGGTGTGCTTTTTCCGTGGGCTTGTTGCTTCTCTGCTAGATGGCCCCTTGTTTAACTTCAAGTCTTTAAGACCCGAGACACTATATCTTGATTGCTGGGCATCATCCGCTTTCATCACATTTGCTTATGCACCCATTTGTCTTCAGTGTTTGTTCCTGGAGGGTGAGCATCACAGAATGCCAGCTTGTTAAAGTATTCTTGCATTGAGGGAGGGCATGATCAGAGGCCCGAAGTCTGTCCACTACATCAGTGTATTGTCATATAAATATATGTACAAAGGTCAATACCTCTATTTTTATTAATTAATGTATTTACATAGGTACACACCTATGCTTATACCTCTATCCATAGCTTTGCTTCCTATATCTTTCCTCTGTTTCCTTCTACCTTCCTCCTGTCCCACCAAGGACCCTGTCTTTTCAAGGTAGACACCAGAAGGAAGTGATTTGGAAACCCACTAAGGGAACTGGAATTTACCTTAAACACACTTGTAGCAGATAAAAGGAACTGACCTCCTACCTTGAATTTCAAGTTGAAATGCCCCAACTGCTACTATGGATTGAAGGCTGAAAAGCAGATGAATAGTATCCCAACGTTATGCTTTTGGAAGTCATTGGACTTTTGTATCTCTTGCTTTATGTAAGAGCCTCCCAGTAAAAGTGTTTTTTAAAAATTAATAAATCTCTTGTTTGAGGGTGCCAAAGAATGGCAACTCATGAATACCATATATTTGACATTTTCATGCTCTTCTTGCTTTTTATGACATATCTGAATCTTGCAGGCATAGTTCTGTCTTTGTGAATGAGCGTTATTGAAAGTTTTGCCTCATCGCCAACCCTCAGTGTTGCATAGAGTGCCCAGTCACTGGACACTTCAATCTGTCCAAGTCAAAAAGCTGTTATATATACTTCCGTTTTCTAAACAGTATTTTAAATTCTATATGATTAACTAAATTAATACTGTCAATGAAATTACCATATGCCCCAAAGTATTTTATAATGCTCCCCAATAAAATGAGAAGGCTGTCTCTAAAGTGAACCAGACCAAAAACTCCAAATTCAGTGCCATCTGTCAATGCTGACTTATAATGACTGTATAGGACATGGTAGAAGTACCCCAGTGTGTTTCAAAGAAAATAAACCATGGGCATATATTAACCATATATATGGATTTTGAGCTTGCACTTAATCATAGTCTTAATCTAAGAAAAATTAGTTCTTAGGAGATAGCCCTACTCAATACTTAAGCTCATGAAAAGATCACTGATTTTAAACTATGCATAATCCCCTTGTTTTGTGTGAACTACTACTATTTGGTCTATGTACAAATTCTATATGACAATGTAGTGTTTTGGAACTCCCATTCCTCTCAATGTTACCCATAATTTGTAGGAAACACGCAGCCTTTAAATTGTCAGCAGAACACGGGAAAATACCCTTCTGGTCTTCTCTGCGTTCAAGTAAGAACCATTTAGCATCAGCAAGGATATGCTTTGTACCATATCCTCTTCTAAATCAGTTTGAATTTCTTGCAGTTCCCTCTCCATGTACTGCTGCGACTATTTTTAAATTATGATCAGCAAGATTTTACTTATGTGTGACAGTAATGATCCTGTTAAATAATTTCCACATTCTGCTGGATCACCTTCCCTTGGAATGAGAACAAACATGGATCTCTTCCAGTTGACTGACCAGGGAGCTGTTTTCCAAATTTCTTGGCATAAATCACAAGCACCATTCTGTGTTAAATCTGTCTAATGAATACCTCCATTTGGTATTCCATCAGTTTCTGGAGCCTTGTTTTTGCCAATGTCTTCAGTACAGCTTAGACTTCTTCCTTCAATACAATCAATTATTGAACATATCCTACCTCTTCAAATGGTGAATGCTGATTCATAATTTTGGTACAGTGACTCTCTTGTATTTCTGTCACCTTCTTTTAGAGATTTCTGTGTCATTCATTATTTTATCCATAGAATCCTTCAATATTGCAATGCAAGTAGCATTTTTTCTTTAGATCTTTCCATTGGAGAAATGTTGAGTGTGTTCTCCCTTTTCTGTTTTCTAACTTGTGCTCTTTGCACATTTCATTATAACATTCTATTTTGTCATTTCAAATTATCCTTTGAATTCTTCAGTTCAGTTCTTCTACTTCATCATTTATTCCTTTCACTTTAGCTAGTCTACATTCAAGAGCAAGCTACAAAGTCTTTTCAAATGTCCATTTTCATCTTTTTTTTCTTTGCTGTCTTTTTAATATCCTTTTGCTTTCCTCTGTATGGTCATTCCATAAATCACTTTTAGTAAAATTAGTGGTTAATGTGTCAAATCTGTTTCTGAGATAATCTCAAAAAGGGGGATATACTCAAGGCGTACTTTGGTTTTCATAGATTTAATTTTTTCACCTTCAACTTGAACTTACACACAAGCACTTGATGGTCTGCTCCAGTCAGCCTTATTCTGACCAATGATATTGAACTTCTCCATCATCTCTTTCCACAGATGTAGGTGACTGAATCCCTGGGCATTGCACATAGGTTTGTACTCGCCATTTGTTATTAAGAAAGGGTATCTGTAATGAGTAAGTTGTTGGTCTTACAAGTCTATCATGTGATCTCTGACATTATTTCTATCACTAAGACCATATTTTTCAACTGACAATCATGGTTTCCAACTTTCACATTCCTATCATCAATAATTATCAATGCATCTTGATTGCACATTTGACCAATTTTAAATTAGACGTTGATAAATATCTCCCATTTCTTTATCTTCAGCATTAGTGGGGGGTATTAATTTTCTCCTTGTAGATGTGTGCACATTATCTGATCACTGATAGCACTGTGCTTCAGAACAGATCTTGAAATGTTCTTTCTGATGATGAACATGATGCCATAATTGGTGACAGTTGCCTAAAATACTAGAACCACTTTGGGGAGGGGGGAGGTAAATGTGTACTTACTATAAGACACAGAGTCTCCATTTCTAAGTATTTATGGGGGGGATTAAAGCAAATCCCAGCCCCCTGCAAAGATTTCTCTTCACATGTTCATAGCAGCTTTATTCAAAATAGCCAAATACTGGGAACAGTTCAAATTGCATTATTATGTATATGCAACAGACTACTAACAGCAATGTTTTTAAATATTTCTAATGCGATCATGAACTTCACAAAAATTATGCTGACTGACATGTCTGATCAGAGCACACAGGCTCAATGAAGGGAGAGGAAGACAGACTGGAACATATCCTGGCCCACCAAGCCTTGAGGACTATATTCCCACTCAGAGCAGAGAGGACCATGGGGCTGGCCCCACTATGAGACACACGTCCTTCACTGACCCATAGTACTACGGGGGAACACACTGGAGACACAGTGCAGGAATTGTGCCCAATCTGACCCCACAACACTGAGGCAATCTAACTGAGAAGCAACAAAGCCCACATGGAAGAAGAATACCAGCCTGTGTGATCATGAGGTGTCGAAGGGATCAGGTATCAGGCATCAAAGAACAAAAAAATCATATCATTGTGAATGAAGGGAAGTGTGGAGTGGAGACCCAAAGCCTGTCCGTAGGCAACTGGACATCCCCTTACAGAAGGGTCCCAGGGAGGAGACGAGCCAGTCAAGGGGGGAGTATAGCACTCCTGAAACATACAACTTTACTTTAATGCTTTAATGCTCTTTCCCCGCCCCCCTCCCAACTATCATAATCCCAATTCTACCTTACAAATCTGGCTAGACTTGAGGATATACACTGGTATAGATCAGAGCTGGAAATACAAGGAATCCAGGATAGATAAACCCCTCAGGACTAATAATGAGAATAGAGATACCAGGAGAGGAAGGGGGAATGTGGGGGGAAAGGGGGAACCGATCACAATGATCTAATATAACCTCCTCCCTGGGGGATGGACAACAGAAAAGTTGGTGAAGGGAGAAATAAAACAGTGTAAGACATGAAAAAATAATAATAATTTAGAAATCATCAAGGGTTTGGGAGGGAAAGTGGGTGGGGACGGAAGGGAAAAAATGAGGTGCTGATACAAGTAGAAAGCAAATGTTTTGAGAATGATGACAGCAACAAATATACAAATGTGCTTGACACAATGGATGGATGGACGGATTGTGATGAGTTGTATGAGCCCCTAATAAAATGATTTAAAATATATATGCTGACTGGTAAAAGTCAGGCACAGAAGAATACATACTGCCTCAGCCCATTTATGTGAAATTACAGAACACATGAAATTACCCATAGTGGTAGACATCAGATCAATGATTGCCTGAATCTATGAGGTGCAAAGAATTTAGTGTACACAAGGACATTTGGAAAGGATGATGGAAAATTCTTTATCTTAGTTGGATAGTAGTTACATAAGTATATACATGTTTCAAAATGAAGCCAACTGTACACTTAAAATGGGGTAATTTATTTGTTTATGTAAATTATATCTCAAAGTGTTAATTACAAATATAAGTTCAAATGAAATAATGTACATGAGAAAAGTGTGTGTTTCAGTGCATGGAGGATGGATTGAAAAATTGAGAGCTTAGAAGCAGGGATCTAAACTTTCTCTCCTGAACAAGCCAGAACCCCAGATTCACACTTGGGTTATCAGAGTGCAGAATACAGAGAATATAAAAATAAGCATATTGCGGTGAAGATGGTCTAAATGAAGTATGGGATTTCTTGAAAAAAGAGGGGGGACTATTCAGAGGTGGAGAGATTAAAAGCAGGTCTGCAATAGGCCCCAGGACTGCAATAGATTCAGCATGGGAATGGGGGTTATGTGATACATTCTAGGTGCACCACACCAGTGTGGATGAGTAGAAGAATCCGTTTGCTGGCCACTGCAGCAGCCCTGCATGATAATAGTCTAATAGGCAATGACATAGCAAGGAGCAGCAACTATGAGTCTGAATTAACTCGATGGCTGTGAGTTTGGTTGGTAATCTAAAGTATGAAAGAGCAAAGGTGCCAACTTTGAGGACTGAGGTGTACTTGACCCAAGCAATGACATTTTCAGCCATTTCATATACATGTGAAAGCCAGACAACGAATAAAGAAGATCAGAGAAGAATTGATGCACTGGAATTATAGTGTTGCTGAAGATTGAAATTACTATGAAATACCCAAAGAAACAAAAAAAATCTATCTTGGAAAAAGTATACCCAGAATGCTCTTTAGAAGCAAGATGACAAGGCATCTGGAAAAAGACATCAGGTTGGAAGTCCCTCCGGGCGATGCATTGACACAGTGGCTGCAACAATGGACTCAAACATAACAAAGGATATACCAGGTGTTTCAGGGAAGAAGGGGTCAACTAGGAAATGCTGAGCTCAGATGCCCACAAGATAACCAGGCAATGCCAAGCAGCGACTTGGAATGTAAAAGCCAAGTATAAGTTAGAACATCCAATATATCGGCAACCCCATGTATGGAAGGACATTGCTAGGCCTTTCTTCCAAGGTGCCTTTGGGTGGTTTTGAACTCCAACCTTTAAGTTACAGCCAGGAGTGTTAACTCTGCGCACCACTGAAAGCTCTGCAGGCAGTTACTACAGCAGTGGCGCTCTAGCATAGCACTGCAATAACGGGGATTGGCAGAAGGGTTGGTGTAGGTAAGAATCTGACCTCCGCGGTCTGAGCAATCCGGTTTGGAATCCCAACTCTGCCATATACTAGGTGTGGGACCCACCTTTCGATCACGCCTCACTTAACAGAGCTCCCAGACTCTTCTGTGGGGCTCCAGGGCCCTCTACAGACCAGGAGGGTGCAAAGAGTAAAGGTCCTAACAGGATTTCGTGAGTGTCCTGAACATGGCTCGCTGTGACGCTAAGAATTCGGTTTGAGATTTGTCAGGCAAACAAAACCGAGGCACAAAGCAGTCCTCCCATTTCCTTAGAGGAAGGTCTGGGGAAAGGTTTCTGCAACCCCAAGACACGATAGAGATATGACAGCCAATCTTGCCACTGACTTGGTCCGGAGACCCGTTGCGTTCCCCAGAAGAGCCAAAAGCGAAATAAAACTGGAACCAGACCTGGATCCAGGGCAAGAGGGAGATGGTCCCGCAGGACTGCCCCCGGGGTAGAGCCCTCGTGGCCACCGTGGCACACGGAGGAGGATATGGCCCCGCCATGGGCTTGCTTTGCTTTCCTAGGACAACTCGGAGTTCAGGCCGAGCCTTTGAAAGCACATCTGCAAAGCTGCCCGGATGGTGGCAGGCGGCCACGAGCGGAAGACCCCGGCGGGATGAGCCTTCGTACCCAACAGCCGGGCCCCAGACCTCACGTGGTCGGCAGGATCCCGTCGTCACCGCCAGGCGCTGCGCGCCCTCAGAAGCGCCTCAACAACTGGAGCACCGCCTCCCGGGGGCACCGGGCCAATCAGCGCTGCGGGCGTGCTGTCACGTGACCGTCGCGCCCGCGGGGCCACGTGACCGCCCGCTCCCACCAGCCTCTGCTTCCGGAGGGCGGGGTCCACAGCTTCCGGTCTCGCCACGCAGGTGAGATTACCGGACAGCACCCGCCCCCCCACCGTCACTCCCCCGCCCCACACGCACGCACACACGGGGCGCTGCTCTCGGATCCGCGCGCACGGCCCCGCTCGCCTCCGTCCCAGCTCGTCGCGCTCCGGGCACAGAGACAGCGGAGCGGGCCGGCCTGCGGCTCCCGCGCGGGGCGTGGAAGGGCTGCGGCAGCCCAGGGCCTCCAGCCCTCCATTTCGCCGCCGCCGGCCGGACCCAGCCGGCGCCCTGGCAGCGCCTCTGCTGCTGGGAGAGGTGGCTGGGTGAATGAGCGCCCGAGCGGGCTTCGGCGTCTGTGGTTTCCACCATCTCTGTCGGACTCGCCTCTCGGCCCCCTGCAAAAGTTGAAGCTCAAGAGACGTTCCAACAGAGCATCGGGGTTCTGCCGCCGCTGAGGAAATGCAGCTCTCTGGACTCATCTGCTGGACTGCCAGCTTCTTTCTCCCCGTGGGTCTCTTATGTATCCATATAACTGCTCGCCAGGGCTGCTTTCATGGACCCATTTTAAAGACAAACTCAGGCCTGAGAAATTTGTCCAAAGTCACAAAATAAGAAGCGGTGATTACCCTTACGTGGGAGGACGCCTGTAGTCTCTGCCAATCAGTACATTCGAACTCCAACCGAAACCAAACTCACTGCCATCGAGTAAGTTTCGACTCACGTAGACCCTATGGGATAGAGAAGATTCTCGCGGCTGTATATCTTCACCAAAGCGAAAGCCTCATCTCTCTACTGTGGAGTGGCTGGTGGCTTCAAACAGCTGACCTTGTGGCTCCAGCTCAATGTCTAACCCACATGACCCGTGCTTACAGCGACCCTATACAGGGTCAAGATGTACAGAAGCCTCATCAGTCTCAAAAATAAGTAGTTAGTGGGTTTGAACTGTTCACCTTGTGTTTGTTCACCTTGTGTTTGTTCGCTCGGCACTTAACCCACCATGAGGGCTTCCTAAGGAGACATTTAAATTATTCCAATTTTTATCTATTCATGACAGATGAAGGCCATTTGTCTTAAGCCTCAAAAAGATACCTCAATAAAGCCAAACTACTCTATGTACTTCAACCACCTAATGCGACTCAAAAGTCTATCCTACCATTTAAAACACTCACTAGAATTTCCTGAAATCCCTAAAATTATTCTCTAAGATTACGGACCATCCTCCCTAGATCCATTAATCAATGAAATGCACTCACCTCTATGAACCCCTGGTGGCTTTGTATTCACAGGTTGGGCTGCTAATTGAAAGGTCTGCAGTTCAAAACCACCAGCCCCTTCTAGGGAGAGATAAGGGTTTCTATTGGAGTGAAGAGTTACAGTCTCAGAAAGCCCTGCCCTATACTGTCACTATGAATCGGAATCAATTAAATGACACTGAGTCTGCATCTTTGAAGAAGAGTGAAGGAGCTCTGAGTGTCGGGTGGACGATAGAGAGGGCCCAAACAGGGCAGAAGGGCTCCTTTCAGGAGAGAACATGAGAAGGATTTAAGTGAGGTCATTGTATCCAGTCCACTCAAATCACTAAGGGGCTGACAAAACCTGGTCTGTTTAGAAATGGACTCAAACAATTTTTTAAAATAAATTAAAAAAAATTTTTTTTAAGAAATGTGATCCTCTGGCCCTTCTGTTTAGTTATGGACACAGCCACACGTGGACATTGTTCACCTGGATTTGGGCAAAGAATCTCATTCCTAACACTCTCTACTGGCAAAATTCCCTCTGCGCAGCCATCTCATCAGAGTGAAGACTTCACATCGTGGCTCCTTTTAGGGTTCACCAGAACCATTTGTTTCAAGTCCAGGAAGCCAAAAAAAGCCACCATCAGAAAAAAATTCACCTTTGAACTAGATAGCAGTTTAGGGTAAACTAAATTTACAATGTCAAGAATATGGCCCTTGAGAACTAAGTTTTTGTTGTTGTTTGTTTTGTTTTCAGTGCTCTGTAGGTGACCGAAAGACAACAGCTACTCTGAAGCATAGATAAGAAGTCTGAGAGACAGTAACTCACTCCCATCGAGTCAATTGCGACTCATAGCGACCCTATAGGAAAGGTCACCCTCTCCTGTGAGTTTCTGAGATTGTAACTGTTTTACAGGAGTAGAAAGCGCTGTCTTTCTCCCACTCAGGGACCGTAAGTCTAACTTGACAGAAGTGAAACAAGTAAAACACGTAATGGGAATGTTGACACAGTGTGAAAAATGTAATCAATGTCACTGAACATTATGTATCAAACAAAATTCTTGAGTAGGAATGTGTTTTGCTGTGTACACCTTTTCCACCAAAAATACAGAGAAAATATTTTAAACAGAAAGCAAGGTGAGCAATTAAAGGGAAAAGTAAGAGAAAACAAATCAGTAAATCAAATGCCTATGGCTTCATCATGATGAGCATGAGGAATTCTTTTCTATTTGGAAATATATTTGACTCCTAACTCTTCATCTGCTCAGGCTCCTGATGATGTTAAAGAAAATCCCCGCTTGGGAGGGTGGATGCTGAGATGGGGCACGGATTATTTTCATCGGAATCAATTTTAACTTTTCCTCCTCACCTTTCAAGGGCGAAAAAAAAAGAGGCACATTTTCAGAACATAAGATCTCTTCCATAGCCTTTGCGAAATGTGGCCACCTGAGCTTCGGTCAACAAACCAGCTCATGATCCACAGGCAGCTCTTCCAGAATGTATGTGTGGCCCTGACGTAAAAAGTGAAAAATTTTGAAGAACATTATTTAGACCATAGTGATTTCATTTGTTTATAAAAATATAATTATGGCTCAAATAATTTTTAAATTGTGAGAGCAACAAGATTGACTCTTCTGTCTCAAAAGTTAGCCAAGCCTGGGTCTAGAGAAGTAAACCAGTGACCCTCATTTATGTACAAGAAAGAACTTTATATCAAGAAGCAACTCTGAATCAATAAAGTGCCTGTGTTAGGCTGGGTGACTAGAGAAATAAATCCAGGGATACTCAAATGTGTATAAGAAAGAGCTTTACATCAAAGAGTAACTGTTTATTAAGAAACAGCTAAGATCAAGTCTATAAGTCCGATATTAGCCCATATGTCTGATACCAGTCTAAAAATTCCTCTTCACTCACACAACACATGCAATGATGCTGAATGCTGGAAGATCACAGGCCTGTGGGTGGAAAGTCTTGTGGATCCAGTGGCTGTGGAAGCATCTCAGCGCTGGTGTGGGTCCTCCAGCTCCAGGGCTCTGGTTCCATCAGTATAGCTCCACGTGGCTTGTCAACAGGAATGTCAAGCAGAGAGGGAGTGGGTCTGGACTCCAGTGAGACATTTTTCTCTTTCCTGCCTCCAAGTGAGGTCCCCAAGCTGATTGACAAGCTAAACCCCACCCCTTCATTCTTAATACTCTCAAGTTGACAGGAGATTATGTAACTACCACAGCACCCCAGCCTAGTCCAACCCATGTCGATAGGTGTGATGCTAGTCGGGGCCCTCTGCAGACTCAGGTAGCTGCAGGAGGAGGGCACTGAAAGGTGCAGCAGGAAGCAGGGAGGTCACAGTCGAGGGTACAGAGTGTTATGGATGCAAGGTGGATGCAAAGCTGGCAGGACACCAACAACTCTCAGGGCCAGGTTAGAGGCAGGTACAGAGTCCCACAAGCAGAAAAGCAAAGGGGTGGGGAAGTTCCTGGTGTCTCTCACTCTTACACAAAAGGCCACAGCCCCAAGGAAGTGTCATCAGGATACCACTTGATTGACAGGTTGGGCTCCACCCTACACACACAAATTCAAACTGACAAAATCTAACTGCCACATCGCCAACATTAAGCATATTGTGTAAAGGAAATTAAATCCATCTTCAGTCCACCACCATCCCCACTCCCACCAAATACTTGCTCATTGAATTAACACTGCTAAGGTATCTGATGATAATCAACCAGTGAATGGGGCAATAAATTAACCTCTTCCTAAAATTAGCGACTTTGTGGGTCCCCAGTAAAGACACAGAGGGAAGAGCTGGCCGGCATCTGAGGGGTCGTAGCCATCATTTCCAACTACATGGAGGGCCAGCGTACCCAGAGCTTTCTGAAGGTCTTATGGCAAGGAGAGCAACACATCTCATGCCCTAACCCCATCCCTTGTATAGCCGACCCCAGCTGCTGTTCCTGCTAGATCTACACTGAGCCACATCAGGGGCCCAGGCAGAAGTCATCAGGACTCGGGAAGTAGCTTCACTGTAGATTTGCACAGGACCTTATCGTCTTCGGGGCCCTGCTAGCAGAGTGGGGCCGGGTTGGGCTGCTAATTGCAATGCCAGCAGTTAAAAAACCCCAGCTGTCTGTGCAAGAAATGTGGGACGTTCTACTTCCATAGAGAGTTACGATCTGGGGAACTCACAGGAGGCAGTCCTGCCCTGTCCATAGGGTTGCTAGGAGTCAGATTGACTCGATAGTAGTGAGTTTGGTTTTTTAACTTTTTTATCATCTACTAAGCATTTTTACATAATTTCCTTTAAGAAAGTCATCATCATCGCCCCAGTTTAGCAATCAGATCAGAAGGGAGAAGAAGCAGGATTATAATTTAGTATATATTCGGGACTAGTGGTTTGGTTTGGTTTTCCTGAACTTGTATGTAACTTAGTAAAAGGTACCTTCTTCCTCAAGATATGCTACTGCCCTCTACCAGCAGACCCACCTGGCATGACTAAGGAGAATGATACCCCGTGGAATTCCCAACGCATGGCATGCATGATTGTCCGTGGCAATTTATAATGGAAAGCAGTATATGGACAAATTCCATGACGGGGAGGACACACGCTACTGATGAGGTGGAAGCCGCCCATCCAGACTAAGCCCAAGCCATAGGCTATCTACTGCTGTGGTTTTGATGTCAGGATAAAGGTCCAGGATTCCTGTTTATGTAAAGACCAGGTTGATTTGAGAAATTCTAAGCTTATTTCTGCAAGCATTGGACAAAAAGAAACAGTGGGGTTTGCTCAAGAGTCAGTGAAAATCAAACAAGTTTTATACCTTAAACTATGTGGCGAGTTCCAGTGGCTGATTAACAGGTTTGTTACAATGAACGGAGGCCTGCATTGCCTAGGACGCAGGAGACACAGTTCACAGTTCACAGGAGGCAACCTTGGGCAGTAGCCCCTATGGTCCCAGCTTCCAGTATTTATCTAATGACCCAGCTTGCCCAGATGGTGTTGCTGAATGAGAACATCCTTACTGATTAAGTTGAAAAGGAATTTTTATTACAAGGCAGGATGGGGGTGGGGTACTGTTACATTGTAGGTGTTAGCAAACTAAATCCGAACAAACTAGGTCCCAAGCTATGTTACATTTCCAGTGCTTGGTTAACAGTAGGCTAACTCCTTTACCCCCTCTATTAGCTGTAGACAGGAAAGAGTCAGTAAGGTCACGTGGCTGTCCGAGCAGCCCTGCAAAGTCCAAAGCTTCCTTTGCCACCCTCTGATGTCCTTGTAATACTGAATTCAGAGGGGCCATGTGAGCCCTGGCCAGAGACAGCTCCTGCTGCCCCTTTAAGGTTTTAATATTATAGCTACTCTGAAATCGAACGCATTCAAGTCCTCTCTTGCCTAAATAAGAGTTTTTACTTAAAGGTGATTTGGTCCAAATAGTATACATCATATTGTAATTAGGTGGTCTAAAGTTATTTCTGAAGAAGAACTGAAGCTTGAAGTGATGGCGTCGGGCAAAGACGATTGAACAGACCACAGACCTGCAGAAGAATGAGCAAGTTTGTCTTGGGTGAAGACAGCCAGAATGCTCCTCAAGAAGCCGGGATGGAAAGTTTCCATCTTTTTCCCTTTGGATATGTCATCAGTGCTAGCAAAGGGCGCCATGGTCTGTAAACTAGAGTCAGCAAAACAGAGGGAAGCCCTGATTGATGTTTTAACACAAAAGCTGCAACTACGGGCTCACACTTACCAACATTAGGAGGATTACACATAGGAGGTCATGAAGCAACGGGAATCTTTCCACCACCTGCCGCCCCGTGTGCAGCATGTGTGTTGCTATGATGCTCTAAGCTTGCCGTCAGTCTTTCAGATAGCAACCAGCAGGATCGCCTACAATGGACAGAGCACCCAGACTAAGACAAACTAGCAAGAAAGGCCCAGTAGAATACTTCCAAAAATTAATCAAAACCGATCATTCGCCGCAGAACTCTGTCCAATTTACTTGCCTCGGGCCTGTCATGCAAAGGGCCCCAGGACTGAGGGGTATTTAGAACAGTTGGAGGACAATGATGGCAGGGGGGTCCTCAGAGAGGTGGACTGGCACCGTTGCCACCGTCATGAGCTGAAACATGACAGTGACGAGGTGAGGGAGGCAGACTAGGCAACCTGGTGGCCTATTGTGCGTAGGTCACCGTGAGTCGGTACCAGCCCAGCCTCCGCTGCCATTCGTTATCTTCAAAGGCGTGGTTCTTGAAATAAGAGTAACAAGCAAGGTGAGGATGCGTAGTGAGTACAGGTTTTATGCCCATGGTCTCATAATAGCCTTCTCATTAAGCAAGCAAAACACATCTGTCAAAAACACCTTATACAAGATGGTTGATACACATTTCTCAAGGACTTTTAGGAAATTTGACTATTTCTCAACGTATCCTTTGACAGATAACGGTTACAGTTCATTTCTTAATTTTATTTTTTTTCTAACATGACCAAACCAAGAGGGAAAAATAAGATTCATTACACTGAAAATAATGGGCAGAGGTGGTAACATGAGAGGCAAGGTCTCTTAAAGGCTGGTGACAAGGTTGTTAGTATCACTATGAAAACAAAAAGCTATCTCTGGGTACACAGTAAAAAGTCAGTGGAATGGAATAAAATTTTTTTTCAGATGACTAGCATCAGCCTTTTTCTTAGAGGACTAATTTTGTTTGAAGGGAAAAACTGTGTTGTGCTATATGGTAGATTAATCTTTTCCAAAACAGGGGGGTGGGGAATGAGCTGATGTCAAGGGCTCAAGTAGAAAATGCTTTGAGAATGATGATGGCAACAGATGTACAAAGGTGCTTGACGCAATGGATAGATGGATGGATGATGGATTGTGATAAGAGCTGTACAAGCCCCCAATAAAATGTTTTTAATTTTTTCCCCAAAATTGATTACTGTAATCTTTCAAGTCCCATATGTTTTCCCAAAAGTTACCAGGCCCCTTTTATGACACGCCGTCGGTTTCCCTCTCCTTTGGAAAGCAGAAGGGCTTTTGTGAAAGTTTTGGCTACAGGAACTCAGCAGAAGTGACATTGTTGAGGCACAGCCTATACTGAAGGCCGTAGTCCTTCAGATCTTAGCTACATATGTCAGAGTTCCATTGGGAGGCTCTTGGTGGGAGAATTCTAGGAGAAACACAAGAATATTCTAAAGGCAAATTGCAAGACAAAGATAAAGACAATTAGGAAGTCCAGGGAAAAACCTTGCTACAAGAAATAAAACATAATCATAGTATAAGACATGAAATAATAATAATTCATAAATTATCAAGGGTTCATGAGGGAGGGAGGGTGGGAAAATGAGCAGATATTAAGGGCTCAAGTAGGACAAAAATGTTTTGAAAATGATAATTGGAACAAATGGATGTATGGATTGTGATAAAAGCTTTACAAGCCTCCAATAAAATTATTTTAAAAACAAAAAGTTAAAATATATATTAATAACATATTGAGATAATAGGGGAAGGATATTAGATAAAACTGTAAGACCTAAATCCTCACTTCTCATAATAGAAAATCAACAAATAAGTGTGTATGTTAGGCCAGGTTGACCAGAGAAATAAATCTAGTGACATGCGTACATGTGTAAGGAAGAGCTTTATATCAAGGAGTAATTCTAACTCCAGAAAGCATCCCAGCCCAGTCCAACTCAAGTCCATAAATCCAATACTAGTCCACAAGTCCCTCTTCAGACTCACGCAGCCACACGCAATGACGGAGAATGAAGGAACAGCACAGGTTGATATGTGCAAAGTCATGTGGCCCCAATGGTGGGGGAAACATAGCAGGGCTCCAGCACCTCTCAGGGTGGCCAGCAAGCAGGAAGATGAAGGCAGAGAGAGCGATGGAGAGGCTGGCCTCCAGAGAGCTCTGTGTCTCCGTTGCACCTCCAAGTGAGGTCATCAGGCTGCGATCTGACTGACAGGCTGAACTCTACCCCGACACCTTTATGTATCTTCAAATTGACATGAAATCGTGTAACTGGCACAGCGTATCAGGAACAAGATAAACGCATGGGAGAATGCCCTCCAAAGATGTCTGTGCCCTAATTCCTGGAACCTATGACTATGCTACCTGTGTAACAAACAATATTTTGCTGAGGTTGAGAAATTAACACTCTTGCCTCTGGGTCTGTCTAGATGGTCCCAGTGTAATAATAAGGGTCTCTATATGCACGAGACAGGAGGGACAGTATCTGGGAAGGTATTGTGAAGACAGAGCACAGGTTGTAGTGACACAGTGGCGGCTTTGAAGATGGAAGAGGTGGCCACACACCAAGGAATGCAGGTGACTTTGAGAAGCTGGAAATATAAAGAAATAGATTTTTTTCTCCCCCTGGTGTCTCCAGAAAGAAATGCAATCCTTCCACTATCTTGATATTAACAAAAACAACTCACTGCCATCACGTGACTTCTGACTCCCAGTGACCCTACAGGGCAGAGGAGAAGTGCCCTTGTAGGTTTCCCAGACTGTCCATCTTTACGGTAGAAAGCCTTCTCTTTCTCCTGCAGAGAAGCTGGTGGAGTCAAACTGTTGACCTTGTGGTTGTCAACCCAACTCATACTCTACTACACCCCCCGGAGCTCCAGTGCAACCCATTTCAGGCTTCTGACCTTCAGAACTATGTTGTTGGTGTACTTGTTAGGTGCCGTTGAGTAAAGTCAACTCACAGGGACGCACTGCCTGGGCCTGGACCAGCCTCACTCTGTCAGAGTTCTAGCTCTTTGGGACCGTTACTGCAGCCATCTCCTTGAAGGTCTTGTTCTTTTTGGCTGACTCGATGCTTTACCAAACACAAGATGAAGTCTCACCATCCCCACTTCCTAGGAGCTTCTGGCTGTACTTCTTCCAACACAGATTCTTCTGGAAGGTCCATGATATATTCAATATTATAAACCAACATCTCCAGAATCATAAGATAACATGGTTTCTTTTAGGCAACTTCGTTTGCTGTACTTTGGCACATCAGCAGAAGGAAACGAATCAAGGAGACGATGCAAGAAGAAACCAGTGGCATCACCTAGGGATGCTGGGCTAGGAGTGGAGCCTGCTGGTCACTCTCTGAGTAGGTGACACCAAATGACCCCAGAGTCCATAGTGGTGGTGGACCAGCCATTGTTACATAATTCATCAGGATAAACACCTTTACTACTCTCAAACCCAGTCAGGGTTCAAGGTGGCCTGCCATTGAGCTGAAAGGAGGGCTTCCTGCTTGGCCAGTAGGAGTGGGGAGGAAGTGCAGGGAGCTTTGGATGGAGAGAAGTCAGGAGGAGTAAGGCTAAGTAGCTCAGTGCTTCCCCCTGGGTGGGGGTGAGATGGGGACAGTCACTCTGCCCACCAGGTCGGAAGCGGGGTTTGCTGGGGGCAGGATTCATGGAGGAGGGGGTGTGGCATTATGAGTCACCTCATTGCAGGAGACCAACCGGAGAAATGTAAAATGTAAAAAAGAGGTAAAATAGCCTCCAGGGGAACCCAGCTGCGGGTGGGGAGCAGGGAAGGGAGGAGCAGCCCCTCATCAGTCTGTCCCTCTCCGTATGTATAATTCTTTGACTACATGTATCTATTACTGTGAGCAAATTTAATTTTCAGAATAAAGGACCCTTCACATCTTATCGCCCTCACAAGAGAAATTAGTTTTTAAAAACTGACTCCAGTACCTACAGAGATGGAGCCCAATCAACAGGATGCCCAGGAGCACCTGGTGCGTGTTCCACACCTACCAGGCATTCTGAGAGATTAAACTAAAAAAGAAGTCCCAGACCCTGGATTCGGGGATCCGTCCCATGTTGCTCACAGGCACACTGCCCACTTTCAAAGACCCAGAGCCTGGGTAGAAGCTGCTCAGGGTAGCGGGCCTCAGGCCGTTTGAGAGTGGGGAGGTGAGGGTCCACAGTACAGACATCTTTAAGGTTCCACTGATGTTTCCTCTGAGGTATATTTTCTGCCAAATTCTACCCAAGCACTTACCATGTGCTGTTCTGTGGTTGTGAGCTATGGTCAAGTGGTGACCCCAGCACAACAGAACCGAACACTAGTGGCCCGCTCCTGCAGTCGTCTCCAGGATCAGACTGTTGTGATCGGTTTGCTTTCTCTGGCCTTTCCCCTAGTCCATCTTCATCTGGAAGCTCTGCTGGCCGCTATTCAGCATCACGGCAACAGGCAGTCCTCCATGGACAGATGGGTTCTGGGAACCAGCACTATGCCGGGTGCACGTGGAACGCCGTAGCCAGCAGGACAGCTGGGGAACCTTCCCTCCAATACTGGCAACCCAGCAGGAGGGCCAGTGAGACATACACACGCTGACACCAGAGGGTGGGGGCTGCTTGGAGGCCGAGAAGAGCAGCATCAGGAGAGACACTGTGTCCTGCTGGGAGAAGAACTTCTCCTAATTGGGAGGAGCAAGAAACAGCTCTGAGAAGATGGCAACTGAACAAGAGGGAGAGGGTGCTGGGCATGGCTCACCTGGACACGGCACCATTCGTGAATCTCAGCCCTCACTTAGCCAGAGTCCACACTTTATCCTTGACATGTGGACAACAGCTCTAACCAAGCGGTCTCCAAACATAGACATGGACACACGGTGACCTACTTACATGTCAGCTGCCAAGAGCACTGAGAATGTGGCATGTTCAAGAGCATGCTGAACACACCGTCCCCTCACCCGGCCCTCCTGGGGCCTCATCTCTCTATAAAAGGCCACACAGCCATGCACACATACAGTCACCCAGAGTCATCAGCATGGCTTTGGGATTGCTGTCTTTGACTGTGGAGTCCCACAGAGAACCATGTCCCCCTGTGGTTATCTTTGGGCAGGACGCTAGTCTTTGAAGGAACACACTTGCCTGTGCCACTGCATCAGAAGGAATCTGGGCTTCCGAGAATGATGCTGTGCACCTCGGGAAGGTGGAGGTAAGGCTGGCTTCAGAGGTCAACTCAACTGGTGAAATGTTGCACCCAGGTGTTGAAAATTCATTAGGTGTGTGTGGAGAACTGCTGCTCCCTGGGTCCTGCAACCAAGAGATTTGTGTTGAAGCCGAATGAAGGGGAAACTGGAGTTCTGCAGGGGCTCCTGATGCAGGTGTCCCCAAGAACACTTTTTTAAAATCATTCTTTTATTATGGGCTCATCCAATTCTTATCACAATCCATACATACATTAATTGTGTAAAGCACATTTGTATATTCATTGCCCTCATCAATCTCAAAACATTTGCTCTCCACTTAAGCCCATGGCATCAGTTCCTCATTTTTCCCCTCCCTCTCCACTGCCCCCTCCCTCATGAACCCTGGATAATTTATAAATTATTGTTTTGTCATATCTTGCACTGTCTGACATCTCCCTTCACCCATTTTTCTGTTGTCTGTCCCCCAGGGAGGAAGTTATATGTAGATCCTTGTAATCAGTTCCCCCTTTCTACCCCACCCTCCTTCCACGCTCCCAGTATTGCCACTCACACCACTGGTCCTGAAGGGATCATCTGCCTGGATTTTCTGTGTTTCCAATTCCTATCTGTACCAGTGTACATCCTCTGGTCTAGCCAGATTTGTAAGATAGGATTGGGATCATGATAGTGGGGGAGGAGGAAACATTTAGGAACTAAAGGAAAGTTTTATGTTTTATCGTTGCTACACTGTACCCTGACAGGCTCCTCTCCTCCTCGAGACCCTTCCGTAAGGGGATATCCAATTCCCTACAGATGGGCTTTGGGTCTCCATTCCGCACTCCCCCTCATTCACAATGATAAGAATTTTTGGTCTGATGATGCCTAATACCTGATTCCTTCAACACCTTGTGATCGCACAGGCTGGTGTGCTTCCTCCATGTGGGCTTTGTTGCTTCTTTGCTAGACGGCCACTTGTTTACTTTCAAGCCTTTAAGATCCCAGATGCTATATCTTTTGATAGCTGGGCACCATCAGCTTTCTTCACCACATATGCTTATGCATCCATTTGTCTTCAGCGATCGTATCAGGGAGGTGAGCACACAATGACATGGTATTTTGTTTTTTGATGCCTGATAACTGATCCTTTCAGCACACCATGAGCATACAGGCTGGTGTGCTTCTTCCATGTGAGCTTTGTTGCTTCTGAGCTAGATGGTCACTTGTTTACCTTCAAGCCTTTAAGACCCCAGATACTATATCTTTTGATAACGGGGCACCATCAGCTTTCTTCACCACATTTGCTTATGCACCTGCTTTATCTTCAGTGATTGTGCCGGTAAGGTGAGCATCATGGAATACCAGTTTAATAGAACAAAGTATTCTTGCATTGAAAGAGTACTGGAGTGGAGGTCCAATGTCCATTTTCTACCTTAATACTAAATCTATACATACATGCACATAGATCTATTTCCACATCCTCATATATAAATATATTTACATATGTACATGCCTTTATTTAGACTTCTAAAAATGTCTTTTACCTCCTGGTTCTTTCCTCTATTTCCTTTTACTTACCTCTTGTCCCACTATCATGATCAGCCTTCATTAGGGTTTTAGTAATTCCTCTTGGTTACATTACCCTTGGCCACATCCTACCAGGCCTCATACACCCTCCTCACCACTGATTTGGATCACTTGTTGTTCCCTTGTCCCTAGGTTTGTTAACACCCTCCCTTTTCCCCACTTCCCCCTATTCCATATTCCCCTGGAACTGTCGGTCACGTTGTTTTCTCCTCCAGAATGTTCATCCAGACCTGCACAGATAATAACATGCACAAAAACCAAACAGACAGAGCAAAACCAAGCAACAAAAGAAAACTAAACAAAAACAACAAGCCAATGACAAAAAAAAGAAAAGACAACAACAAGAAAGAAAAGCTTGTAGTTAGGTCAAGGCCTGTTTGTTTGCCTTTAGGAGTGTTTTCCAGTGGAGTTTGTTGGGGCGCCAAGCCCTGGCCCAAAGTCTATATTTGGTATTCCCTGGAGACTTCATTGCTCTGCTCCCCTTGCTGTTCTGTTCCACACCCTTAATGTTTTGCCTCAGTGTAGTGGGATCAGATCGGGTGGGATTCCCACACTGTGTCTCCAGTGTTGTCCCCTGTAGGGCTACACCAAGCACACTTTAAGGAGGTGTTTTACAGCTGAAAACTAGCATTGGGGACCGGTTGGGTTTTTGGAGATGCCACCTCATTTCATGGCACACAGTCAGCTGTAAGGAGGACAAAAACTAACCCCCAAAAAAGTCCAGGTGCAATGAAGCCTGTTCCAACTTGTGCTAGTCTGGGTGGACTAGAGAAACAAATTCACAGACACTCATATGTGTATAAGAAATAGCTTTATATACAAGAGCAGCTGAGTACTAAGAAAACATCCGAGCCCAGTCCAGATCAAGTCCCTACGTCCAATATTAGCACATATGTCCGATACCAATCTATAAAGTCCTTTTCAGATTCGTGAAACACATGCAATGATGCCAATGCAGGACAATCATAGGCCAGTGGGTGAAAGGTCTTGTGGATCCAATAGCAGTGGGAGCATCTCAGCACTGGCAGGGATCTCCATGTGGCTCCTCCAGCTCCAGAGCTCTGGCTCCATCAGCCTCTCTCCATGTGTCTTCTCAACAGGGATATCTCACAGAGAGTGAGCATGTGTCCCACCTCCAGTGAGCTATTTATCTCCTTAGAGCCTCCAAATGAGGCCATCAAGCTGCGACCTGATTGACAAGCTAAACTCCACCCTTCACTTGTGAATCTCAAATTGACAACAGATCATGTAACTACCACACAACTTATGGTGACCCCATGTGTGTCCGAGGAGGACTGGGCTCCAAAGGGTTTTCAATGACTGTGGTATTTCGGAAGTGGATTACTACCTCTTTCTTATGGGTACATTTGAGCCTCCATTTCTCCGTCAGTAGACAGGCATGTCACACTTGAACCACGCAAGGACTTCCAAAGAACACAGAATAGCTTCCTTTCAAACACAAAGTACAGCATCTCCAACGTTTGATCAGGCAGGAAAGAGGTTTAGAAGGAGATGCTGGTGGAGACGGTATTTTAAACTCACCTTCAGGATTTCCTGGCTCTTGCTTCTAAGATTCACCTTTCCTATGGATTTTTTTTCCCATTTGGTTTGCCACAAGGCCCATCAAAATTCCAAGCCTACATCCAAAGTCCAATTTCTCTCATCTCCTGATTATAGCTATATCAAATGAGATTGTGCAAAATAAGTAAATAAAGTTAATAAACAAAAAGTGAGGGAAACAGAAATAAGTATTGTAAATACAGATATCAAAGAACATTCATGTTTCCAAAAGGTAGGCCTCTAATCAAATGACTCCATCAGCAGTGAATGGGTCCCCCCCCACCACCCCCCTCAGTGTTCTCCACTCCAAGACTTTCTGCCCCATCTCTGGGTTGTTAGTCTCCATCCCCTGACATCTATCGGCCTGCAAAAACCATTGCCAACATTGAGAACCAAAGCAGAAAATGGAAAATATGTTTCTTGTCCACATGAAAGCCCACCAGAGTGTGGTTCCTACTCTGAAGTTCTCTGATCTTCAGGGCCCCAGGCTCTGGGCTTTGCAGGGGTGCATGTCTCCCACTGCTCACAACCCCTTCCCTTCATGGCTGAGCATGACGTGCCAACCAGTTGCCTTCATGTCAACTCAGACTCGTAGGAGAGTAGAACCACACCCATTATTCTGAATAGGAAGTCACCACAAGACAACTCTGCCTGAGCTCAAACTTCCGGTCAAACAGAGGGGCCATCTGCATTATTAGGGTATTCCCAGTATGGTAGATACGAGTCACAATAATCCTCATGCACAGAGCAGCACATGCAAGCATACTCTGCTAAGCCTGGTCCATAGGATGTGAGCCGTGATTAAAAACAGGTGGGTGTGCATCCAACAAAATATGTCAAGCTCTCCAACCGTAACATTTCAGTCTGACTGTGCCCATCACTCACTGTTACAGGCTACACTTGCAGGATAGTGCATTGATTGTATGCGGCAGGTGGGTGGGGCTATGCAAATAGGTTCTTGTGGTCTACCAACCAGAGTGAACCATTTACTAATAATACAATTCAGGTGTATTGAGCCTGAATGAGGAGATTGCCAGTTTTAACAAAGTTGGAACAGACTCAGTGGCACCTAACAACAACCACCGTCTTTAAAGGAGCCATCCCAGAGGCAGACAGGGACCTCACTACCACAAAGATGAAGAACCAGGAGTGGAGCATATGCATTGGACCCAAGGTCTCTGCACTGAGAACCTCTTGGCCTCAGGAGACAGAGAGAGGTGAAACACCGAACACGGTAAGAAGCAGCAGCAGAGGAAAGGCAGCACGTGACCACCTTAGCATGCTTAAATTCAACAAATGGTGCAGTGGGCTTCCCAGCGCATGGAGTACAGGCAGTTATAGTGGGTCTTCCAGCCCGTGGAGCTAGAGATCTGAGTGCCTCCCTTACAGGATGTGTCCTGGGGGAGCGGGTGCTTCTGGACATTGATCACAGGACTAAACAGCTTTGTAATACTTGCCCAAGCAGCGACAAGGTCATCCCAAGGCACCCAGGGGCCAAGGGAGAGGCCAGCCTTGGACATGGACGAGGAGCTGTCCTGATGGATGGACTGTATCTTTAGTTGTTCCTGAACCTGATGCATAGCAATGAGGTTGCTGACAAAGAATATTGGATATGCCAAAGACAACCCAAAGTACAAAGAAATCTGTGTTAGATAGTGTACAGCCAGGCTGCTCCTTAGAAGCAAGTGTAGCGAGATTGAGTCTCAAGCAGTCTGGACATGTTATCAGAAGGGGCCAGTCCCTGGAGAAAGGCATCATGCTCAGTCAATCAGAAGGTCGGCAAAATAGAGGGAGCACCTCAGCCAGATGGACTGACACAGTGACTGCAGCAAAGGGCTTGGCCGTAGTAACCACTCTAAAGATGGCGTGGGACCAGGCAGTGCTTTGCTTCATCGCACACAGGGGTGCTGAGTCGAAACTGGTTCAGGAGCAGCTGATAAACCCCATAACTGTGAGTAGGGTCTGTGGGTCCGGTGTGGTCACTGCAACGAAGGATCAAGTCCCTCAAGGAAGCAGACGGTGACAAGGGCGAGATTTGTGGTGTGGGACTTGGTCAAAAGATTGGAATGGGAGAGCATGGCTGTCTGAGTGTCATGTTGTAGGAGTCAGCCTCTCGAGCTATGGGTCCCGATAATGGTTCTTCCCAACCACCTGCAAGGTTGTCACCATGCCATCCTGACACCTGCCTGCCTGGATGCGTATCTCCAGAAACGGTTCCTAGCCTGTAGGGCAAAGGCCACCGCCGTACGGATTGAAACCACAAAGAAAAGAGATGGAGTCGGGGCTTGACATAACATCTGTTTGGATTGGTGAATTAATGAATGTACGAAGTCCCAGAAACCTCTAACACTGTGTCCCTCTAGATGTTTACCAAATCACCTTTACCGGCGAGACAAATCAGATTGCATGGAATGGAGCCTGCCTTGGGAAATCTGGGCAGCGGTGTGGTTGCTGTAGTAATTGATGCCTTCTAGAACAAATCCATGCTTGGCTAATTACAGGCTGCTATTTTTAAACTCATCTACATTCTTTCCCCCCTTCCCCACCCCAACATTTCTCACACTACCTCAGCAATAAAATACTATTACTGTTATCTGCAAAGCCTGCGCTGCTCTCAAAATAACTTGTTTCCAGCCAGCCTCAGTCTGCGTGTGGGGTGAGAGGCTTTCTAGCACCAGGGACAGGTTGCACCCCAAGCTCTCAAAAGGCCAGCGAAGCCCCCTCTGAAGGAACCCCAATCATTGAACACCCAGCGGCCAAAACATCTGGCCAGACTGGTAGGCATACTTCCACCTCCAACACGGGAGTCCCTGGGGACCAGAGAAGGGGCCTGCTCAGGACTGGCCCAACCACCTCCCAGAGCAGAGCCTCCTGGGAAGTGCTTTTGAAACAGACCACAAACAAAAACTGAACCAGTAAATAAAAGCCCAACGAAGGCAGTGGCCATCAACTCACGGGGAGCCAAGTGAGTCAGCATAGAACTGTGCTCTCCACCGGGTGTCAATGAAAGATTGTTTGGGAAGAAACTCACCAAGCCTTTCTTCCAACATGCAAACCTTTCTGTGAGCAGCCAAGTGCAAACAGGGCCACCAGGGACCTCAGAGACTAGCAGGGGAAGCAGGAAATCTTCACCGTACAAAAAGGAACGGCTTCAGGTGGTGTCCTGATGAGACGCTGTTGATGGGAAGTCGGAAGAAGTATAGCTAGAAGTGGGGTATGCTCTGTCACTGTTTCGTATCATTGAATTGATTCAGAATCATAGCAAACCTTGATGGATGAGGCGAACTACCCAGTGGGATGTTCCAGGTTGTCATCTTCAGATTCGACTCTACAGCAGTGGGTTTGGTCTGGGGGCTCTTCATGGGAGCAAGCAGTCAGGTGTTTCCTTACAACAGATCCACTTGTAGATTAAGCCAAATGCTTAATCAACATGCCGGCAGGGTTCCCATATCTCTGGTTGCCCCTGAACTGGAAAGTCAAAAATCAAACTCCATGCAGTCGAGTTGATTCTGAATCATAGCAACCCCATGGGATCGAGGAGAACTGCCCCTGTGGGTTTCCAAGCCTGTAGCTTTATGCGAGTAGAAAGCCTCATCTTCCTCTCAAAAAAGGAGGCTGCTAACAGCCCCGGTGGGGTAGTGGTTACGTGATGGGCTGCAGACTGCAATGGCCGCGGTTGGAACCTAGCAGCTTCTCCTCGGGAGAAAGATGAGACCTGGAAAGAGTTACGGTCCAGGACACCCACAGGAGCAGTCCCACCCCGTCCTCCAGGGTCTCTAGAACCAGTATTCACCCAATGGCAGTGAGTTTCATTTGGGATGGCAGCTAGTGATCAAGTCCTGACCACTTGAGGCAGCTTGCTGATGAGGGTGTTGTTTGGTCCTCCTTGCTAGATGCAGCAGGTCATGGGCCAGAGAGCGATTTTACAGTAGAACTTGCAAACGCTGGAACCTGTGTTAGAGGAGAAAAACAAATATTTTCAACTAACAGGGAGAAAAACACGTGGAAGACTGCATCCTGTCAAAGGGCGGAAACATGCAGGGCCCACAAAAACAAGAGAGTCTGGTCGAGCTGGCCTCTCACAGGTTTGGGGAGAGATCCTCCGGACACTGTCCAGTTGTGCATCGGTCCCACAGCCAAAAGCCACTTCCCACCTGCCTTGGGGTGCTGCTCCCTCTGCTGGCCTGGAGGGGCCTCAAGAGTCTGGGCAGCAGTTCATAAGGTCTCAGAGGAACCCACAGTCCTACCAGGACACCCTGCCCAGGGGCCTTTCCGCAACCATCTCTTCTGTTCGATTTCCACAGGCTCTGCACAGATAAGGGAAGAGGATGGGAGAGTGCGGATGACCTTGTCCAAACCTTGGATTTTCTGGTCTTATGACCCCATTGTGGATTGAATTGTGTTCCCTCATCACCACACAATCCTCCTCCCCTGCTCACCGCACCACCACCATCATCACCACCAAGCACATGAAAATATATTCATGTCCTAACTTCTGGCACCTATCAGTGTGGCCTCGTTTGGCGATAGGGTCTTTGAAGACGTTGGCACGAAGGTGACCATGAGGCCACAGTAGAGGATCTCCCAAGGTTCGGCTACTGTTCCTCAGGTTTCCAGCAGGTAAGGCCTCTGAAGTGGACAGCCTATTCCTTCTGCGTAGGCTGCTGTTAGTCTGGAAACTCCACTGAAACCTGTTCACCTGGGGTGACCCTGCTGGTATTCGAAATACTGATGACATGGTTATTCAGGGTTGACTAGAAAAACAAATTCATAGACACTCATATGTGTATAAGAAAGAGCTTTATCTATAAGAGCAATTATATATTGAGAAAAACATCCCAGCCCAGTCCAGATCAAGTCCATAAGTCTGCTATTAGCCCATATTTCTGATACCAGTCTATAAATGTTTCTTTAGACTCACACAGCCGTGCAATGATGCCGAATGCAGGAAGATCACAGGCCAGTGGGTGGAAAGCCTTGATGATCCAGTGGTGATGAAAGAATCTCAGCACTGGCGTGGGGCTCCATGTGACTCCTCCAGCTCCAGGGCTCTGGCTCCATCAATGTAGCTCCATGTGGCTTGTCAACAGGAATGTCTCACAGGAAGAGTGTGTGTCCTGCCTCCCAGAAGGAAGATAGGAGTTCTCAGAATCCTCAGAAGGTCATGCCCACACAGAGGCTTCATTGGCTATGACCTAATTGACAGGCTAGATTCCACCCCTTTGCCAGTTGACAGATGATTATATAGCTGCCACACATGGCTTCCAGCATCATTCCAACACACAAGCCACCACAGTACAATTAAACTCTTCTATATGAATTTAAATTCAATTAAAAAAAAAACCAAAAATCCTCCCAACTGGACCAATAGGTCACATCACATTAAGCAGAGAAAAGATTGACATTGTCAAGGATTTTGTCTTGCTTGGATCCACAATCAATGCTCATGGGAGCAACAATCAAGAGATCAAATGACACATTGCATTGGGTAAATCTGCTGCATAAGATCTGTTTAAAGTGCTAAAGAACAAAGATGTCACTTTGAAGACGGACCCAAGCCATTGTATGGCTTTCCTCGCTTATGCATGGAAATTGGACATTGAACAGGGATGACTGAAGAAGAAGTGATGCATTTGAATTATGGTGCTACCAAAGAATATTGAAAGTACTGAGGGCTAGCAAAAGAAAAAACACAAATCAGTCTTAGAAGTACAACCAGAATGCTCCTTAGAAGCAAGGATGGTAAGACTCTGACTCACCTGCTTTGGACATGTCATCAGGGGAGAGCCATCCCTAGGAAAGGACCACCAGGCATGGTAACATGGAGGAGTATCCAAAAGGAGGAAGGCCCTTGACGCGATGGACTGTCACAGTGAATGCCAACATAAACAAAGCAAACATCGTGAGGATGGAGCAGTACAGGCAGTGTTTTGTTCCACTATGAGTTGAACCAACCCCACAACACATCAAAGTAGGTGGGTCTTAATCCTATATGACTGGTATCCTTATAAAAGAAAAGGGGGGACAGGAATAGAGGGAAGATGGCCAAGTAACAACCGAGGCTATGAGAAGATGGGAAGGACAAGAAAGATAGATCTCCCAGAGTTGCCAGAGAGAACATGACCTTGGTTGCTACTGCCATTATTAGGCAAGTTCTAACTCACTGTCACCCCATGTGCAACAGAATGAAACACTGCCTGCTCCTGCCCTGTCTTCACAATTGTTAGGTTTAAGCCCAACGCTGCAGCTACCATGTCAACTCAAGCTATCCAAGGTCTTCCTCTTTTTCTGACTCTCGACTTCACCAAGCATGATGTCCTTCTCCATGGGCTAGTCTCTTATGATAACATGGCCTAATTATGTGAGAGGAAGTCTCAACAGCCTCACTTTTATAAAGCACTCTGGCTGTACTTCTTCCAAGACAGATTTGTTTGTTCTTCTGGCGGTCCGTGGTGCTGTCAATTTAGAATTTAAACTTCTGACCTCCAGACTATGAAAGAATAAATTTCCATCATTTTAAGCCACCCACACACTTTATGGTACTTTAACAGAACCAGTTAATGACTCCCAAAATTTTTTAACTTATCAGTATTTTTATTTCTATCAGTATTTACCATATTACATTTAATAATCAAGTCCACTGCCATTACATTAATTCCAACTGATCACAACCCTCTATAGGGTTTGTTCCCCAAATTGTAAACACTCACAGGCAGACAGGTCCATCTTTCTCCTGAGCAGCAGCTGGTGGGCTTGAACAACCAACCTTTTGGTTACCAACCCAGAGCCTAATCCACAGTGCCACTGGCTCCTTATTTACTACATTAAATCTAAGAAAAAATTTCAAATATTAAACCCATTTCATGATACAGGAAATAAATTGTTATGCAAAACAACTGTTATCCAAACAAACCATTTATAAGAACGGAATTGCTTATAATTTTGGCCTAGTTCTTTATTTCTGGCTTAGTGAAAGACAGCTCGATGCTCAGAGTACTGGCCTCTGCATTCCCTCTGTAATTCTTCACACATCATGGCACCTCTGGGAAACCCACAGCACAGTTTTGAGAGAATGAGAGTGAAATAAAGCTAATACTGTATTCAAATTATTATCAAACCTAGTTTTGACTTTGCAGAACCATTGGAAATGTCTCAGGGGGCCCCAGGAGTCCCCAGATGACTGCCACAAAGTAATGCTTTTTCATCAAAGCAGGTTGAGGTCCCAGCTCAGCAGAAAGCACACACACATACTGAAGAAAGAGGCAGAGTCCATGGAAGTGTGGTGTGATCCGGGGTAGGAGGTCTATAAGACAAGCGAGTCAAATAGAAAGTGCAAGCCTACCAAGTTACGAAATGCCGTAAGCCTGAGCAGACGTAGGAAATGTTAAACTTGTGCCTAAGTCACGGACTTTCGACATCTTGACTGCCCAGCTTAAGACGCAAGTGCAAAATGTGTGGGGGAAAGAAGAAAAGAGAAGACATACACATGCGTACACTCAAGGGCAAATCAGAAAAGGCATGGCTACAAACCCACAGAAACCTGTATTAAGGAAACATCTCCAAGTGCAGAGCTCTATTTCTCAGCAGAGCCTCCATCTAGGTCCATGTTCTTCTGAAGGCAGTGTTTTCATCTCTCAAACTCCCCCCAAAGAATTCTCTGCTCTTCCATTTTCACTACATCGAAGGTAGTTTTGCCCTCCTCCGGGGACTCAGTTCATGTGTCTTATTTGCCCTCCTCTGGGGACTTGGTCTCATGAGTTTGCTGAGTTTGGGGAGCAAAAAGACGTCTGAAAGGGCAAGACTGGGGCCGAAAGGTGGATGGGGTAAAATTCTAATTGGACAGCCTGGCCTCTGTAGAAAAATAAGCAGGTATGTTGTGGTGGTGAAAAAGTTCCTCAGCCCAGGTTCCTGTCCTTTGTCTCACGGGTGCAGTTTTCAGATTTCTTCAAACTGCTTCGTACTAAGTTCTCATGGCCATCCTGGGTCCTCTGAGAAAAATCTATCAAGATACGCCAGAATCGCAAACTACAGTCTCCATAACCTGCTTTTAACAAAGTTTTTTGTTGTTAATTTAAAATGCCCATTTAATGTTTCTGAAATCAGGAGTGACCTTATAACCAACGATTAACATAGGCGATGGTCTTCCTTATTCAGTGTCCAACTTTCACATGCATTTGGTGCAACGGAGGAGACCATGGCCAGGGTCCAGTGCACCTCCATCCTCAAAGTACCATCCTTGCTCTTCAGCACTGTGAAGAGGCTTACACAGCAGAGTTACCTAATGCAGTACATCTTTTGATCTCTTGACTGATGATTCCATGATTGTGGATCCAAATAAGAAAAAATCCTTGAGAATTTCCACCTTTTCTCCCTATATCATGATGTGATCTATTGGTCCAGTTGTGAAGATTTTGGTCTTCCTTACATTGAGGTGTAATCCCTACTGAAGTCTACGCTCCTTGACCTTCATCAGCCCATGCTTCAAGTCCTCAGTTTCAGCAAGCAAGGTTGTGTCATAATTTTTTGTGACACGTATTGCAGGTTGTTAAACCAGCCTCCAGTCCTGATGCCATACTCTTCTTCATATAAGCCAACTTCTCTGATGATTTGCTCCGCATACAGATCAAAACAAGTATGGGGAGAGGATAGAACCCTGACACACACCTTTCCTGATTTGAAACCATGCAGTAGTCTCTTGCTCTGTTCGCACAGCTGCCTCTTGATCCCTGTACAATTCCCATGAGCACAGTGATCCATATACAAATGAGCTAAAGGAAGTGTTCTGGAATTCCCATGCTACTCAAAGTTATCCAGTTTAGTATGGGCCACATAGTTGACTGCCTCTGCATAGTCAACGAAACAGAAGTAAATATATTTCTGGTATTCTCTGCTTTGAGCCAAGATCCATCTGACATCAGCAATGGTATCCCTGTTTCGTGTCCTCTTCTGAATCTGGACTGGACTTCTGGCAGTTCCCTATTAATGTAATGCTATAACCATGATTAGAGGATCTTAAGCAAAATTTTCCTTATGTGCAATAGCAATGTCATTTTATGGCTTCAGCATTCTGTTGGGTCACCTTTCTTCGGAATGGACACAAATATGGATGTTCCAGTCTGTTGACCAGGCAGTTGGTCTTCCAGATTTCCTGGCATAGATGAATGAGGGCTTCCAGTGCTTCTTCAGTTTCTACAGCCATCAATTCCTAGAGTCTGGGGGCGCCATCAATTCCTAGAGTCTGGGGGCACCATCAATTCCTAGAGTCTGGGGGTGCCATCAATTCCTAGAGTCTGGTTTTTCACCAGTGCTTTCAGTGCCGTCTGAACTTCTTCCTTCAGCACTATTGGTTCTTGCTCAAAGGCTACATCCTGAAGTGGTGGACTGTAGACTAGTTCTTTTTGGTACAGTGAATCTGTATTCTTGCCAACTTCTCTTGACACTTCCTGCATCATTCAATATTTTGTCTATAGAATCTTTCAAACTTGCAATTCAAGGTTTGGATTTTTCTTGAGTTCTTTCCGTTTCAGTTATGCTGAGCATGTTCTTTCCTTTTAATATTTTCTCTTCATCTTTAATGTTCAGTAGTTGGTGTTTTTTATTTTTAAAGTCATTTTTTGGGGGGCTCATACAACTCTTATCACAATCCATACATACATCCATTGTGTCAAGCACATTTATACATTTGTTGCCATCATCATTCTCAAAACATTTGTGTTCTATTTGAGCCCTTGGTATCAGCACCTCATTTTCCCCTCCCTTTCACCTTCCTTACATCACGAACCCTTGATAATTTATAAATTATTATTTTGTCATGTCTTAAACACTGTCCAATGTCTCCCTTCACCCACTTTTCTGCTGTCTGTTCCCCAGGGAGGGGGTTATATGTAGATCATTGTGATCAGTTTCCCTTTTCTCTCTCCACCTTTCCCTTACACTCCTGGTATCGCTACTCTCATTATTGGTCCTGAGGGGTTTAACTGTCCTGAATTCCCGGTGTTTCCAGCTCTTATCAGTACCAGTGTACATCCTCTGGTTTAGGCAGATTTATAAGGTAGACTTGCAGTCATGATAGTGGGGGGAAGGAAGCATTAAAGAACTAGAGGAAAGTTGTATGTTTCATCGGTGCTATACTGCACCCTGACTGGTTCATCTTCTCCCTGAAACCCTTCTGTAAGGGGATGTCCAGTTGCCTACAGATGGGGTTTGGGTCTCCACCCCACACTCCCCCTCATTGACAATGATATGATTTTTTTGTTCTTTGATGCCTGATACCTGATCCCTTTGGCACCTCATGATCACACAGGCTGGTGTGCTTCTTCCATGTGGGTTTTGTTGCTTCTCATCTAGATGGCTGTTGTTGACCTTCAAGCCTTTAAGACCCCAGACACTATATATTTTGATAGCCAGGCACCATCAGCTTTCTTCACCACATTTGCTTATGCGCCCGCTTTGTCTTCAGCAATCGTGTTGGGAAGGTGAGCATCATAGAATGCCAGTGTAATAGAACAAAGTGTTCTTTCATTGAGGGAGTACTTGAGTAGAGGCCCAGTGTCCATCTGCTACCTTAATACTAAACCTATAAATATATGCACATAGGACTATTTCCCCATTGTCATATATAAATATATTTACATTTGCACATGCCTGTATTTAGACCTCTGTAAATGCCCTTTGCCTCCTAGTTATTTCCTCTATTTCCTTTTACTTTCCTCTTGTTCCATTATCATGTTCAACCTTCACTGGGGTTTCAGGAATTCCTCTCGGTTACATTGCCCTTGATCAAGCCCTACCATGCCTCCTACACCCTCCTTGCCATCGATTTTGGACCACTTGTTGTTCCATGTCACTGGGTTTGTTAACACCCACTTCATTTCGCCCTCCTCCCTCTCTCCCATGTCCCCCTCAAACCATCGGTCCCGTTGTTTTCTCCTCCAGATTGTTTATCCCACCTATCTTATCTAGATAGACCTGCAGAGATGTGCACAAAAACCAAGACAGAGCAAAACAAAGCAACAAAACAAAACAACTTATTATAAAATGTTTCATCATCTATGTTTATTGTTAAACATTTTGATGGCCATGTCTTTTTTTCTGAGAACACATAGTTTCTTCTCTCTTTTTTTAATACCATAACCTTTTAAGCTGACTTCTCTGCCTTGAATTGAACTAACCTAGCAGATCCCCTCAGAAGCCACAGTTTTGACTAGACCTTGTATGCTAAACCACAGTAATAAACCCAAGTCATTCTGGTGATGATTTATCCCATGAAGTCATCTCCATTCACTTTGATCTTACTTAAAAGACCGATGGAAAGATCGGCAGGATGTTGGGCACCCAGAAAGCCAAAAGCTCGCCAAGGCCAAGATATTTGCTTAAAATTGAAACTGCCAAACCCAGTGAGAGCCTAACTTCAGTTGCCTTCTCGCCCATGGGCATTCTATAGTCCTCTTCCGGCAGTTTCTGGACTTCATCCACGGGTTCATCATTTGTCAAGCTGACAATCTCCCTTCTGTGGCTCATCTTTGCCATCTTCCTGACAGCCCTTAAAACACTGGATCTCTCTTTAAAAAACGCTCTATGTGGGACATTACCATAAACGTTTTGCGGAGCTTCAATGATTTTGGAAGACAGCCATTTGAATTTGGTTAAAATTTTGATACTAGCTCTTGTGATAGTTCAGTTTTAAGTTAACTAGGGTGGGCCAGGATTTTCCCATGATAAGATCTAACATAGTGTAATCAACTCTGTGTTGGCAACCAAGTAATTGTGGGAGGAATAGGGCAGAGTCACATTCCCTCATCTGCTCACAGTTTTGAAGGCGGTTTCATTAGTGGGTGGCCTGCTCTTGGTATAGGTTCACAGTGTGCAGAAGCTAGTTCACTTCTGCTGCTGGGTCTGTGTCCTGCATCTGGGCTGTCAACCTCCTGCCATCAGCAGGAGCCATCAGCAGGCTGCTGACCTTGCGTTCCGGTGGCCAGAATCAGGTTCATTTAGCTTTTCATCCACCAGCCGGTGGAGGTCTTGCTGCTTCCTGTTGTCAGCCCTTGAGCTGCAGGACTCAGGAGAACCCTTCTGCTTACATCTGACCCACAGACTTGAACTGGATTGACATACCCACTTCTATAACCGTGTAAGCCATTTTTTATCTAAATATCTTGTATTATAATAAACATACAAGGGGGTACCCCCCCCAAAAGCCCCAGATTTTTTTAAAGCTATGTATTTTTTTTTCCAAAACAGCCTTATCACCTTCAAAGTACTCTCCATTACACTTAATGTATTAGTCAAATCAGCGATTCCATTCTTGGAAACACTTTTCAAACTCATCTGTTTGAATGGCTGACAGCACCGCCCTCGCTTTTTTCTTCACCTCTTCAATGCCATCAAATAACTGTCCTTTCATGTCCCCCTTCATTCCAGAAACAAAAAGAAGCTGCACAGAATGAGGTCAGGTGACTAAGGTGCGCTGTTGGGCAAGAGAGGCATGCTGGGGCTTTTGTTTTGTTTGGGGTTTTTTGACAAAAACTGGTGCACTGAGATGGCTGCATAAGCATGTGCATTATCCTGGTGGCAAAATCAGTCCCCTGCCTGCTACAAATCAGGATTTTTTGTCATACACTGTTATGCAATCTTTTGAGAACCTCTAAATAGAAAGCTTGATTAACAGTCAACCTGTTGTGTCAAATTAATAAATTTTATATTAGTGTCCCAGATAAAGAACTCATGTAACTGAATAATATGTCAAACAACCCACTTGGAAATGAACTCCAAATGCACTAAAAGTTGATGTTTCTGTCCACTCTGGAAGTTGAAATTGACGGACATCCATAACAAGGTTTATCATCAGTCGACATTTCAACATTTTTGAAATGAGAAAACCACTGTACATTTTAGTTTCTCCCATAGCGTTGTCCTTGTAAGCTGTATTCAACATCATAACAGTCTCTGCAGCATTTTTCCCAAGCAGGAAACAAAATTTCACAGTTGCATGCTGTTCTTTGAAATTAGCCATCACCAAAAAATAAAGTTTGAACAAAACTGCTTTTATGAAAAAATTCACTATGACCAGAGAGAACCTTCCCAGGCAACACCACTGGGTGCACTAACTCAGAGCGAGTTGCTCGATTCTCACCTAGTAGGAAAATGTGTACCATGAAATCTCTGCCCAGCGGAACCTTTTTCCAGTTTTGGTAACCCTCGTATATCACCAATTTTTTTCAACCAAGGTGCCAAGTTAATGCAATGGGACAAAGGCTCATTTTTTTCCACAAAAGGTGTTGAAACAAGTGAATATCATGTGGGGAGTGGGGGCGGGGAACAACTTCAAACCTTACCTACCACCATGTACAAAAATTATATTTCACGGGATCCTTGATCTACAATTCTGGATATATGTTGTGTCAAAATTACAAAATGTATATTAGTGTTCTAGATAAAGAACTCATGTAGCTGAATAATATGTCAAACAGCCCACTTGAAAATGAAATATTACAGCATATATTTCACAAAGCCAACAACAAGCTCAACATTATTATGAGACAGCAATATGCATATTAAAATTACATTGAGAGGCTACTAACATCAGGGAAATGGCTCAGATTAAGAGAATGGTGTCACCGAATGTCGTTTCGGCTGTGGTTGTCACAGTTCTTGCACACTGATGGTGAAAGCATAAAAAGGTAAAACTGCTTTGTGGAAACGCTTGGCAGGATCTTAATATTCAGCTACACCGCGACTAAGCAATTCCACTTCTAGATATGCAGCCGAAAGAAATGAAACCACGTATGCACAAGAACACTGTTAAAAGGATATTGACAGCTTTATTCTTCACACCACCAAACTGAAAGCAACTCAAATTCCAGCCACAGGAGAGCTCGATTGTGCTATATTCATAAGATGGAATGCCACTCGGTTATAGAAAAGAATAAACTAGTGCCACACAGAATAACATGTGTACATCTTAAGAACATTATGCTGGGAGGCAAAGCCAGGTACAAAAGAAATCACACTGTTTCATGTATATATGGAATTTTAGAACATGACAAACGAATCTATGCGTATGGAACCAAACTAGTAGCTGCCTCTGGGGCTGGGGAGAGAAGGGAGATTGATCGGCAGAGACATGAGTAAACTTTATTTGGTCATGGACATGTTCTATATTGTATGACAGGGCTAGTTTATCCACTTGTCAAAACTCATCCAATGGTATACTTAAACTCTATACATGTCACTTTAGGGGAAGGTTACCTAGAAGGGAAAGAGAAGCTCTAGCACATTAAAAGCAAAGCAACCACATGCGTGAGGGGTTAAGTCTTAAATGTGTAAGTCTTGGCAAGGTCACAGTTGGGAAGTAAGGAGAGGCAAAAGTGGTTCTAAAACAGTGATAGCGTGAAGTTTGCAGCCATTCTGGGAGGAAGCTTGAGTTCCTTTGAGAGCTCTTGTTTATCAGTTTATGAGTAGTTTCTGTGAGAGATTTGATGTTAGGGACAGGTCAAAGACCTACCATGACCTACAGTCAGAGCTCTGTCATGTAAAAAGGTGGAGAGAGTCTTTTCAAGTTACCCTTATTACTCAATTTTCTAACACAACAAATATATAATTAAGTAATCCAAATTAAGCCTTTTTATTTTTACTGTATTTAACCCAGGAGGAGCCCTAGTGGTGTAGTGGGTAGCAGGCCGGGCTGTTAACTGCAACGTCAGCCATTCAAATCCACCAAGCACTCCTCGGGAAGAAGCTGAGGTTCCTGTAAAGATTGATAGCCTCAGACAATGACCGGGGCAGTTCTACTGTTGCCTCCAGGGTCCCTATGAGTTGAACTTGACTCAATGGCAATGAGTTTTATATTCACCCATATATTTCTTTGAAATAGGAATGGGAGTCCAAGTACCTGGACATCCAGCTGTATTTCATCTTGTTATGGTTGTTTTCTGTTCTCTCTGAGATGACTATGCAGGCCATTCCTGTGGATTGGGTTTCATCCAGAGTCTCTGTCTAAAAGCAGGACCTTTTTTAGTATTAAGAGTGTGCTAGTCCGGGTTGATCAGAGATACTCATATGTTTGTAAGAGAGAAGTTGACACCAGAGATAAATTGTATATTGAGAAAACATCCCAGTCCAGTCCAGATCAAGTTCATAAGCCCAATATTAGCCTATGTGTCTGATACTAGTCCATAAATTCCTCTTCAGACTCTCGCAGCACATGCAGGAAGATCACAGCCTGATGAGTGAAAAGTCTTGTGGATCCAGTGGCAGTGGAAGCATCTCAGGTCTCCATATGACTCCCACAGCTTGCTCAGTGTCTTGCCAACAGGAGTGTGAAGCAGAGAGAGAGTGTGTGGTCTACTTCCAGATAGAAAGAGAGGAGGTTCCCAGAATTCTCATAAGAAATCCATGTCCACAAGGAGGTATCATCAGACTGTGACCTGACTGTCAGACTAAACTCTATCCCTTCACTCTATTTATTAAGTTGACATGAAATTATGTACCTTCAGTCCCACAAGGATTTTCTACACTATGAGGCACAGTAAGCATTCCTTCATGGGGGCAGGGGTCACTGAGTTCTGAAAGCTCACAGACTAGACTCACTCACTCATTCAAAAATAAATAAAATATGAAAGTCTCATCTTTCTCCCACAGAACAGGTGGTAGTTTTGAACTGCTGACCTTGGAGTTGAGTAACCACTAGACCAGCGGTTCTCAGTCTGTGGATCGCAATACCTTTGGGGGTCAAACGACCCTTTCACAGGGGTCAACTGATTCATAACAGTAGCAAAATTACAGTTATGAAGTAGCAACAAAAATAATTTTGTGGTTGGGGGTCACCACATGAGTAACTGTATAAAAGGGCCGCTGCATTAGGAAGGTTGAGAACCACTGCACTAGACCATCAGGGCTTCCATATTCAGTCAAACCTAATAAGCTTGTTTTAGGCATGGCTACTGACTCTGCTGACTCTGCTATCCCACCCATCTCATTTTAGTTTTTAGTATATGCCAATTACACATCCTTAGGGTATTGATCCTAGCAAAAAATTGTAAGGGCACAACTTACCATCCCCAAAATGGCCGTTTCGGCTAAGTGGGCACTCCCTGGGTGTCCTTGAGCCTCCCTGTAAGATATCCTTTCCCCACAGATAGCCAGGGTGGCACAGCACAGTCAGGGCCATTGGGAACATTTCCTGCTCTCTTGCCCTTGCCCCTGCCTACCACTATAAAAGAGAGCCCCTCAAAGGAAGCACCTGTCTAGACCACCGCTCACTGGAACAGCAGCACTGTCCGTCTTGGTCAATACGCACTCGAATGTAATAAAATAATGTCTCTCAGATTGGCTCCAAGTCAGTTTTTCAATCTCCTAAAATCCATGCATACACAGCTTCTCTTCCCCTTTGGGTGGAGTGAGCCACATAGATGTGATAGCCTTTCCCAGACTCAGTTGCACTTGCGGGGTTGGTACCAAATAGGTGCTTATAGTCTTTGGTAGAATTCTCACCTTTCAAGAAGGAGGAATATTTTCCACCAGTGCATCTCAGACACAGTCACATCATCTATTCATGGAGGCATAAGTGGTCCCACGATGCTGAATAGGTTTCAGCGGGGCTTCTAGACTAAGATGGACTAGGGAAAACCCTGTGATCTCCTGGTCAAACTCAGCCAAGGGGAGCTCTACGGATGGCATCTACAACTAATCACAGGGGTAGTAGGGCAAATTCAGTGTGTTGTACCTAGGACCACTGGGAGTTGAGGGATGCCTCCATGCAGCTAACGACAATCACAGCATCGAGTACGTGCTGCAGCCAAAACTAAGACTTATGAATCTCAACTCTCATCTGCCGCACAGCTGAGTTGAGATCATTGCATTACTATTTCATAATTGAACTGAGTAGAGGTCCTGTAGGTATTTATAACTTATTCTCAGAAGTTCACCTGGAGGAAACAATTGGGGATTTTGCCAAAGATTGATTGATAGATAGATAGATAGATAGATAGATAGATAGATAGATAGATAGATAGATAGATAGATAGATAGATAGACAGACATTATTTTTAAATCAACCATATATATATAATATTTTAAAAATCAACCCTATTTCTGCTCAGTCAATTCCAACTCATGGTGAGCCTATAGGTCAGGGTAGAATAGCAACACAGAATTTCCTAAGCTGTCATTTTGATAGAATCAGACTGCCACATCTTTTTCCTGAGGAACAACGGACAGATTGGAACTGCCAGCCTTTTGGTTCAAAGCCCAACACTTTACCCACTGCACCACCAGGTGCTCTCAACAGCCAGCAAGGGCACCGCCTGGCACACTGGCACGGGCACTTGTGAAACCTTCCAGGGGGCAGGTCCTGCTTGTCTCACATCTCAGAGAGGAAAGAGAGAAGGAAATCTGTTTATTCCACACACAATCCCAGAGCCATAATTTTAAGACGGGCTGATACACTGAGAATTATAGATGTGTGTGTGTGGGGTGGGGGTGGGGGTGGGTGTCTATTAGGACAACAAAGGAGTGGGAACTTCTCCAGTGGAGCTAGAGTCAGAAAGAGAAAGGGAAAACATTGGAGAAATCACATGTTGGTGTTCCCAAATAGACCACTGCTCGAAACAAGCAATCAAACTCGCCGCCGTTGAGTTGGTTCCGACTCATAGGGACCCTATAGGACAGGGTCGAACCGCCCTGTGAGTTTCCAAAACTGTAACTCTTTAAGGGAGCAAAGAGCTGTCTTTCCCCTGATATCAACTTTGAACTGCTCACTTTGCAGCTTGCAGCCCCATGTGTAACCACTGCTATAGAGTCATTTTACTTTAGCCTTCCAGTGCCTGCACACATCTCATTTAATCGCCAAAGCAATCTAAGGAGATAAATAAGGTGTGGGGGAGGAGGCAGCGGTGGTTCTATGCTAGAATTCTTGTCTTCCATGAAAGAGATCCAAGTTTGATTTCAACAAACGAAACTCAAGCACAGCCACCACGTGTGTATCAGTAGAAGCTTATGTGTTACCACGAGGCTGAGCTCAGCTGGCGTAACTCCTCTGGATCACCATGGTCCAATCTGTAACTGATTATGGGGATGACACCACATCAGGCAGTTTTGTTCTGTTCTCTGTGGGGTCCACATGAGTTGGGGTTCTATTAGAAGTAAGTTAATAACAAGAAAGGAGAATTATTCCCATTTTATAAATGAGGAGCCAAAGATTTGAATGGCCTATCTTAGATTACATAGCCACCAAGTAGGAGAGTTGAAAATCAAAACAGATGTGTGGACCTGCCTGGGCATGAAGGACTTCCCAGTGGACCCTAGACATGTCCAGGAGCTGTCTTGTCCATCCCTGGGCCCTCTCCTCCAAGTGCATGGTGGATGCTGGCCTGACAAGGCCATTGATCTTGCTGGGGCTTCCCAAACTCCTCCAGTGTGAAAATCTTCCAGAAGGATTCTCCACAGGGCAATGAGGCAAGAAATTTATGACCTAGTCTGATTAATAGGCCAGGCAGTTAGGAGTTCTTTGCCAAGCTATGAGCATAATTTATAGTAAGTACGGCAGGAGGAAAGGCCCCATAACTCACATCTTTAAAGGGCTCTTAGAACAAGAGACATGTTGACTCATTGGAAACATCTCCACTCCCCATGTCAAAGGAGACCGCAGTGTTTCTCAGTGTTTTGGTCAAAGAACAAAGAGTCTGGATTAATTTACATGGTAGAAAAGTAAGGGAAATACTTGCAGATCATAAATTTCTGGCTGATATTTTCTTGGTTGTTTTCTAACATGCTTGGTATTTATTTAACCTTAGTCCCATTCGTTCATTCCTCCCCTCCCTTCAAAAATGCCATCCTCTTAGCTATCCCATATTTCATCTTCCAGAATGGAAACGTTGCCAGGAAGGGGAGGCTTCAAAGCACATAGAAAGTTGCCATGGGAAACAATAGAAACAGGCCCCAGACCAGGAACTGTACGCGTGGTTATGGTCCCAGCCTGATTCCCTTGGCGGTGCGACCTGAGGAAACCCACTTCATCTCTCTGAGCCCCCAATCTCTTTTCGTGTAAAATAAAGCATTTGGATGGGATCATGTTCTCGTGTGACAGTGCAGTGAATTCCTTGCCATCTTGATCATCAGCATCATTATTGCTCAGCATCTGGAAATCATTGTTCCCTCTGCTAACTGTCAGAGCATTTCATCTATATGTTTAAGAAAGTAATAACATTCACCACATTTTATCTCACGGTCTAGTTATGTATGAGCATTTCGTTTCTTCCCAGCTGGACCATGAGTACTCCACGGAGTGTCTCTTCCATCCTGCGGGTATCTCCCCCATTTCCAGTACAGGATTTGGTCCATGGCCCTCACCCAATAGGGCCCTGTAGTGAGAATGAAAACGGATTGGATGAAAATAGCCTGTACTCACTATTTACATTTAGAGTTTTCCTGACATCAAAGAAGGGGAGCTGGTGGCACAGTGGATTAGACATTGGGCTGCTAATCACAAGGACAGTGGTTCAAACTTACCAGCTGCTTCATGAGAGAAAGATGAAGCTCTCTCATCCTGTAAAGACTCCGTCTCGGAAACCCTAAGGAGCAGTTCTACTCCATCCTGTAGGATGCCTATGAGTCTGAATGACTCAATGGTTATGGGTTTGGAGTTGCGTTATTCTGGTTTTATATCAAGTGCATTCTTTCTGCTTGATATAATTTAATATAGGTTTCAAAATGTGGAGTTAGAAAGGGATTTCGTTTTTACAAGATCTTCATTAAAACTTTCCCTCTGTCTCCTTAACCAGACAACAGTTTAGCTTCACTGGTTACAAAAAAAACAACCAAGAGAATGTCTGCCTTGAGCGTTGCGCTCTTTCAGAAACAGTCTATATGGGATCAAACTGACACCAGCAGCGTAGGAGACCGCAGATTATACGATGCATATACATTTGGGATTATTATCTCTTCTGGCTGAGTTGCTCCTTTTGTCATCATGAGATTTCCTTCTTTACTTCTATTAACACAACATTATATCTCATAAACTTACTCAGTCAGTCCAGTTTTCCTACAGTTAGTGTTTGCATGATATTCATTTTTCTTCATTTAACTTATGTTAACTCTCCCTTTATATAAATGAATGCCTCTTGTACAGCATAAATGGTTGAGTTTTGCTTTCTGTATCCAGACTGACAATATGGGTCTCTCAATGGATTTTTAAATTTTCATTTAAATTTATATTACTTTACTCACCACTCCAATTGAGTTCATTCAAGCTCACAGTGACCATATCGGGAAGACGAGAACTGCCCCTTGGGGGGTTTCCAAAACTGAAAATCTTTAAAGGAGTAGAAAGCCTCATCCTTCTCCTGCAGAGCTGCTGGTGTTTTTGAACTGCTGACCTTGCTGTGGGGAGTCCAGTGAGTACACCACCAGTGCTCCCTAAGAGTAGTTAATGAAATAATATTAAAAAACAAAACCAACTCATCGCCATCAAGAACATTCCCATTCCTAGCAACCCTACAGAATAATGGAGAACTGCCCCTCCAGGTTTTCGAGACTTTAAACCTTTCCACGGTGAACAGCTTCATCTTCCTCCCTCAGAGAAGAGGGTTTGAACCCCTCACCTTGAGTTTAGCAGATCAATCTGTAGACCACTACGACACCAGGCCTTCCAACTAGTGAAATGCTTGGGTTTAAACCTATTATCAAGCTACTTGGGGTTTTTGCCCTGCAAAGTCTTCATTCTTTTTCCATCTTTTTTTCATGAAATAATTTTCATATTCCATGCATGTCTCTAGTATATATATATATATATATATATATATATATATATATATATTCCTATTCATGAATTAGATTTCTTAGTGGTTGCTGTAAAATATGCAGCCTTAAATGGTCATAGTCTACGTGAATTTATATTAGACTATTTTCTACACAATTTAAGAACAACTCCCTTGTGTCCGTTTATTATCAGACACTTTTTTTTACATAAGTCCTGCAATGTTTTTATTTTTAAAATCAACTATTGAGAAGAGCGGGGAGAATATGGCAACCAGATAGGACTCATCCCTCCGGAGCGCCTCCTGTCAGACCAGAAAATCGGGAGGTAAGGTGAAGGAAACGGCGAGGTGGGGTCCTGAAATTGGAACCAGGGTAACAGGGTTTCTCCTGAACCCCTTTTTGTGTGGGATTTCCACTCACAAAGCAAACCAAGAACGCTTTAAAGTGATTTAGCTTTGGTGAGCCCACAGGCGCCGGCTGTGCCCTTGCCGGGAATAGCGATTTCTGTAGGCAGACGCCCAAGAGCAGACAGAATCCCATACATGAGGGGAATCTCACTCCGGAGCTCTCCGCGTGGTTGGCTGCCTTGAGCCCATGGCCAGGGGAGTGGGGTGGGTAGCCATAATTTAGGGTAAAAGAAAAAATATTGATTTACCTTAGGAATATCGTGGTGTGGGAGAAAATAAGTGGGACGATGGGAGTCCAGGGAGCAAGTGTAGTTCCAATTGGCCAAGAAGGAAATAACGCCCATAATAAGCTGGATTTCCCCCTCTGGGGGCCAGCCTGACCACCCCCAAATCAGAGCACATCACAAGCGGAGGAAAGCCACAGGAGGATAAAGTGGTAGGTTAATTCCATAGTGAAATAAACTATAGGCAGTTCGAAGAAGCACTCCTACAAGTCTCCCAGAGAGAGCCAGTGCTCTTTACTCCCAGGAAAATGGCACCTGGCTCCTCTAAAACAATGCAATGCAAACAGCCATCAGCCCCAACGACCTCAACGAAAAAATGGGAGAAACAAAAGGCAATGGCAGAAGATGTCCTCAACATAATGACATGCATAGAGGAAGCAGACATTGAGCTGTCACAGAAAGAAATTTTCAGAATGTTATTTGGATTCATAGAGGATATGAGATAAACAATACAGAAAAAGGATGAGATTATAGAAGCGGCAAAAGCCATAAATCAAAGAGAAATACAGGAGCTTAGGGAGGAGATAGCAAAAACCACTAGCACATTCATAGACCGCAAGAAGCATCTGGAGGAATAAGAGAACTGCATCAGTGACTTTGAGGACAGCCAAGCAAACTTTAACAAACGTGAACAAAAATCTAATAAAATCATCAGATAACCTGAAGAAAACTTAAGAGGTATGTCTGATGCTATGAACCGGAACAACATTAGAATTATTGGCTTACTGGAGGAAGACACAACAAAGAAGTCATTTGCAAGAATAGTGAGAGAATTCTTAGAGGAAAGCTTCCCCAGCTTAGTGAATGAAAACCAGGCAAACATTCAGGAGGCTGAAAGAACACCAACGAGACTGAATCCCAAGAAGAAGCCATCAAGGCACATAATAGATAAATTATCCAACTTTGAGGAAAAGGATAAAATCATGAGAGCAGCTAGAGAAAAACAGCAATCACATATAAAGGTTCCCAAATAAGAATATGCTCAGACCTATCAGCAGAAACTATAAAAAAGAGGAGAGAGTGGAGTAACATATTCCAAAAATTGAAGGAAAACAATGCAAACCCAAGAATACTCTACCCCGCCAAACTATCGAACAAGATAGATGGAAAAGGGTCTTCCAAGACAAGGAAAAACTCAAAGAACACGTTACAAGAAACCCAGCCCTACAAAAGATCCTTCCCAACCCAGTATGGGCAGAAGAACAACACTCACCAAGCATAAATAAGAGACCACCACATAGAACAACCTCACCCACAAGTCCAAAAAGAGAAATGAGACCTAAAGATAGCATTGACTTACATATAGAAAGACTTCAAAGGCTGCTGAGGTAAGCTTAAAAAAAAAAAAAAGGTAAATGGGGCATAGGGGAAAAGCTACGGTATACAAATATTCCTGGGGTGAGGACCCTGTGGTGTGGCGAGGACCAGACCAAATACAAGGATAACCATAGTAGACAACTAAAAAAAGGAGGTGGGGAAAGGAAATAATAATAATAAAGAAAAGGGTAGAGGGTGCACAGGGCACTAACCCACCCAAGGGGAGGGTATTGTTTGTGTCTCCACAGGGAAAGAGGGACCAAACTTCAACCCGATGCTCCAAGATGTGAATGCAACATGCCAGCGTGGAGTGGGGAACCAGTGGAGAGGTCTGGGGGCCAGCCCCAACCCAACTGCTAAGGGGACATCTTCCCCTCCCCCCAGAAGAATTTATATCAAAGGACAGCACTGAATCTACAGCTCTGGAAAAGGGACATATCTGATTGGAGCACACGGCAGCAGATGAAGCAGGAGGAGGAGAGAGTGGAGCACATCATGGCCCACCCAGGAGGTCGATGTTCCTGATTAGAACAGCCAGTCGACAGAGAGGACCACATGGCTGGCCCCACTATGAGACACAACGTCCCTTACTGATCCATAGCCCTACAGGGAACAACACCAGAGATACAGTGAGGGATTTGACCCTCTCGGATCCGCCACACATAGGCAAAACAACAAGGGGTGCAACAGAACAGCAAAGGAATGGAACGGCGAGGTCCCCAGGGAAAGCTGAAGGTGGACTTTGGGGCGAGGGCATGGTGCTCCAACACACTGGACTGGAAAATACCCCTAAAGGCCAACAAACAATCCTTAAACTAACTACAAGCTTTTCTTTTTGTTGTGTTGTTTTGTTTTTGTCATTGGTTTGTTGTTGTTTTGTTGTATATTGTTGCTTGGTTGTGCTCTGCCTTGTTTCTGTGTATGCTACTATCTCTGCAGGTCTGTCTAAACAAGATAGGTTGGATGAACAATCGGAGGAGAAAATAACGGAACCGATAGTTCTGTGGGGACATGGGACATGGGGAGATGGGGGGGAAAGGTAGTGGTATTAATAAACCCAGGGACAAGGGAACAACAAGCGATCTAAATCAGTGGTAAGAAGGGTGTAGGAGGTCTGGTTGGCATGATCAAGGGTAATGTAACAAGAGGAATTGCTGAAACCCTGGTGGGTACTGACCATGATAGTGGGACAGGAGGGAAGTCAAAGGAAATAGAGGAAAGAGCTGGGAGGCAGAGGGCATTTATAGAGGTCTAGATAAAGACATGTACATATGCAAATATATTTATACATGAGGATGGGGAAATAGATCTATGTGCATATATTTATAAGGTTAGTATTAAGGTAGCAGAGGGACATTGGGCCTCCACTCAAGTACCCCCTCAATGCAAGAATAATTTCTTCTATTAAATTGGCATTCTATGATGCTCACCTTCCCGACACAACCGCTGAAGACAAAGTGGGTGAACAACTAAATGTGGCGAAGAAAGCTGATGGTGCCCAACTATCAAAAGAAATAGCAACTGGGGTCTTAAAGGCTTGAAGGTAAACAAGCGGCCATCTGGCACAGAAGCAATAAAGCCCACATGGAAGAAGCACGCCAGCCTGTGTGATCACGTGGTCCTGAACGGATCAGTTATCAGGCATCAAAGAACAGAAAATCATATCATTGGCTGCACACCTCCATGATACGATCGCCGAAGACAAACGGGTGCATCAGCAAATGTGGCAAAGAAAGCTGATGGTGCCCGGCTATCAAAAGAGATAGTGTCTAGGGTCTTAAAGGCTTGAAGGTGAACAAGCGGCCATGTAGCTCAGAAGCAATAAAGCCCACATGGAAGAAGCACACCAGCCTGTGTGATCACGAGGTGCCAAAGGGACCAAGTATAAGGCATCATGCAACAACAACAAAATATATATATATACATATATATACCATAGTGAATGAAGGGGGAAGTGCAGAGTGGAGACCCAAAGCCCATTTGTCGGCCACTGGAGATCCCCTCATAGAGGGGTTTAGGAGAGGAGATGGGTCAGTCAGGGTGCGATGTAGTACCGATGAAGAACACAGCTTTCCCCCAGATTCTGGATGCTTCCTCCCGCCAACTACCATGATCCGAATTCTACCTTGCGGGACTGGATGGGGCAGAGGCTGTGCACTGGTGCATGTGGGAACTGGAGGCATGGGGAGTCCGGGGTGGACGATACCTCCAGGACCAGGTGTGTGAAGGATGATACTGGGAGAGTAGAGGGTGAGTGGGTTGGAAATGGGGAACTGATTACAAGGATCCACATGTGACCTCCTCCCTGGGAGACGGACGGCAGAGAAGGCGAGAAAGGGAGACTCCGGATAGGGCAAGATATGACAAAATAACAATCTATAAATTATCAAGGGCTCATGAGGGAGGGGGAGCTGGGAGGGAGGGGAAAAAAAGAGGACCTGATGCAAAGGGCTTAAGTGGAGAGCAAATGCTTTGAAAATGATTAGGGCAAAGAATGTACAGATGTGCTTTATACAATTGATGTATGTATATGTATGGATTGTGATAAGAGTTGTATGAGCCCCTAATAAAATTTAAAAAAAAAAGAAAAGAAAATGATTAGGGCAGAGAATGTACGGATGTGCTTTGTACAACTGATGTATGTATATGTATGGATTGTGATAAGAGTTGTATGAGCCCTTTATAAAATGTAAAAGAAAGAAAAAGTAACCATGAAGAAGACATCTTCCCTCCTAATTTGACACAGTTGACTTCTCAACAGCTACAATGGAAATCGAAATTCTTAAAAAGGACTGAGAGAAAATAACTATATATTCTGAATTCTATATCGAGAGAAACTAAGAACAAGTATGCAAAAAATGATATTTTTGGACCAAAAATTGAAATAATTTTGTATTAAATAACTTGATTCAGGTAAAGGGGGAAAAAAGAAAAGCACTGAAAAAACAAATAAATGCCCAAACAACAATAATAAAGTAAAACAGATTAAAATCTCAATAAAAAAGAAAGCTGAAAATATTAAAAACCAGAAAAAAATTTAAACTGGAAAAAAATTCAACTATTAAAGAAATTAAGATTGAGCAAAAGGACATGATACTTTTCCAAACATTTACCATTCCTGGGCTCTTCATTCTTGTATGTAGACAAAGACCTTGTCAAGCACAATGCCCCTATGGCCTCAAAAGTTTCCTCTAATGTTTCTTGTAGAACAAGTGTGTTGGGCACAAACCCTCTCCACCCCTTTTTTTTGACACCTGAAAATAATGTATTTCACCTTCATTTTGAAAGGACTTTGTTCTGTGTATATAAAATCCTAAGCTAATATTGATATTTTTTCTTTTCAGCACTTAGAAAATGTACTCCTGTATTCTGCTTGGTGCTTTCTTTTCTTTCTTTTTTTTTTTTAAAAAAAAAATCATTTTATTGGGAGCTCTTTTTTTTAAATCATTTTATTGTAGGCTCATATGACTCTTATCAGAATCCATACACACATCCATTGTGTCAAGCACATTTGTACATTGGTTGCCATCATCATTCTCAAAACATTTGCTTTCTGCTTCAGCCCTTGGTATCAGGTCCTCAGTTTTTCCCTCCCTCCCCGCTCCCTCCTCCGTCATGAACCCATGATAATTTATAAATTATTATTATTTTGGCATATCTTACACTGTCTGATGTCTCCCTACACCCAGTTTTTACAGATAGCATAACATTCCATAGTTCAATCACATTAAGCATTATTGTACAATTGTTACCATAATCAGTTTCAAAATATTTTCTCTCTTCTTGAACTCCATATCAACTCCCCTTTATGCCCTCCCTCCCCTCCACACCAGAACCCCCCTTTTTTTTGCCGTAGCTTACACCATCCAATAAATCCACTCACATACAATTCTGCTGCTCACTCCCCTCAAGTGGGGTTACAATACAGTCATCAATATTATCCCCACCTTCCCACCCACCTCTATTCCTGTACCCTCAGGGAACCATTACTCCTGTTACTGTTTCTGATGGGTTATATATCTTGGCTTTCAAGTATCAAATGATATTATTTATACAAATGAACATACACAAGTCTAAAATGATTAGTGAGGTAAAACAAATAAAAACCATAATAGTAAAGGGGGAAAATATTAAAGAACTAGATGATAGTTATGTGCTTCATCAGTACTATACCACACCCTGGATTTATCATCCTTTCCTTGTGGCCCTTCTGAGAGGGACTGTTCAAATATCTTACAGGTGAGTTTTAGGTCTCCACTACATCGACACCCCTTCACATCAGTTTGGTTGCTTGGTTTGGAGCTTCTGATACCTTTTCCCATCAACACCTCATGATTGCACAGGCTGGTATGTGGGTTTTGTTGCTTCCCTGCTAGATGGCTGCTTGTTTAACTACAAGCCTTTAAAGACCCCGGACACTATATCTTTTAATAGCTAAGCACCATAAGCTTTCTTTACCACATTTACTTATGCACCCATTTTGTCTTCAGCAATCATGTCAGGAAGGTGAGTATCATACAGTGCCGCATTATTAGAGCAAACCGCTCTTGTACTGAGATAAGATTTAAGTAGAGGGCCAAAGTTCATTTGCTTCTTTGTTACATTTGTTGCATTTCTTTGTTGCAAATACACTTATATCTATATATTTACATATATGTACCTATATATTTTTCTTTCTTCTTCTTTCTTGTTGCCCCGCAATCATGTTTCCCCATAATTCACTTCTCAGTAATTCCTCTCAGATGTAATATGATTGATCACACACAACCAGAAAAGCTATACCCTCCTCATCATCAATTTTAGGACCCTTATTATTCCCTTGTTCACTGTTGGCTCACTGCTCACCTCCTCCTGCCTCCTCCCCTCCCAAGCCCCCCACCCCAAACATCAGTCCCATCACTGTCTCTGTGGGATTGCTTGTCCTGCCTATCTTGTGTAGATAAACACACCAAAAGAAGAAGAAGAAGAAGAAGAAGAAGAAGAAGAAGAAGAAGAAGAAGAAGAAGAAGAAGAAGAAGAAGAAGAAAGATCACACAAAGAGTCTCAATGCTAACAGAGATTGTGGCACAGAGCGAGAAGGACATGTTAAAATCCATCAGTCCAGTCCGTTTCCATGCCCCAGGATCTGCTAGTCTTCAGAACATTGCTATGCCAATGGAACGTGGTGTCCCCCAAGACCAGGGCCCTGAGAGCAGAGGCCCATGATATTCATCCCCTCAAGGTGTTTGGTTATGACTAAGAAATTTTCATAAGGTTGTCACCTTTAAGCTCTACTAAATTCACTGATATATTTGCAGCATGTGTGTCTATGTATATTCTGTCGCAACTGTATATACCCATTGCCCTAGTCCCACTCACCTTCCTGTATCTGTTCAGCTTAGGTATATGCACCATACACAACCATGATTGCTGTGATTACAGTACTGCGAATGCAATTGTGCATGTGCTTCAGCTTTGCTGCTTTAATCCTCTCCCACCGTCTTCCTTTGCCCTGATATTTTGTGCTGCCCTGCCACTTATTGTAAATTGCCTTTCCATTTATTTAAGTCAATTGTGTACCTACCCTTCTAGGTAATGATTTATCCTCCCTTCTCCTGCTACTCCTGGTAACCTTCAAATGATATTTTGTTCTGTGAGTAAACCTTTTCTTGGCTTTTTACAGTAGTGGTCCCATACAATATTTTGATTGACTAATTTTGCTCAGCATAAGACCCTCCAGGTATATCCATGGTATGAGTTGCCTCACGGATTCCTTATTACTCTTTAAGATTATGTAATATTCTAATGGGCATATATATGTACCATATTTTGTTTAGCCACTCATCTCTTGATGGGAACTTAGTTGTTTCCCTCTTTTCAGTATCGGGAATAGTGCTGCAATAAACAGAAATGTGAATATATCCATGGTATCATGACCCTTATTTCTGTAGAATATGAATATACCTACCGGTAGGATTGCTGAACCATCTGGTTTTATATTTCCAACATTTACAGAAATGCCTTATCAGGGTAGCATCATTTTATAATTGAGTGAAGAATGAGCAGAACCTCAGGGAATGTAGTCCCACGAAGTGCATCAGCATTGCAGTAAGAAGAGTCTCAGAAGGGGACGAGAGCAAGAGAAAGGAACACAGCTGAGATCAATAGACCTCGCTACCAGCATCAGAACATACATTCTTCTCAAGTACACGTGGAAAAGTCTTGGATAGACCATAAGTCAGGCCATTAAAAACCCTCAAGGAAGGTCAAAGAATATAAATGCTACAAAGCATGTAGTCCAACCACAAAGGGATAAAATTAGGAACCAATGCCAAGGGGAAAGTTAGGAAACCCATGTGGCAACTAACAGCACACGCCTTAAAACAGAATGTGTCGAAGAAGAAACCAAAAGGAAAATCAGAAAATACTTTGAAATAAATTATAACTAAGCCAACATGTCAAAATTTGGATGCAGCTAAAGCAGTGCTTACAGGGAAATTTACAGTTATAAATGTCAACATTTAAAATTAATAAACTAAATTCCCCCCTTAAGATACTGGGGGGTGGGGGAAGAAACAATATAAACTTAAAGTAAAGAGTGGAGCAGAAAAACTAAACGGAGTAAACACAAGGAAGGAAATGATGTTAGAGTGGAAAATAATGAAATGAAGAACAGAAAATCAGTAAAGCCAGATTCTCCTACTTTGGGTTTTATTGATTTGCTATTCTAAATGGAAAAGCCTTTGTCTAAACCTTTAGCCCTCATTTATGCAGGTTAAGTGTTGGGTCACTAATCAAAAGGTTAGTTCGAGTCCACCACACTGTGCAGCAGTTTGCATCTGTGCAGGTGGGTGGGTTTGGAAGGCCTGCTGAACAGTCCACTCTGTCCTGTAAGCCGGCATGGCCTAACGGCAGTGAGTCAACTTTTGATTTGTTAGCTGTTTTGATCAGGCCGGTAATTCCAGCGAGGTTTGAATCAGAAACAAAAGAAGGGACCTTTGTTTACGTGGGTAAAATGGACACATCTCCAGAAAGACATCTTTTACCCAAAATGACACAAGAAGGAAAAGGTGATTTAAAAACATCTGTAACAACTGAAGACATTAAATTAGGAAAATCCCCAACCTAGATGGCTTCCCCATAAAATTCTACAAAACATTGAAAGGATAACTGACATGTCTAATTCTTTATGAAAGTAGAAGAGAGAACAATCACCACTATTCTGAGGCTATTACCAAAACTAAGCAAAGATATTTTTTAAAAACCATATAGACTAACATCTCATATCAATATTACACAAATAACCCTGAATGAAATACTAACAAACCAAACCCAGCAATATATAAAAAGAGTTACATGTCATGGTCAACTTGGATTTATCCCAGGAATATAAGGTTGGTTTAATGTGAAAACGAATTAATGTTGTGGTTGTGAGGTGCGGCCAAGTCAACTCAAGCTCATAGAAACCCTCTCCCATGTGCAACAGAATGAAACACTGTGCCATCCTCATAATCGTTCCTGTTTGAACCCATTGCTGCAGCATCACATCAGTGCCTCGCATGGAGTGTTCTCCTGCTTTGCACGGGCCCTCTACTAAAGACAATGTCCTTCTCCAGGGGTGGTCTCTACTGGTCACATGTCCAACATGCATGAGACAAAACCTCATGGTCCTGGCTTCTAAGGAGCCTTCTGGCTGTACTTCTTCCAAGACAGATTTTTTTCCTTCCCTGATTATATACACAGACACACACACACACATACATACATATGCATATATGCATATATACATAGAGACATACACTTATACATATATATATTCTTTTTTAACTCACAAAAATTCTGTTTCTTATTTTTATTTTATTGGGGGCTCTTCCAGCTCTTATCAAAATCTATACATATATCCATTGTGTCAAGCACATCTATCTATAAATATGTTGCCATTATCCTTTTCAAAACATTTTCTTTCTATGTGAGCCCTTGGTATCAGTTTCTCATTCCCCCTCCCCACCATGAACCCTTGATAATTTATCATTTTTCCCCATGTTTTACACCGACTGCTATCTCCCTTCACCCACTTTTCTGCTGTCCATCCCACTGGGAGGGGGCTATATGTTGATCTTTGGGATCAGTTTCCCCTTACTTCCCCCATCCTTTCCTTACCCTCCTAGATTTGCCACTCCCCTTCTTGGTCCTGAGGGGTTTAATCTGTCCTGGATTCCCTCTGTTGCATGCACCCTGACTGGCTTGTTTCTTCCTTGTGGCCTTTCTGACAGGGGATGTCCAAATGTCTACTGATGGGCTTTGGGTCTCCACTCTGCCATCCCCCTTTCACATCGATAGGATTTTGTTTTGTCTGGGGTCTTTGATGCCTGACACCTGGTCCCATCGACACCTAATGATCACACAAGCTGCCTTGCTTCTTACATGGGGGTTTGATTGCTTCTTAGCTAGATGGCTGCTTGTTTATCTTCAAGACACCAGGTGCTATATCTTTTGATAGCCAGACACCATCAGCTTTCTTCACCATATTTGCTTTTGCACCCATTTTGTCTTCGGCAATCCTGTCAGGGAAGGTGAGCATCACAGAGTGATGGGTTAGTAGAACAAAGTGTTCTTGCATTAAGGGAGTACTTGAGTGGAGGCCCAATGTCCATCTGCTGCTGTACTACTTTATAAATAAATATACATAGATCTATTTCCCTATCATTTTATATATATACATATTTACATATATGCATATGCCTGTATTTAGACCTCTATAAATATCCTTTACTTCCCAGTTCTTTCCTCTATTTCCTTTTACTTTCCTCTTGTCCCACTATCATTTTCGGCCTTTGTTCAGGTTTCGGTAATTTCTCTTGGCTACATTGTCCTTGATCAGCATCCTATGCCCTTCTTGCCATCGACTTTATCCTGATCAGATTTTTTTTTTTTACAAAACTCAAAATTCAAATGCATCAATCCTCCTTCAGTCATCTGTGTTCATTGTGCAACTTTCACTTGCATATGAAAAATTGACAATACCATGGCTTGAGGTATCAAGTCTCAAGGTGAAAGCTCTTTGCTCTTCATCATTTTTAATGAGATGGTCTTTTGCAACAGATTTGTCCAATGCAATACATCATTTAGTTTCTTGACTGTTTCTTCCTTAAAATCTTTTGATAAATTTAATCTTTTCTCCATTTATCATAACACTGCTTATTGGCCCAATTGTGAGGATTTTTGTTTTCTTAATAACGCCTTCAGTACAGCTAGGACTTCCTTCTTTGCCATCAGTTCTTTATCATACAACATCCTGAAATGGTTGAGTGTCTGCTCATTCTTGTTGATAGAGTGATTTGGTGTGTCCCTTCCACCTTCTTTGGGTGCTTCGCATGTCAGTCAATATTTCGCCCATAGGTTCCTTCAGTACTGAAATTCCAGCCTTTGATTTCTTTCTTCATTTCTTTCATTTTGAGAAATGTCAGGCATGCTCTTCCTTTTTGGTTATCTAAATCCACATCTTTGCACATTTTATTTTATATTTAATCATTTTATTAGGGGCTCATACAACTCTTATCACAATCCATGCATACACCAGTTGTGTAAAGCACATTTGTACACTCACTGCCCTCATCATTCTCAAAACATTTGCTCTCCACTTAAGCCCCTGGCATCAAGTCCTCATTTTTTCCCAACCCGTCCCCATTCCCCCCTCTATCATGAGCCCTTGATAATTTATAAATTATTATTTTGTCATATCTTGCCCTGTCCGACATCTGCATTCAGGAGCAAGTCCCAACTTCTCTTCAAATAATGATTGTAATCGTTTCTTTTTTTCTCGTCTTCTTAATGACTTTTTTTCTTTTTAAATTATTTTATAGAGAGCTCGTGCAACTCTTATTACAATCCATATATTCATCCATTGTGTCAAGCATATTTGTACATTTGTTGCCATCATTATTCTCAAAACATTTGCTTTCTACTTGAGCCCTTGGTATCAGCTCATTTTTGCCCTCCCTCCCTGCCCCCCTCCCTGACGAATCCTTGATAATTTATAAATTATTATTATTTTGTCATTCCTTACACTGTTCAAAATCTCCTTTCACCCACTTTTATGTGGTCCATCCCCCAAGGAGGAGGTTATATGTAGATCCCTGTAATTGGTTCCCCCTTTCTACCCCACCTTCACTCTACCCTCCCTGTACCGCCACTCTCACCACTGGTCCTGAGGGGTTCAACTGTCCTGGATTCCCTGTGTTTCCTCTTCCTATCTGTGCCAGTGTACATCCTCTGGTCTAGCCATATTTGTAAGGTAGAATTGGGATCATGATAGTGGGGGTGGGGTGGGGAGGAAGCATTTAAGAACTAGAGAAAAGTTGATGGTTCATCATTGTTACACTGTACCCTGACTGGCTGGTCTCCTCCCCTCAACCCTTCCATAAGGGGATGTCCAGTTACCTAGAGATGGGCTTTGGGTCCCCAATCCACACTCCCCCTCATTCACAATGATATGATTTTTTTGTTCTTTGATGCCTGATACCTGGTCCCATAGACACTGTGATCACACAGGCTGGTGTGCTTCTTCCATGTGGATTCTGTTGCTTCTGAGCTAGATGACTGTTGTTGATCTTCAAGCCTTTAAGACCGTAGATGCTATATCTTTTGATAGCCAGGCACCATCAGTTTTCTTCACCACATTTGCTTATACACCTGCTTTGTCTTCAGCGATCCTGTGGGGGAAGGTGAGCATCACCCCATCAGACTTGACTGGAAAACACTCCTAAATGTCAACAAACAGACCTTGAACTACTTACAGGGTTTTATTTTTTGTTTGTTTTTTTTGTTTCTGTCAATGGTTTTTGTTGTTTTGTTTTCTTGTTGCTTTGTTTTGCTGTCTTGTTTTTTTGTGCACATTATTATCTCTGCAGGTCTATCTAGATAAGATAGGCTGGATAAACAATCTGCCATGAGAAAACAACAGGACCGACAGTTCCAGGGGGGCATGGGAGAAGGGGAGGTGGGGTGGCGGAAGGAAGTGGTGTTAACCAACCCAGCGACAAGGGAACAACAAGTGATCCAAAATCAGTGACAAGGTGGGTGTAGGAGGCCATAGGTCCCATTGTTTTTTCACCCAGATTGTTTATCCCGCCTATCTTGATCAAGGGTAATGTAACCAAGAGCAATTCCTGAAACCCAAATGAAGGCTGAGCATGATAGTGGGACAAGAGGAAAATAAAAGGAAATAGAGGAAAGAACTAGGAGGCAAAGGGCATATATAGAGGTCTAAATACAGGCATGTACATATGTAAATATATTTATATATGAGGATGGGGAAATAGATCTACGTGCATATAGTTATAGGTTTAGTATTAAGGTCACATATGGACATCGGGTCTCCATTCAAGCACTCCCTCAATGCAAGAACACTTTGTTCTATTAATGACTTTTTTGTTCTCTTCATGTATGATGTACTTGATGTCATTCCACAACTCCTCTGGTCTTCAGTCATTAAAGTTCAATGTGTAAAATCTATTCTTGAGGTGTCATCTCAATTCAGATGGGGTATACCTCACATTGACCTCACACTTTTTTAATGCATATGATGGAAAAAGTATATTTGATTTTAATCAAGATAAAATTCCTCTTATAAATACATATCAAATTATTATTTGAACACACACTGGATAGACATTTAATGAATTCACCATCCTCTATGATTTTTTAAAGCAAAAAGACAACAAATGTAGGTTCTCAACCTGAAACAGGGTATTTCAAAAGAATCCATGCTCTGCCCGCAAGATTGGAAATAGATAACATTCCCTCACACCACGTGCATGCAACATTGTAACTTAGGTTCCAACTAGGGCAATTAGGCAAGAAAAAAAATAAATAAAAACCATCCAGATTAGAACATAAAGTTTCTGAAAACAAATAAATGCCCTAGAAAGTCATTCAAGATCTAAATAAATCTTTTTGAAAGTTTTTGTTTATGGGTCTTAAGTTCCTCTAACATTGTTAAGATGGCAATACTTCCAAAACTGACCTACAGATTCAGTGCCGTCCTAGCTGATTTCTTTGTTTAAAAGATGATTCTAAATATTGAGGAGCAAAGAATTGCTCCTAGAGTCAAGGATGGCATGATTTTCAATCCAGTACTTTGGACATATTGTCAGGAGAGACCAGTTAGTTCCTGGAGAAGGACATCATACTTGGTAAATGGTGAGGAAAAAGAGGAAGGTCCTTGACAAGACAGACTGAAACAGTGTACTCAACTGCAACGATACTGTACTCAAGCAAAATAGCCCAGTAAGGCCAGTGCGGGCTGGGACTGTTTCATTCATTGCACGCAGGGTCTCTATGAGTTAGAACCAACTTAATGACACCTAACAACACAACAAGAGCAACCAAAATATTCTGACAAAGAACAAACTCGGGGCTCACAATCCCTGATTTCAAAACTCACCACTAAGCAGATATCAGGACAGTCCAAAACAATAGACACATTGCTTAATGGAATCATGTAAAAAGTCCAAAAATACAAGGAGACTTCAAATAGCTGATTGGAAAATTCTTATATCTCCTGGTTTAATTTTTTCATGAACTTTTTGAAGCCTCCTGTGTTCGTCTGGGATGACTAGAAACAAATTCACAGGCACTCAAATGTGTATAAGAATGAGCTTTATATAAAAGAGCAGTTGAATATTGAGAAAACATCCCAGTCCAGTCCAGATCAAGTCCATAAGTCCGATATTCCTCTTCAGACTCACACAACACATGCAATGACACGGAATGCAGGAAGTGGTGCCAGTGGGTGGAAAGTCTTATAGATCCAGTGGCAGTGGAAGCGTCCCACTGCTGGCAGGGGTCTCCACATGGCTCTTTCAGTTCTAGGGCTTAGCGAGGCTCCATGTGTCTTGTCAGCATGAAGACAAGGCAGAGAGTCTGTGTGTATCTGGCCTCCAGTGAGCTACTTATCTCCATGGCGCCTCAAATGAGGTCATCAAACTGCGACCTGATTGACAGTCTAGACTCCACCCCTTTGCAAGTTGACACCAGATTATGTTCCTACCACACATCTCCCATAAACCCATGCATCTATTACCGACTAAGTTTCACTTCTCACCTGCTTCTGAAAGTTCTTGGCGCCCACTGCCAAAGGGTCTCAATGCAGATCTGTGTCTGAGGGTCACCTCCAGTCAGGAGGTGAGGAGAGGGACTGACCCTTCTAGTCTGTTTAGCTGAGATACCACAAATTATGGCTATAGGGAGGATTTCACTTAGCTTACAAAAAAACCCCAAACTAAGCACGACACTATCAGAGTGATTCCAATTCATAGTGACCCTATGTAGAGTTTCTGAGGTTTTGTAAATCATTACGGCACAAATAACCTCATTTTTCTCTTGCAGAGCAGCTAATGGATTTGAACCACCAACCTTGCAGTTAGCAATCTGACCCTTACCCAGTAATGCCACCAGAGCTAATGTGTAACATGCAGTTGTCGAATGCTGATCACAACTTTGGCAAAAGCTCTCGCACAAAACATCTGGGATTGACGGGCCTTTTCACTGAACTTCTCTGGCCACTGAATGGCAAACACCCATGTAGTTCTTCTCTGGAAGAAAACCCCTTTTGCGTAAACATGAAAACAATCACTGGTTGAACTGCTGATGCCTGAAATGAATTAAATTGGGCCAGATGAACATTGAAAAAGAAACATCTAATACTCACAATAACAGTAAAAAGAATTACATTTAACCTCTCTTTGGCTCTTTGACTCACAAAGAAGTGACCCCCTGCATGGCTTCAGTCAAGGGGACTCTCGGGCACACATGGCCAGGGACTATAACTGGGGAAACAGCTCTAGGGGAGCTGAGGCCTGGGTCAAGATGTATAGCAGCAATCCTGGCTGAGGTGTCCAGGGGCCTCTTAGGTACAGGCGGTAACCAGTCTCTCCCTGCAAGGTTTCCAATGATATTGGAACAGCCATGCTCCTGAATTCCTCTTTCCCTCCTTGTAGCCCTTACTGACCATCACTCTCCCCTTGCCATGGGTCCCATTCATTCATCATGGCACGGGAACCACCGGCACTGTGCCATCTCCACAGACTACAGAAGGAGTCAAGCTAAAACTCATGACAAATCTGACACACATAGAATGAGGACAACAAATATCTATTTTATTCTTCCCCTAGACGGACAATTAATACACATCTCGCTTCCCGTGAGGGATTATATTCTACCCAGGTGGCTGTTGAGTTGGTTCCACATGGTGACCCTGTGTACAATAAGATACAACACTGCTTGGTACTCTCATAAGCTTTGCAATATTTGCATCATCGTGGCAGCCACTGTCTCAATCTGTACTGATGTCATTAAGACACTCTTGGATGCTGACCCTTTACTGTTCCAAGCAAGATGTCCTTTTCCAGAGACTGGTCCTTCCTCAGAGCATATCTAAAGTATGCGAGGCACGTGATGGCCTCTCCCTAGATGACAGTGTTGCAGAGGACAGCCCTGAAGATATAGCTCAGGGAGAGTGACCGGTCTGATGCCCACATGGGGCAGGTGTGGAGTGCAACAGACCAGGGATGGGAGTGTAGCTACACAGTCCCCAAGGAACCCTGACTGTGGACCTCTGATTTTGAGGGGGACAGCACTTGGTACCCCACCTGAACTGGTTGAGGGTTATTCACAAGGAGGCCACAGTGAAAGTCTAAGGTGTAAACGGTGGGGAGTAGGGTGGACTGTGGGAATAGCAACGTGGACCCATGGAAAATGTGCCTTTTTGACACAAATGTGGCTCTATGGCATGATCCCTGTTAGTCTGGTGGCTATCTGTATACTGGTATTTTTTATTTTTCATCTTTTATCTTATTATTATTATTTTGGTTTTGTTTTCTGGTGTTGATCTAAACAAGAAAAGCAGGATGGGCAGTATTAAGGAGACAGTGGCTGGACCAATCGTTACTGGGGGCATGAGAGGGGAGAAGGGAAGAAGGAGGGTGAAGTGAGCAAGGAGCCAGCAATGACAGGTACAGGGGAGTAGCAAGAATTCTAAAATGGATTGTGAGGAGGTTGTAGTTTTTCTGGGCTTGTTTGATCAATTGAATTGTATCTGAGAGGAATTACTGAGAGGTGAATGACAGGCATGATTAATAGTGGGGTAGGAGTAAAAACAAAACCCAATATATGTGTGTGAATGTGCACATTTGTTTATGTATGTATACGTGGGGGCACCCAAAAATGGAATTATTTTTCAAAGCTATGTATTTAAATTTTTTTACAAACCACCTTATCACCTTCAAAGTACTCTACATTATACTTACTACATTTGTCAAATCTATTATTCCATTTTTGGAAATATTTTCCAAACTCATTTGTTTGGATGGCTGGCAGAACCTACCTAATTTTTTTTCTTCACCCCTTCTACACAATCAAATCGCTGTCCTTTCATGTCCCTCTTCACTCGCAAAAACAAAAATAAGTCTCACAGAGCGAGGCAGGTGCTTGGGGCAAGAGAGGCATGCTCTTTTTTACCCAAAACTGGCACACTGAGATGGCTGGACTTGGTAGACAAACTCCATATGTGCTTCGAGTTGACATTTTCATCCATTCAGGAAGTTGATGTCCAGAATGTGGTTTGGATCATCCAATGTCATCAATGGACATTTCACTGTTTTTAAAATGAGAAAATCACTCATACGCTTGAGTGTTCCCCATAGTCCTGTCCTTGTAAACTGTGTTCAACATCACAACAGTTTCTGTGGCATTCTTCCCCCTAGCAGGAAACAAAAGTTCAAAGCCATATGCTGTTCTCTTAAATTGACCATCACAAAAAACAAGCTTCTAGTAAAACTGCTTTCATGGAAAAAAAATTTCACTGTGACCAGAGAGAACCTTCCCAAGTGATGCCACTGGGTGCACTAACGCAGAGTGAGTTGCCCGATGCTTGCCTGGGGCTATGGTGGGGGGCACCCAGCAGAACTTTTTTTTTTTTCAATTTTGAGGGGGAACCCCCACATATGCTGACTGTATTCTCCCTTTTTGGTTTCTACCTTCAGGTCTTTGCAAACATTTCACTATAATATTTTACTTTGTCTTCTCATCAAAGTGCCCTTTGAAATTCTCGGTTCAGCTCTTTGGCTCAGTCTTTTCTTCCACTTGCCTGAGCTACTCTAGATCCAGAGCAAGTTTCAGAGTGAGTCCTGGCATCCATTTTTTTCCTTTTCTTTCCTTCATGTCTTTCTAAAGGGACTATTTGCCTTCTTCGTGTATGAGGTTCTTGATGTCATCCCAGAACTTATCGGGTCTCTGTCATTAGTGTTTAATGTGTCGAGTTTGACTTGAGATGTTCTTGAAATTCAAGTTGGATAGACTCAAGGTTATATTTCAGACCTTGTGGAGTTATTATAATTTTCTTCAGCTTCAACATGGATGTGCATTCGGGCAACTGATGGTCTGTTCCACAATTGGCCCCTGGCCTGGCTTTAGCTGCTACTAGTGAGCTTCTCCATTGTCTCTTCCCACAGATGCACACAATTTGATTTCTGTGTATTCCAACTGGAGAAGTCCACATGTGTTGTTGAAATAAATGTTTGCAATGAAGAACTCATTGTTCTTACAAAATTCTATCAGCTTTGTTTCTATCACCAAGACTTGTGCATTCCAGTTGACAATAATTATCAATGCATCTTTATTTCATGCTTGATCAATTTCACACTGAAAACATTGGTAAAATTCTAAATTTTCTGCATCATTAGCTTTAGTGGTTGGTGCATAAATTTAACTAGTATTTGTATTGGCTGGGTTTCCTGTATGCAGATAGGTATTATCCTATCACAGACGGTATTGTACTTCAAGACAGATCTTGAAATGTCACTTTGGACAATGAATGCAATGATATTCCACTTGAATCTGTCATTGTCAGCATAATCAACCATATGATTTTCTGAATAAAAATGGTCAATACCAGTTCATTTCAGTCCACTAATATCTAGGATATTGGCTTTCATGTGTGCCATTTAGTTTATGAAGACCACCAGTAGTTAACAATAAATCTTGATTGCATGTTTGATCAATTTTAGACTGCACAAGTTGTTAGAATTCTTCAATATCTTCATTTTCAGTGTTTGTGTTTAACTCACCTTCCTTGCAGGTGTATGGATATGACCCTGTCACTCACAGAGCTGTACCTCAGCATCAATCTTAAAATGCTCTGGTGGGCAACAAAGGCAATGCTGGTCATCTTCAATTTGCCATTCCCAAAGTAGTGCCCCATATGGCTGTATAATTCAAAATGGCCAATACCAGCTAGAACTTCAAGGATTTCATTTTTTTATGATTTCAAATTTTTCTCTCCTGAGACATAAGTCCCTGGAAAGGGACATGGTATTTGATAAAGTCGAAGGGCGATGAAAAGGAGGACTGCCTTAAACAAGAGGAGCTGACACGATGGCTGCAACAAGGGGCTTAAACACAAGAACTATTGTGATGGCACCAGTCTGCTGTACCGAGGACCAGTCTGAGTTGTAACGGACTCAACAGCAATAGCAACTTTCCTAGATTCATAATTCATACATTCTCCGCTCCACTTTTAATGAATTTTTGCAGATGTTTCTTTCCATTTTGAGCCATCTCCTATCAGCAACTGAAGTTCTGGAAGGCTTCGCTGCATCTACATCATTAAGATCAACTCTACTTTAAGGAGCTAGCTCTTCCCCAGTGGTGTTTTGAATCCCTTCCAACATGAAGAGCTCATCTTCTGGCACTATGTGCAGCAATGTTCTGCTGCATGATACAGGTTTTCGCTGGCCAATTGTGTTGGAAGTAAATTCACACATTCTTCATCCCAGTCTATCTAGTCTGGAAGGTCTTTTGAAACCTATCCAGCATGAATTCCCCTGATGGGATCTGAAATACTGTTAGCATAGCTTCTACCTGACAGTAGGGGAAACTGGCAGATAAGTGGAGATCCACATACACATGGGTTCGGATAGGCAACATACCACATATACTCATGTATAAGCTGTTTTTAAGCACATTTTTTATGCTGAAAAGCTCCCCTCGGCTTATACTCCAGTGAAGGTCCCACTTACCTGTTCTCTAGTGCGGTGCAGGTGTTCTCCAGTCTCTCCCACTCATCTGCGGGCGCCTGGTGGGTGCGTGGGTGGTCCAATGACTGCTGATATCACCGCTCTTCTTTTCTCCTGCACGCCAGTAGCCTCTGTGTTGTCCATGCCACACTGGGCAAGAACCGGTCCGCTTCTGTGTGCTGGTCCCTGGGGCGCACTGCATCCTTGTCAGATGAATGTCGGATGCAGCAATTCTTCTCCCGCTCTTCTCCAGGTCTGTGACCAATGACGCAGCCTTTACAGGCTTACCCGTGCTTGGTCACGCCCCCTTGCTCCACCCAAGCGTTGCTGAATACGAGTACCGATTTATCTCTGGTCTTGGATATACAGTACATTTATTTGCAGTACTTAGTCTGCTATATTTTATTTTCTTATTAACTCCTATCTGGACCCAGTGTTAACTATGCTTGCATAGAGCAGCCTGTGTTAGGGCTCGTAATATACAGGCTGCGTTGTATATGCACTGCATACGAAGCATTACTGCTTATGTGTGAGAAGGGCTAACACAACATATGCAGTAACGCAGTGCGGACACAACTCAGCATGTATATGATGAGCCCTCACACAAGCTGCTCTATGCAAACAATCATGTCATCACATTCTGGAACATCATCAGCCTGCATTAGGCCTCAAACAATACAAGCTGCATGTAGTAATGCAGCGCATGCAGTAACAGTATCTAAAGTATGAGCCCTAACACAGGCTGCTCTATGCAAACATAGTCATGTCATTGCATTCTGAAATATTATCACACTAAACTCTCCAAACCCTGAATTACTGTCATCTCCCTTGGTGATTCAGCATGTTTGGGGTCTCATGGTGTCTTTTAAGTGTGATTCTTTTGAGGGATATCTGTTTTCCATGGTGAAGTCTGTCTGTCTTACTGCATTCTATTGCCAATTGATTTTACTTGTTTATATGTATACTGGTTGTTGCCTGGACACCACCATTTTTACAGTAAATTGACCTCTTTTAAGAACTATAACTAGGGGGTAGGGTAGAAAGGGGGACCTGATTACAGGAGTCTACATATAACCTCCTCCCTGGGGGATGGACAATGGAAAAGTGGATGAAGGGAGATGTCGGACAGGGCAAGATATGACAAGATAATAATAGTTTATAAATTATCAAGGGTTCATGAGGGAGGGGAAGGGGGAGAAGAGAAAGATGAGGAGCTGATACCAAGGGCTCAAGTAGAAAGCAGATGTTTTGAGAATGATGAGGGCAACAAATGTACAAATGTGCTTAACACAATGGATGGATGTGATAAGAGTTGTACGAGCCCCCAATAAAATGATTTTTTAAAGAACTATAATTAGGACGTATTTTTGGAGTAGGGTTTACAGTATATTTTGAGAATTCAATCGCTATGGGAAGGCATTCTTTTTCAGTCTTTATTTTTACATCCTGTAAATACCAGGTCATACGAAGCTGGTTTCAAACTTACAGTTGTGTCAAGAGCAGAAGAAAGCAATCACAGTATTGCAAGTAGGGAATTTTGTGTTGACAAAAAACAAGTTAGGGAGTGACGGAAAATGAAAGCTGACTTGGAAGATTCCAAAGGCAACAAAAGCTCGACTTGGTTTAACGTCATATGGGGCTCTAGAGACTGAATTACATAAATGGGTTACAGTGTCGCCACAATGGTTACTGTGTAATACGCATGGGAATTCGCTTACGTGCCCTTCAAATGGCTACAGACGACAAAAGCCCCAGGCATTGGATATTTTGTTGCGTCATCAGGATGGTGTTACCGATTCACGAATAGGTTTGCCCTATGTTTGAGGCAAGGAACAAAGATTTCACAGAGGTGGTTTCCAAAAGACCTCGATGAAAAAGTGATGCAATTCCATTCATTCATCATAAAACAAAGACACATCCATAATTATGACCTGGGAGATATTGGGAATATGGATGAAAGACCTATGACCTGTGATCTTCCCAGCAACAGAACTGTGGCAAGTTTGGGAGACAAAACTACTATTTCACTCAGAACCACAGGAAATGAAAAAAACAAAACACCTCACAGTCGTTCTGTCAAGTTTGGCTAATGGAACTAAGCTGCAGCCTATCATTGTTTTTAAAAGAAAGACCTTGCCTAAAAAAGGCAAATCCCCACCACGAATTACAGTGTGCGCACATATTAAAGGCTGGAGGGATGAAGATGGAACAAAAAAATGGCTAAAAGAAATTTGGAATGGACGACCAGGAGCAGCCTTAAAGAAAAAACCTTCATTGCTAGTTTGGGAGCTGTTCAGAGCCCACACATCTGATAACATAAAAAAAAAAAAAAATTGGCAAAGTCTTCTCAAGTTACTTTGGCAGTTATTCCAAGTGTGCTTACATCTCTACTGCAGCCCCTAGATGTGTGTTTAAATAAACTTTCAAAGACCGTGTGCAAAAGATGTGGCATGAATGGATGTCATCTGGTCAAGCCTCACTGACACAAGTTGGAAATCTGATGAAGCCCAACATAGAATTCATAGAAAAGTGATCCACAGGAAGAGATTCCAGAAGATATGGTGTGACACGCCTTTGAGAAATGTGGCATCAGCAATGCTATGGATGGCAGTGAAGACGGCCCTTCGTATGAGAATGACCAGCAGTGATGGTGATGACTGTGAACTCAGTGATGAGGACAATGTCTCTGCTGATAACCTCACACCAGCTAAAGCTGAAGCTCCGCTTGGACAGACAGATGATGAAAAGGAATTCAGTTTTGAAGGATTTTAACTCTTGTGTTTTAGCTTAGTTGCTGATTGAGCTAAGGTTTTTGCACTTTTAAAGTTACTATTGATACCATATTGTTTTTGTTGACCCTCTTTTCACTTACAGAGCTAGTTTACTGTCTTTCTTTGAAATAAATACTCAAAAACATTTAACCTACTGAAGCCTCAATTAATGTAATTTTATTGGTATCTATTTTTATTTTGAAATTTACCAATACCTGCTATATTTCTCACCCTAGGCTTATACTTGAGTCAATAAATTTCCCCAGGTTTTTTGTGGTAAAATTAGGTGCCTTGGCTTATGTTTGGGTAGGCATATACTCGAGTCTATAGAGATATTTTAGGAAGGACACAATTCAATCCATTAAGCATGGTAGAGAGAGAGTGAAAACCCAGTGAGATAAAGCAGTAGCTCGAGTGCAGTTGCATACAGGTAGTCCATAGAAGCATTCCTACCAACCTCCCAAAGAGAAAGTCCAGGGCTCTTTGATTCCCTGGGAAATGGCACTGAGTTCCTCCAAAATCACACACAGATAACAACTTTCCTCGACAACCTTCACAATAACACAGGAGAAATAAAATGCAGTGTTGGAGAAAGTTCTGAACCTAACAATGTACACGGAAGAAGTAGACATTGATCTACCACAGAAATAAATGTTCAGAATGCTGCTTGGAGATATTAAAGATATGAAGGAAACAAAATATAAAAAGGATGAAATGAGAGAAAATAAAGACCATTCACCAGTGGGAAAAATACAAGACTTAAGGGATGAGTTAACAAAAGCAAGAAACAAATTAACACACTTCACTAAGAGACTAGAGGAAGCGGATAACTGCAGCAGCAACTTCAAGGGTAACCAGACAGACTTCAACAAACGGGAAAGAGAGTCAAACAAGATCATCAAAGACGCTGAAGAAAACTTGAGAACAATGACTAATGCTATGAAGAGGGGCAACATTAGAATAATTGGAATTCTAGAACAAGACACAACAACGGAGTCAACTGCAAAAATAGTGAGGGAATTCCTGGAAGAAAACTTCTCTAGCAATAAATGGGAATCAGGCCACCATTCAAGAAGCAGAGAGGACACCAACTAGATTGAATCCCAGGAAGAATTCACCAAGACATATAATAGTTAAATTATCCAACTTGAGGAAAAGGGGAATAAGAGCAGATAGGGGGGAAAGGCAGTCTCCTATAAAGGTATTCAGATAAGACCATGCACAGACCTATCAGCAGATAGCATGACGAAGAGGAGAGATTGGATTAACAGCTTCCGAAAGTTGAAAAAGTACAAAGCCAACTCAAGAATCCTCTATCCTGCCAAACTATGTCTCAAGGTAGAGGGGGGAGTAAGAGTCTTCTCAGACAAGGAAAAACTAAAAGAACTCGCTAAAAGAAACCCAGCACTTCAAAACATTCTTGCGGCCCACTGTGGTCAGGAGAACAACATTCATGGAGCACAAATAGGAGACCACCAAGTAGAGCAACTCCACTCAGAAGTAAACACACCAAAAACAGCCCCCAAGATAACATTGACTCGATGGTGAAAGGAAGGCAAGAATGAAACCCCCTACACACACAACACACCGATAAGGAAGAAATTAGGAAGACACCCAACACAAAAGGTAAGAGATGACTTCAAAGACTCCACAGATGGATGTAATAACTCTGAATAACAATGGTCTGAACTCATCCAATAAAACACAAAGACTAGCAGACTGGCTTAGAAAACATAACCCATCAATCTGTTGTCTATCAAGACACGTCTCAAGTTGGCAGACAAAAATAGACTGAGAATTAAGAGTTGGAGAAAAATATATCAAGCAAATAGCAATTCCAAAAAAGCAGCGTTGCAATTCTAATCTCTGACAAGGTGCAAGCCATTACAAGAGATAAGAATGGGAACTATAAATTATGAAATTTAATGGCTAATTACACAGCACTCTGAAGGCCTGTACTCCAGTGAATTCAACAACTTGGAAGGACAAATACTTTGAAAAGCAATCCCTCCCTAGACTATCCCAGATGGACATCAAGAATCTCAACAGACCCATAGCAATAGAAGAAATAGATAAAGTAATCAAGGAACTACCAAATGAAAAAACGGTAGTCCAGACGGCTTTACAGGAGAATTCTAGCAAGCATTCAGGGAAGAACTGACACCAATCCTGCACACGCTGTTCAAGAGCATAGAAAAGGGCAGCAAACTCCCAAACTCTTCTATGAAGCTAGCATAACACTAATACCTAAAGTAGACAAGGATTCCACAAGAATTGAGAACCACAGACCAATGTCACTACTGATCATCGATGCAAAAATCCTTAACAAAATATTGGCCAGTATCACATGGAAGGATACATGAAAAGAGAGAGCTACTGGGTTGGCCCCAACCAGAGCCAAACTGACCCCCTCCCTGGAAGTGGGTGTGGTGGAGAGCAGAACTGAACCTACAGTTTGGGGAGAGGGGCCAGCATGCCACACCCACCTGGATGCAGGCCGGGAGGGAGGAAGAGAAAGAGAGAACTGGACTGGACCCCACGCCAGCACACCAGACCTGGAGGATGACGTCCCTTCGGGGAGCTAATGGGACACAGAGGGGACTGGGCAACCAACAACAGCACATGTCACGCTGTCCCCTTACTGAAACAGGCTACAACAGAGGACATTTCTGGAGTCACATGGTTGGGAGGCAGCTCGGTCTGAATCCCCAAAATGGAGTGAACCCAGAAGGGAGCATACCAGACCAGCAGCTGGAGCAAGGCTGAGCTATGAAGCCCCTGAGGAGCCCCTAAGGGGGAGCTCCAGGTCAGGAGGGGCAGCTCCTGGACAGTCTTGAAGGCCAGTGAACAGACTCAGGATTTTGGTATATTTCTTCTCTTTTTAAAAAGTTTTAATTTTTTCTTATTTACTATTATCATTTAAAAAATCAGTTTTGGTTGTGTCATAGTTGGGGTACCTAATAGGATAGGCATGGGAGGCATGCCTGAGGAGGTGAGGGTGGTGGGGGGAGGAGGTGGTGAGCAGGCTGCGCATGGACAGGGGAACAACTGGGGTGTTGGAGTCAATAACAAGGAGGAGATAGGGATCTGAAGTGGGTGGGGGTGGGGTGTTGGAGCAACAGCAAACTAGCTAAGAGGAGGTACCAAGAAGTGGAAATAAGGGGAGAGTGACGGTGGGGCAGGAGGAAGGTTGAAAGGAAACAGAGGAAGGACCTAGGAAGCAAAGCAATGGATAAAGGTATAAACATAGCAGTGCACACATGTAAATACATTAATCCACACAAATAAAGGTATTGGCCCATGTACATATACTTATACGGCAATACAGTGAGGTAGGGGATGGACTTTGGGCCTCTGCTCATACCCTCCCTCAACACAAGAACACTTTGTTCTAATCAATCGGCAGTCTGAGATGTTCACCCTCCAGACACAATCACTGAAGACAAAACAGGAACAAAAGCAAATGTGGTGAAGAGGTTGGATGGTACCCAGTTAATAAAAGATAAAGCATCTGGGGTCTTAAGGTCTTGAAGTTACACAAGCCTCCATTCAGCAGTCCATATAGAAGAAGCACATCGCTGGTGCGATCATAGGGAGTCATAGGGACCAGGTAATAGGCATTAGCAGACACCTAACAAACAAAAACCTATTATTGAGAATGTGGGGAGCTGGAGTGGAGACCCAAAGCCCATCTGGAGACAGTGGAACAATCTCCCCACAGAGGGCCCTCAGGGAGGGGATGAGTCACCAGGGTGCAGTAAAGCACCGATGAAACACACTATATTCCTCTGGTTCCTTGAGGCTTCTTCACCCCCACTATCATGACCCCAGTGCCATTTCCCAGTTCAGACTAGACCAGAACATTTACACAGGTATAGAAAGGGATGGGAGCTCATGACACACAGCATCCAGGAGTGGAAATCGTGATGCCAGAAGGGTAAAGGAAAAAGGGGGAGGGGAAGGGAGAAATGGGGAACTGATTGTAATGATCAACACATAACCACACACCTCTCTACAGGGGGAAGAACAACAGAAAACATGGGGGAAGGGAGACAGTGGTCAGTGTGAGAGATGAAAATAATAACAATATACAATCTATCAGGTGGCTATGATAGAGGGAGGGTGAGAAAAAAAGAGCTGGTACAGAGGAGGGCTCAATATAAAGTAAATGTCTAGAAGAGAATGAGGGCAACATATTTACAATCATGCCTGATTCAACTGATGTACAGATTGTGATATGTAATTGATGTATAGAGTTGTATGAGCCCCCAAAAAATGATTTTTTAAAAATTGGCCAATAGAATACAAAAGTATATAAAACGAATAATTCATCATGACCAAGTGGAATTCATTACAACAGTGGTTCTCAACCTTCTTAATGCCACCACCCTTTAATACAATTCCTCATGTTGTGGTTATCCCTAACCATAACATTCTTTTCGTTGCTACTTTATAACTATAATTTTACTACTGTTATGAATCACAATGTAAATATCTAATATGCAAGATATATTTTCATTGTTACAAATTGAACATAATTAAAGCATAGTGATTAATCACAAAAACAATATGTAATTATGTATTGTGAAATACTTATTTCTAATTACAAATAAATGAAATTTTGTCTTGAAGTATAGTGTAGCATGGGTAACAGTCTTAATATAACAACAGTAAACTACATTGCTACATTTTGCAACAGTATGCGTTAAAAAGTCAACATCAGTGTGAAGGTTAAGATAGCTTCTTTCTCACCAGATCAGAAATAATCGGAGCAGTCTATGCAAGAGCACAACGAGGATCCTCTTCAACAACAAGTCTACTTCTGTATTTAGACTTGATAACCAACAAGCTCAAAAACTCTGTTTCACAAAGATATGCTGTTGGAAATGGAAGAAGAAGGAGCAACCCAGTCTCAGACAAAATGGGATATGACTGCAAACACTTGATCCAGAATTTTGTAACTGGCACTGTGGAGAAATCCGTTCTTGCTGCATCGCTGCTAATAAGTTCAATGAACTCCTCTTGTGCTGCTCAGAAACATCTTCAACTTGGACTGTGAATGGGCTTCAGGCAAGTGCAAATGAGATGTCAGGTAGACTTGGAAATTACCAAGAAATTTTGTCTGCAAGCATGTGCAAGTGTTCTTTCACAGAAATTATCATTGCAATCATTTTGTCTGGTTCAATGTCTTGTTCCTCAAAGAAAGCAGATAAAGTAAGCAACATGCAAATTTTATTTTCATACAATTTTTTTTGTCAATGCTGAAGTTTCATTTGGAATGATCGGATCTTTTCAGACAAATCGAGGCATGTTGCATTTGGTCCTTGCAGTGATAAATTTAACTGATTCAAGATGGCAAAGATGTCAACTCAGTAAGCTATTTTCTGCAGTTCACTTTTATCACTGAAAAGTGCTTCGAACTGCCGGTCATTTGTTTTCTGATTTTAAAATGTTTGTGTTCATCACTAAGCTCAAAACCACATTTTAAAACCTTTCCTCTCGACAACCATCTCACTTCAGTGTGAAATAGCAGAGCATTATTTGGCACGTCCAACTCATTACACAGTTGCGAAAACAGTCGACTTGTTTAAAGCACTCACCTTAACAAAATTTACAAAACTTATGATGCTTTTCATTTCTTCTTGTAACTCTTGTGGCAGCGTCTTTGTTGCTAATATTTGCCGATGAATCATACAGTGAGTTCCAATGACTTTTGGTGACTCATTCAGGACCAAATGTTCAAACCCAGATTGACATCCTAGCATAGCTGGATATGCAAACACCACAAACCTTTTCCCAAGAGCTCTTATGCTCTTTCAGAAATGAACCAACTGTGTCAAATACATCATGTGCAGTAGTTGTCATTTCAAGAGGTTTGCAAATTTCAAGAGTTTGCAAAAGAGGAACTCATCTTTAAAGTTGCCATCACCAAATATCTCATGTAAACCAAAAACTGTGAACAGTTTGCAACGTCTATAGATTCATCAAGCTGGATGCTAAATACTGGAAGTGGAGCTGATTTAATTTCCTGGATTACCTGATCAAGAATATCGGCAGACATGTCATCTTTTCTTCTGCAGACACTGCCATTGGATAAGGGAATTGCACTAAATTCGGTAATAAATTAGTCTCCAATCATAACTCAACCAATGGCTGCTGGCAACAGTAAATCCTCAGCAATGGTGTGAGGTTTCATAGCTCTGGTGATTCTGAGTGCCACCAAATATGTAGCTTCAACAGGTTCTGCATTTTGTTTGTGGTACTTTCCAGCAGTGTCAAGTCTGGCTTTCTTGAGTCCATCAGCTTTGCTTCTAAAATAGTTGGTATCCGCCTGGCAAAGCTCAGATGCTTGCTATCAAAATGCCATTTTAGTTTGTTCTGCTTCATAGATTCGACTGATGGAACTTCACAACAAATAACATTGTGGTTTCTCAATTACTGTAATTACTGAGGTAAAATCACGGTGTAAAAAATTCTCACTATATATTTTTTCTTTTTCTTTATATTTTCTTTTCTTAATGTTCTTTACATGATCCATTGCCATGAGTGGTTTGCTAATGAAAATAATATATAACAATAGCTTTAATAATACTAAAGATAATACATGGCATACTTCGGTCAACAATGTTCATTAAAGTTTCCTTTGGTTTACCATTTCTCTATGTTGTTGTTATTGTTTTTACATACCTGTTACTATACAAGAGGGGAGTATTCACAGCAACCACAGCTGAATATAAAAAGACCGATTGGCATCCAGATTAAGTTCCCGTGGTACAGATTTTTTTCCCAGTAGTTCATGGTTTTACAGTATGTGATTTTACATTTACTCAGTAATTAAAATTCATGAAGTGTCCTTTTACCTCCAATACTGCTGCTTTCAACACAGCAGCTGCTTTCTACACAGTAGCTGCTCTCTACACATGTGCAAGTGATCTGCATCAGTACATTATGGTGCCAACCCTGTCACATTCACTTGTATTTATACAGGGTATATGTAACGGGGTTGGTGCAATGATGCCATCATTATGGGTACTTGTATGTGGACAGATCTTCATGTGGGTGGACCCGTCCCAAAGGGGTTGTGACCCACAGGTTGAGAACAGCTACATTACAGGGATGCAGGGATGGTTCAACACCCAAAAGTCCATCAGCATTATTAATCACATTGACAAGAAAAAGGATAAAAACCACATGATAATATCAATAGATGCAGAAAACCCATTCAATAAAATCAAACGCCCATTCCTGTTCAAGAAACTCAAGATGATAGGAATGGAAGGAAAAATCCTTCAATATAATACAAGCTATATATGAAAAACCAACAGCCAATGTGGTAGTAAATGGAGGAAACATGAAAATAATCCTACTTAAAAAGGAGACCAGACAAGGATGTACCTGGTCCAAACTTTTATTCATCATCATACTGGAGGTCCTGGCTAACAACATGGGCTAAGGAAAGACATTAAAGGTATTCTTCTAGGAAAAGAAGAGGTGAAACTCATCATTTGGGGATTACATGATCCTATGTATTGAAAACCCCAAGAATACCACAATAGGAGTGATGGAAGTGATAGAGGAATATGGTAGATTGGCAGGATACAAGATCAACAAAGAGAAATCTGTTGAATAAGATCATGGAAGAGGAGATTAAAAAGGTAGTACCCTTCACAATAGCCAGGCACAAATGAAAATATCTAGAGATATATCTAACCAAAAGAACAAAAGATTTGTACAAGGAAAACTTCAGAACACAATTGCAAGAAACCAAATGGCAGCTCCACAAATAGAAGAAAATTCCATGCTCGTGAACAAGATGACACAATATAGTAAAGATGTTGGTTGTACCCAAGGCCCTGTATAAGTTTAATGCTATCCCAATACAAATACCAACATCTTTCTTTAAAGAATTGGAAAAACTGATTACCAACTTCATATGGAGAGGGAAGAAGCCCAGAATTAGCATAGAACTCCTCAAGAAGAAGGATAGCGTGGGAGGGCTTGCTTTACCTGATTTTAATACCTATTATACAGCCATAGTGGTAAAACGGTGTAGTACTGGTATAATGGCATACTCAGACCAAAGGAAAAGAACAGAAAATCCAGAAACAAAATCATCAGTATACAGACAACTGATCTTTGATAAGGGCTCCAAAATTATCAAATGGAAAATATATGCCCTCTTCAACAAGTGGTGCTGGAAAAAAATGGATATCTATATTCAGGAAAATGAAGCAAGACCCTCACCGCACTCCATGCACAAGAATAAATTAAAGATGGATCAGAGACCGCAAATTATTAGGGCCCCCAAATTATTAGGGCCATCAAGGAGGGAACTGGGAAAAACCTAAGAACCTTGGCACAGGGAATACATAGGCTATCGGAAGTTGGGAAGGACACATACACAAAGGAAGCTCAAACTGACAAGTGGGATATAATGAAGATAAAACACCTGTGTACATCAAAAGACTTCACCAAGAAAGTAATAAGAAAGCCCACATACCAAGAAAACATTTTCAACAATGACACATCAAACGAAGGCTTTATTACAAAAATATACAGTACTCTGCTAGCCTACAATAAGATAAAAACAAATAGCCTACTGAGGAGATGGGGAAAAGACCTGAACAGAAGGTTCACATGGGCAGAAACGGAATGGCTAATAAACATATGAGAAAATGTTCCCAATCATTAGCCATAGGGAAATGCAAATTAAAACAACTATGAGATACTAGCTAACAGCCTCAAAGATAGCCCAATTAAAAAAATCAGAACACGAAAAAATGTTGGAGGGGTTGTGATGAGATAGGAACTTTCATTCACTGCTGATAGTTGTGTAGTATGTACAGCCTCTATGGAAATCGATTTGGTGATACCTAAAACGGATGGAAATTGAGCTACCATCTGACCCAGCAATCCCCCTACTGGGCATATACCCAGAAATAAGGAACAGACTATGACCAGACATCTGCACTCCAATGTTCATTGTGATGCAGTTCACAATCACAAAGAATTGGAAACAAGCTACATTTCCATCAGTTGACGAATGGATGAAAACACTCTGGTATATACACACTATGGAGTTCTATGCATCCTAAAAAGCAATGATGAATGCATGAAGTATATAGTCTCGTGGGAAGAGTTGGAGGACATTATGCTAAGCACATAATTAGCCAAACGCAAAAGGACCAGTACAACATGAATCCACTGAGGTAAGCACAACGGGCATCTAGGATGTTACTTAATGCATGATTTCCAGGTCAAGGTCCAGGCTTCCTGGCAGGGGTCAGACCCAACCCAGGGATGCATGTGGCATCCAACTAAAAAGGAGGGGGGAGAAGAAAGACTATGGTAGTGGGGAACAGGGCACCAATCCACGGTAAGGGTACTGTTTATGTCTCCACAGGAAAGGGAGAGATCAGACCTCATTCTGATGCGCCAAGCCTTGAGGGCAACATACCTGCATGGAGCAGCACATTTAACAGAAAGGATTGTGGGGCTGGCCCCAATGCAAGCTATGATCATCCCCTCCCCCAGAAGAATGTGCTACATAGGACGGCACCAAAGATAAGAAGGCTGGTCTGTCCTGACCACACAGGGACAAACTAAGAGGGAAAGAGAGAGAAAGGGCAGGGATGGGGGGCGGGGGGAAGGAGGAGAGGGAGAGAGATGGGAGAGTGAGCATGAACTTCATCCTGGTCCACCAAGCCTCAATGACTACATTCTGGCTCCAAGCAACCAAGGCACAGAGAGGAGTATGGGGCCCTCCCCAATATGAAACATAATGTCCCCTCAGGGGCCCACAGCATTATGAGGGACAACACTGGAGAGAGTGCAGGAAGTGAGTCCAATCTGACCCCCCCCTCAACGGGACAAATGATGGGAGCATAACAGAGCAGCACGCGGAGCAAGGTACCGAAGTCCCCAAGGAATCCCAAAAATAGACTTCTGACTTGGGGCGGGGCAGTTCTTGGCACCTCATCAAACCTGGTTGGAAGACATTCATAAAAGTCTGTAGATAGACCTGAAACTATTTCTAGGCTTTTCCCCACGTTTTTTTTTATGTCTATCTACGTAAGATAGGCAGGATAAACAACCCCGAGGAGAAAGCAACGGGGCCTATGGTTCTTGGCCTTGGGGGGGCATGGGAGAGGAGGAGATGGGAAAGGGAGCAGGGAGCCAAGAAACTCAGGGACAAGGGAACAAAAAGGGACCTAAGCAATCTATGGCGAGGAGGGTTTCGAATGCCTGGTGGGGGTTGACCTATTGTAACATGGCTGAGAGGAATTACTGAGAAGCGAAGAAAGAATGAACATGACAGTGGGGAAGGAGGAAAGTAAAAGGAAACAGGAAAGAACTAGGAGGCAAAAGCCATACATAAAGGTACAAATATAGGCATGCACATATGTAAATATATTAATATATAGGATAGGGATATTGATCTATGTACATATATTTATTTATATGTTAAATTATTAAGGTAGCAAATGTACTTTGGGCCTCTACTTGTCTTCCCTCAACATAAAAACACTTTGTTCTAATCACCTGGCCCTCCATCATACTCACCTTGCTGACATGATCACTGAAGACAAATAGGTTGCATAAGAAAATGTGGTAAAGAAAGCTGATGGTGCCCGGCTATTAAAATATACAGCACGTGGGGTCATGAAGGCTTGAAGTGAAATAAGTGGCCATCAAGCAACAACAAAGCCCACATTGGAGAAGCACACCAGCCTGTGTGATCACCAGGTGTTGCTGGGAACGGGTATCTGAAGATGAAAAACAAAGTTATATTGATGTGAAGGAGAGGGGTCAGAGTGGCGATCCTAAGCCCGTCTGTAGACAATTGAACATCCCCTCACAGAAGGGTCACATGGAAGGGACAATTCAGCCAGGGTACAGTATAGCACCAAGAAAACACACATCATTCCTCTGGTTCTTTAATGCCCCCCCCCCCATCCCACTACCATGACCCCAATTTTACCTCACAACTCCTGCTAGACTGAAGTAGGTACATCAGTACAGATGAGCGCTTTGCACATATGGAAGCCAGGCAGGATAAAACCCTTAGAAACAGTAATGGGACTAGTGATACCCTGAGGGGAGGGGGAGGGGGAAAAGGGGAGGAAGGAACTGAGGGTAATGATGTATGTATAACCGCCTCCCCGCCACCGTGAGGATGAATAACAGAAACATGGGTGAAGGGATACAGTGGGTGGTGTAAGATATGAAAAAAATAGTATAATAGATAATTTATCAATAGTTCAGGAGGGTGGCAGGGTTGGGGAGGGAGATAAAGAGATGACAAGGGCTCAAGTAGAAAGTTAAAATGTTTTGAAAATGACGATGGCAGCAAATGTACATTTGCCTGGTTTAATTGATTTATGAATTATTGTATCTGTAAGAGCCCCCAATAAAATGATTTTTTAAAGATTACATGATCTATAGCTGTTGCTCTAAGGGGTGCTCAAACTTTTTAACCAGGAGGCCAGTTCACTGTCCCTCAGACCGTTGGAGGGCCGGACTTTAGTTTTTAAAAAAAACTATGAACAAATTCCTATGCACACTGCACATATCTTATTTTGAAGTGAAAAAACAAATGGGGCAAAAACACCCGGCGGGCCAGATAAATGTCCTCGGTGGGCCACATGTGGCCCATGGGCCATAGTTTGAGGACCCCTGAAATGTTTCTCAATTCTTTGAGCAACTATCTTCATTGAACACGTTTATTTTCTTGAGTAAGGTTATTTACTCTGGGCACATTTCTTTAGGTGTTGCTATTAAACACAATTTAAGTAATTCATCCTTGGTATTTGACATTCCAATTGGCTAACAAATGAACCAATCAGAAGCTGACTTTGGTTCACTTTATATTTTTGAAGGCAATCTGCTGCACCTGAGCTAGTTCATTTAAAATTGTCCCAGTTTTCTGCTTCCTTGTGAGTTAGAAATATCCCGATTATGGTAATGCTCAATATAGTGTGTCATTTAAGCCCAGCTGCAGACACCTAATTCGATATTGTCCTCCATGCTCCACCATGTCTAAAAAGGCAGATATTCTTCTTCTAGTGGTTAGGTGCCATTGGACTTGGTTCTGACTCCTAACGAGCACATGTACAACGGAATGAAGCAGTGTCTAGTCCTGTGCCATCCTAAACATTGTTCTTGCACATTGTGACTGCCACTGTGCCAATCCATCTCCTCCAAGACCTTTCTCGTTTACATTCACCCTCCACATCGCCAAGCATGCTGATATTCTCCAGACTGGTGTCTCCTGAGAACAAGTGCAAAGAAATGGAAGACAGAATCTTGCAATTCTTGCCTCTAAGGAGCATTCTGGTCGTTCTTCCAAAACAGATTTGTTTAATCTTTTTGTAGTTCATAGAACTTTGCTATTATTCAAAGGCATCATTTATTCTTCATTGTTCCTTATTTAATGTCCAACTTTCACATCCTTATGAGGTGAGTGGAATCACCTTAATCCTCAAAGTAGCAGCCTTCTTTTCAACATTTTGAAGAGGTCTGTTCAGCAGATTGACCCAATGCAATAGATTGTTTGATCTCATGACTGTTGCTTCCATAAACATTGATTGTGAATTCAAGCAAGGCAAAATCCTTGACAATGTCAATCTTTTCTCCATTTCCCATGATGTTATCTATTGGTCCAGTTGTGAGGGATTTGGTTTTCTTTATAGAGTTGTAATCCACAGTGAAGATTGCAACACTTGATCTTCATCAGTAAGTGCTTTCAAGTCCTCTTCACCTTCAGTAAGCAAGATTTTATCATCTGTATACTGCAGGTTGATCCGGCATCTCCGATTATTTGCTCAGCATACAGAACTAGTAAGTGTGGTGAGAGGAAGCAACCCTGGCATAAGCCTTTCCTGATTTTAAACCATGCAGTATTCCCTTGTTCTTTTTTTGTTTTCTAACCCTGGGGCTATCCATTTTTTCATTATAATATTTTACTTTGTCTTCTCAAGCTGTCTTTGAAATTTTCTGTTCAGCTATTTGACTTCCTCAATTCTTCCATGTGCCTTAGATACTCTATGATTAAGAGCAAGTTAGAGTCTCTACTGCGACGTTTATCTTTTGTCTTTCCTTTTTTAAAATGACCTTTTGCTTTCTTCATATATGATATATATGTTCTTGATGTCATCCCATAGTTATCAGGTTTTCTGTCTTTAGTGTTTAATGCAGCAAGTATGTTCTTGAGATGGCCTCAAAATTCAGGTGGGTAGGCTCAAGGTATTTTGGCTCCTGTGAACTTGTCTTGATTTTCTTTAGCTTTATCCTAAACTTGTCTGATTATCTTCAGCTTCAACTGATGTTCCACAGTTGGTCATAGGTTTAGTTTTAGCTGCTGATATTGATCTTCTCCATCACGTCTTCCCACAGATGTAGTCAATTTGGTTTTTGTGTATTCCATCTGGGCAAATCCATGTGTATTGCCTTATGTGTTGTTGAAAAAAAGGTATTTTCTATAAGTAGCTGGTTTTCAATTTTTTTTCATTCGATATCCAGCTTCATTTCCATCACCAGTGTCTTATTTTCCAAATACTGTGACTTCCTCTTTATCTCCACCTTTTGCATTTCAATCACCAATAATTATCAAAACATGTAAGACATTGGCTGATTTCTTCACCAATAGCTTTTGTGTTTGGTGCATACATTTGAGTAATGGTTGTATTGGTTGGGTTTCCTTTAATGCAAATAGATATCCTATCATAGGCACACTGTACTTCAAGATAGATCTTGAAGTGTCCTTTCTGACAATCGAGGCAACACTATTCATCTTGTTTCACCCACGGCCCAAGAAACCATGATTTTCTGATTTACAATGGGCCAATTAGTGGATTTCAGCTCATTAATGCTTAGAATGTTGATTTTTGTGTGTCCCATTTCATTCTTTTACACCTTTCAATTTTCCTAGAAACTTCATTCAATATCTGATTATTAATTTGTTTTGGGCTTTTTTCCTCATATTGAGTCATGCCCCATCAACCAATGAAGGCCTTAACGGTTTTCTCCCACAGGGCTTACTCCATCCATGTCACTATGGTAGACGCTCCTTAGAGAAGGCCGCTCTTGCTCATCTTATTTTGAGTGCCTTCCAGTGTGAGGGGCTCATCTTCTGGCACTATCTCTGACAATGGTCTGCTTCCTTTCGTGGTGTTTTCAGTTTCTGATGTTTCGGTTCTGTCCATAAGGTTTTCTGGGGCTAACTCCTTAGAAGTGGACACTTATTCCTCATAATCTGTTCTTGATCTAGAAGATCTGTTTAAACCTATTCACCTTGGGTGTGTGTCCCTGCTGGCATGTGAAATACTGGTGACATCGCTTTCAGCTTCACAGCAACATACAAGGCACCACAAGTGATATTCTTAGTCCATTTTTTCCTTCTTTTTCCATTTTGACATGGACTGATAATAAAATGTTGTACTATGGCAATATGTGTGGCTCTTGAAATGTTATTACAACCTTATACTACTGTAAATTATAACCCACCAAGCAGGAGTGTGAAACAATGAGTGCTACATCCTAACTCTGTGGACACCACATAACTCTACTACTGTGCCACAAAAGCACCACAGACAATGTGGAGATGAATGACTAGGCCAGGTCCCACAACATTTATGAAATTTGAGTTTCAGAAAACTTTCATTTGTTAGAAAATAGTCTTCTAATGCTTTTGAACCATTAAAAAATTGCAAAGACCATTCTTAGCTTGCATCATATAAAAATGAGGGTTGGGGGAGGTTGGCTTTGACCTATGGACTGTAGCTTGTTGAGGCCTAATTACTGCAGTGGATGAGAAACAGAAACCAAAGTGATCCCTGTGCTTACGGAACAGTCTTGTTCCTGAGGGGCCCACAGCCCTAGGAGGTGCCAATGGGTCTGCACCTAGCTACCAATAGGAAAATGGCAAATAACAAGAGCGATGAGAAAGCATGACAACATTTCTGGGCGACCAAAAACTGCTTCCCTCATGGCCACGAGAATATAAGTGTCTTCATTTTCTCCCACGCACATCCTATTTCTGTCCAGTTTTGAAAAGCTGCCCTGCATCGTTTAACCCAGAGACATTGCCCACTTACGGAATCCAAATCTGTTGCCATCCACCAAGTTGATTCTGACTCACTGGACCAAGTATTGCCAAGGCCGTACCCTTTGGGAAGCACACTGACATATCTTTCTCCCACAGAGCAGCTGGTGGGTTTGAACCACCAAACTTCCAGTTAGCAGCTGAACACTTAATCATTGCACAACGAAGACTCCAATCTAGAACAGAGTCAAAATGTCTTTTTCTTTGTCCTTAAATTATATTTCTGGTTTAGGACTAATTGCTCTCTTTGATTTAAAGTCTCTACTGCCCAAGTTTTGTTGGAAGAGTAGAAACAATGTGTAAAAGTTGTTGAATAAAAAAGAAAACCCCCCAAAATATAAATAAAAAATTAGTCCCTTCTACAGGGAGCCGGGAGATACAGCAAGATCCCTGTTCTAGTCCTGCCGGTGCATGGGAGTTGCTGTTTGGCTTTAAGCATTCCATCGCTAGGAATCCTCCCGCTTGCAGTGAAAGCAGCGTAGGCCTCTTCTCTGTAGATAAAACTGAACGGAATGGGAATCCCCACTGGGTAGGCCCGACCTTGATTTCTTGAGTGAAAATGTTAAATCATTGCCGTTCTAGGATCAATGTTCGATGGCTCCAGGAAACTATGTTCACGGGAAGGAGAGCAGCAGTCCCACCAGGGCACATGTGCTTGCGTGTGGCCATGCTGATGCCATAGGGTAGTGATGAGAAAAATTAATCTTGCGTTAGCACTCAGCAAAGCATCTCTCAAACCTGAAATATATTGTCATAGTCCAAGACTACAACTACTGAGGAGATTCTGCAGGCCTGTCTCAGTCTCCTGCTAGACTTAGGTTCACCCACATGCAAAAGCCATCTTCAGGGGGTAAAGAGGGTGAGTCAGAAAGTATTGCTGCTAGGGGTCCAATTCATATATACTACATCTATATGTACAAGACTGATGTGCTACCTGCTGGGCTGATGAGGAGTTCGTTTGGGTTTTTACAAAAGGTATTTCTCAGTGACACGTGGTTACAGACAAGTTTTCAGAGTAATACATCTGTCTTGGTCTTGTGAGGGTACCTTCAACAACAAAAAAGGTTCCATCCAGTGGTTTACAAAAGGATCTGCTGGGTTACATTAAGGTAAGGTCAGCACAGAGGCTGTGGCACCTGTCTGGCAGTGCAAAGGGACCACCTTGACAGGTGTTCTCAAAGGACACAGGATGATCACAGGGACTCCTTAGTCTTCCCGAAACTGAAAACTCCACTGGTGAGGTGGCCCAAGAAAATTGCCCGAAGGCAGCGGTTCTCAACCTGTGGGTCGCGATCCCTGGGGGGGGGGGGGGTGTCGGATGACCCTTTCTGAGGGGTAGCCCGATTCCTAACAGTAGCAAAATTAGTTATAAAGTAGCAGTGAAAATAATTTTATGGTTGGGGGGGGGGGTCACCACATAAAGAACTGTATTAAAGGGTCCCAGCATTAGGAAGGCTGAGAACCACTGCCTTAAGGGAATTTTTTCCATCATGGCAATGTATCTGCTCATTCTTGGAGGGTAGCAAAGGCTGCCTTGAGAGAATTTCATTGGCAATCTTACCTCATCTGCCCTACAGCACCAATTTTGCTCCTTCAGAGCTGTTTTTGTTTCCACAACTTAGAGAACATTTAACAGAAACAGGACTGGAATCCCTTGAAGATGCCCAAACTGCCTTTTTAATGTGGTGTACACGCAAGAGCACAGAACTCTTCAGGGAAGGGCTAGCGTGCTGGAAGTGCATAGACTTACATGGAAGGCATGATGGAAATGGGTAACTTCACGCTTCGATATTTGCTTAATAAAGGTTTCCTGATGACTGCAGCAGTGAGTTTTGACTTACCTTGGTATGTCGAAGTAGGAAAATAATTCACTCATGTCAGACTCAAGCTCATTAATCAACTATTGGGTTTTGCACAATAATGAATGTCAAGGTGCTAGGCGAGGGGAACACTGGTTGTGATAAATTATGTCGGCTTGACTGTGTTATGGTTCTCAGTAGCTTGACAGTTAATGTGTAGTTGGCCTCCCAGTTTTTAATGATATGGCCTTTGGATCCTAACTATGTCAGTAGATTAGGAGTAGGGGTACTTAGCTACAAATTATACTAGGCACTGTGCAAAGTTTCTGTGTACATTTCCCTCATTGAAATCTGCACAAAATCCCATCTAGTGGTAATTACAGCTAACCTAATTTTATAGCAGAGGAGGCTAAGAGAAATCAGACTAGCATAGGGTAAAAAAGCGTGTAAGCACTTTAACATGATTTAAGTCCACTAACGACTGGTTGCTTTGAGCCACCATCAACTCACCACTTTTTTTTTGGGGGGGGGGGGTCTGACTGGTGTAAGAGTTACGTGTTGGGTGGCTCACGAAAAGGTCAGCAGTTAGAAACTACCAGCTGCTCAGTGGGAGAATGATTTCCCATTAGTCCCATACAGTTAGTCTCCGAAACCCACCTACAGCAGTGGTTCTCAACCTGTGGGTCGCGACCCCTTTGGTGGTGGTGGTGGTGGTTGTTGAACAACCCTTTCACAGGGGTCGCCTGATTCATAACAGTAGCAAAGAAACCAATGTTATGGTTGGGGGGTCACCACCACATGAGGAACTGCATTACAGGGTCGCCGCATTAGGAAGGTTGAGAACCACTGACCTACAGGGTCACTGAGTTGGATTGACTCAACTGTGATGTGTTTTGTTTTTTTTGGGGGGTGGGGGTGGGGGGGTGGTATGCCTCCAGAGCTTGGCATTTGAGCCTCCACACCAAGCTGCCTTCCCACTCATTCGCACTCAAGACCAGAAGCTTCATGGCCGAGAGCCTCCCGCTTCTTTAAGTATCACGTGAGCCTGCGAGGTGAAACGCACATGTGTTCCTGCTGCTGGGAAGAACACGGAACACGTGCCACGGGTCATCGAAATAACTCAGTTCCGAAACGGATGACGACAGAGAGACAAATATTCTTAAAGCACGTTGTCGAGTGGGGCCGTTATTGCAGCTAGTGCCATCAAGGTGGGGCTCACAGTGACCCTACCTACAAGAGGGGAAGCCTGCCCGTCTTGCGCCAGCTTCAAATTGTAAGTTTGAGCCCACTGTTGCAGCCACCATGTCCATTCCTCTTGTGGAGGCTTCTCCACTGTTTTTTATTGCTCTATACCTCATGGTGTCCTGCTGCAGGCACTGGCCTACAGGAGATGAAGGAGCATTCTGGCTAGACTTTTTCCTGACAGATTGGTCTTTACTTTGGCAGTCCATGGGACACTTCACCAGCACTGTAATTTAAACGCATCGGTGTCTTCCTCAGTCTCTCGTATTCAATATCCAACTTTCACATGCAAATGAGGTGATTAAAAATACCCTGACTTGGGTCAGGCGTGCCTTGCTTTTCATCACATTAAAGATCTTGTGCAGATTTAGCCTATGCATGAGTTGATCTGGTTACATTTCATCTCTGCCTCGGGACTGAGGGGAGGCGCTTGTTCATGTTGTGATCCAGGGGTCCCGTGCAAGTGCCGGGCAACTCAGCTGTAGTGCACACAGCTCTCAGACACACAAGCTGCTCCTTGCAAGGTATGGCAGCTGGCTCACAAAGATCAGTCTGGGAAACCCGATGGAGTTCTTTCCTATCAAGGTTGCCAGGTTGAAACACAAAAGACAGTGGCTTGATTTGTCCTGTGAATTTTTACTCTGTATGCATGCGAGCGCACAGGTACACACTTGAGTAAATTATAAAACTCTAACTCAGGACTCCAGCTCTGTAACACTGTTCCTGTAGACTTCACGCATGTACCTCCTGGCTCCATTCCCGGCTCCGTGTTCAGAATCACCCATAATGCTTTTTCAAAAAAGATATCCCTGGCCGGTATCACTCCCACACCCTCACAATCAGTAATCTGAGTGTAACAGGGCATCGGGACGTTTTATGAAGTTCTCCAAAGATTCTGATAAGCAACACGACTAAAAACTCCCTTTCTAAATTGTTTGAGTACCAACTGATTTAAGTGCGCTAAGATCACAGGTTTAGCAAAACATCCCTCTCTAGTAGAACATGCTCATTCATGCCGGGAATGGAAGGCGCAGGTGGAAGCTGATGTTGCCAACTTCCCTCGCCAAAGGGCCACCTCACTGCAAATGGGGCAACTTTGTCAGAGATGGTCTGCGCTGTGTACAAAAGCAGGTCTCCTTCTTCAGGTCACCGTTTCACTGTATAGCAGTTCTCTCTTTAAAGACCTGTTGTCACCTAGTCAATTCCAACTCATAGTAACCCCTGATGCAGCGCAGAACTGCTTTTCAGGTTTTCTTTATAGAAGTGGCCTGCCTCACTTTCCCATGGTGGGTTTGCACTGCAGGTTAGTGTCTGGGTGTGTAGTTGCTGTACTACCAGGGCACCTTGGATTTTTAATACTAAAACCATTTTACAACACAAGAAGTGCTTTCACTGGGGGCCGGATACCACCTCCACCTCACCCCAGAACTTCTGTGCAGCACTGCTCCCCAACAGTTGAGTCACAGATGAGGCACCAATTCACTGGCTCTCTTTCCAACTCCACATTTTCTATCGACTTAAGCTAGTCAGTAGACTTGGCAGATGACCCTCCGGCCCAGCTCTCCCATCTCCTGTTGGTTAAATGATCCACCACTAGGCATACCTATTAGGCCAGCTTCTCGGCCTGTGCCCCAGTAAAGAATTACCACCCAACCCACTACCTGCCACTTATTTTTCCAGGGGAGCTGTCTCCTCCACCCCCACCCTCCCTAACCCGCCTGAGCTCATGCAGCCAGCCTCCAACTGAAGAACTTAAGGGTAGAGTTCCGGTGATTAATGAGGAAGTATTGGGAGGAACACGTACAAGAATAAAATGAAAACCAAAAAAATCCTGAAGGTAACAATTAAAAAATTTAATTGGAAAGATAATCAAATAAACTATGGTCTTTCAAACAGACAAAATGTATGTAATACCTACATGAACTTTCTGTATGGTGTAAGCTGAAAAACCTTTGAATATTTTCCTAGACATGAGAATACTTCATCAGTTGTGGCCACTGACGCATCCGTCCAGCATCATCTTCAGTATGAGCAACTGTGCTCTGTTTATTTGCTCTATTTCCCCCATCGCTCATTGTCAGGAGTTTGGCCCCATTTTCCTTGGTCAACACAACTCCTAACCTGGTCTTCCACTCACGCCTTCAGAACCCAGCTGCGACTAGACAACGCAACCACGAAAGCAAAAGGAAGGGAGGTCGAGGCTTCCAGCCTGTTCCGAAGCACAGTGACAGTGGGCACGGATGGCAGCAATTCATACTGCACTGTAACGGAGAAGACACCCACACCCACTCTCACGGTTCCACCTTCTCTGTGGGGGGCATAGGGGGTAAAAACCCCACATCTCTTTGAAGCGCCCTCATACGCTAATGTGGGGAATGGGGGAGAACGGCTTTTTAGGCAAAGAAAGCTGCATATAGAAGAGTCAACCATGGAGTAACAGTTGTTGATCGCATGTTTAATCATGTCTACTCGGAGAAATAGCTTTTTGCCTTTGAAGATGAAAAATTACAAAGTATAATCATCTTGTGCTGTCTAAAGGTGATTCCCTCCCCCTCCCCCTCCCCCCTCCCCGTTATGTTGCAAGAAATGCCTGATTCTATCGCCTCTTGACTGCGTGCAGGAGATATCTCTGCCCTTGACGGGGCATGATGCCAATGAGAAAGGCAAGCACACAAACCAACAAGCCACTTACCTTACTAAACAAGTCTTCCACTAAAAATACCTAATGCCTTAAATACACGTGGAAATGACTAATAGAGGGTGGAAACCCAAGTGATACTCACAAATGGCTCTTGGTGAACAAACTGGAGAGGGCTGCTGTGCCGCTGAGGAAGGCGACAGAGCACAGCAAGCTCTTCCCTTAGTGGCTTCCTGACCTTTGTGCATGTGTGCCATCATGCTAGGAAGCAGATCTAGATAGAGATTCATGGTTAAGAAAATAAGAACATCTGCTCTACTTTACCCTGAAAGCAAAGGCTTAGAGTGCCTTGTCTAGCAGACACCCAGGTAGAAGTTATACCAAAGCTGTGCGCGTTGCCACCCCACCCTCAACTTAAATTCTCAAACTTTGCTTCACATGTTAGCACGAAGACTGAGGCCTACATACAGAATAAGCCATCAGGTCTACTGTGCATGGACACCACTACACTAATGGATATAAAAGTGGGTTCTGAACTTGTATCCTGAGTTAACACAATTAAAGGCAGGCCAAAAGATATTGGGGATCTGGCCTAGGAAACATGTAGTGCTCGTTATCTTGTCTTTCTGTATTTTTTCCCTATTATAGGACAGTTTCAGTAAGTTAACACAGGAGCTGGAAAAGAGGGGGTAATAGTGGTCAACGTGATGGTCATTCTGTGAACCATATAAATTTTTGCAGCCTTAATGATTTCTTACATATAAATCTAATATTCCTGAAATAAAAATAAGCCTCAGGTTCTTTAGTCCAGTATCACAAAATGTGTCAGTTATCTAAGTAGAACTCTCATACCCTCAGACAAAAATTAAAGGAGGCTTTTCTTTTCTTTTCTTACATGTAGTAAATTCAAATATCTAGCCAACCTAAATTTTACAAAAATCACATTTAACTTACTTTTAAATAAGTCTCTTACCTCTGAAAGTCCACTTAATATATACTTCCGTAGGTTATTTATAAAACCAGAAGACTTTGGGTTAGAAACTAATTCACTGTAGCAGGAATTCTCTAATCTCTACAAGAAAGTCCCTGATATGTCCCCATACTAGGATTTGGGGAAAGAGGAACAGCAATATTTGTAATTTCGTCTTGCAGCCAAGCAAGTCAAAATCCTATTGGAGGAATTCTTCTAAGCCCAACATTCATTCTACATGCTACAAACCAAAACAGGAGCACTCGGAATCAGAGGGAAACAGAATGAATATAGTACACCAACGAATGTAGTCATATAGTCATTATTAACTTTTTAAAGCCAAAATGCCATGGAACCTCCAGTTTTTACTCTCAGAGTTTTGAAGCCTAGGTTGATGTAACTAATACTTCCTTTCTTATACATTTGACTAAATTGATACTCAGTATACCTACCAGACCATTACCTGGACCAGGTTAATTGCATAGGAAGATTTTTTACTATGTTTACATCTCTTCTTAAATTAATTTTAAAAAAGCATAGTAAAGAGTCTGAGGACAAATTATTCAACTGTTTATCATACATAAGACCGCATGACTATAATACAAAGGGGGGTTTTCTTTTTCATTTAACGTTACAATATACACAGCAAGTCCGGACTAGATCTTACAATCTGAACACAGGTATTTAACCTTTTCCATGCTGTTTATGTTTACAATGCACAGAAGTCCTGTAACCAAACTGTGTAGTAAAGCACACAAAACTGGACTGTAACATAACACAGTATGCAGAAGCAGTGGATTGTATGATTTCTCTTTATGTAAATATCGGTTTAAAAACTGCTTTTGTTTTTGGTGCTTGCTAAGATGTGGCAACCAGCACAAAAATAAAAATGACCTGACCCATATAATAATATCTGAGCCTTATATCCCTAAACAGCAGTACTGAATCCCTTTTGATATTGCTACACTCAAGATGATATCCTTTTATTTACTGTAAACCTTTATGAACTACCAAGTTCAAAGATCATCCACAGGCTTGACATTTAATTACAAAATAAATATGGATTTCCTGATTAACAACCAAAAAAAAAAGTGTGGCTTATAAAAACGAGTATTTCCAACTTTCCATTCACATTTACATAGTCTTAAGCCTTTCTTGTGTCACTGTTTACATATAAAAAACCTTTTGTTCAGAAAAACACGACCTTGCCAGCCACAGGGACGTGACCAACACCGAGTGAAAGGTGGCGCTCGGCTGCGCTGTGTGAACAGGGTTTACCGGCAGAGGTAGATGACTGCTGCTGTTCTAGGCTTCTCTTGATCCTGGACAGGTAAAATGACTTCTTTTCACTCTCCCAATTCAACCACTCAAAAGTATAACTTCCTAAACTTGATCAATTGAAAATGGGAACACAAATTTAGCAACTGCCAGACTGTGTTACATTAAGGCAGCGTAATCTCAAAACTAGGCACCTGTTAAACACCAGCCTGTTACCTTCAGGTCGTGCGTGCGAGTTCTGCGCTCCTCGTGCTCCTACTCGGGACCTGTTGGTGTGCAACCAAGGTTCTGCTTTCCAGTTTACAAGTAGGTTAATCAGGAATAGAAGAACCAACTGCTGGTTCCTTCCACAGCTTCTGGATCCAGTGGCCCTTTCCTTTCAGAAGCCTGAACACATTTATAATGTAACAGATGTTGTAATCTTGAGTTAGATGTCAATCTATTCTGTTCAGTACACAGATTGCTGTAAATGCATTGGCTATGGATTCAACAGTTCCAGTTTTGTTTAAGCAATAGTACAGCCATAATTTTCAACTGACATTTAAAAATGGTCTAGTTACACCTTGTGTCAAAGTGCAGAACTGCTACATTATTGGTTACAGACATCTATGTGCTATAAAAACAGCTTTGGTACAATAAATTATCAAAAAAGAAAATAAATTTTTGTAAAATTCACAGCATAATTGTGAGGCAAAAAAGCAGTCACATAAAATCTGCATTTTTAAAAATGTTCAGGATGAACAGAAGACATCTTTGTGCAGAAGAAATGGTGGAGATACCACGTGCCGAGAAAAAAGCAAAAGCAAAAGTAAAAAGCAGGAAGGGACACAGCTGTAGCTATTTTCATCAAAGCAAACCACTACCTCTGTGACCTTCAACCAATAAGGAAGTCAGCTTTAGGACACACGCAAAGTGACCTTGCAATACCTTACAATTAGTGGGTCACAAAAGTCTATTTTAAAAGAAAGGCCTCTTGAATTACCCATTCTCTGTGTTTTCAGCATTAAGGACTGTCTGCAAAAGCATGTCCAAAAGTGATTGCATCTGAAATGGCAGGCTCTTCTAATTTAGAGTCCAAATCCATAAGGCCAAAGGTTATCCCAAAGACCACCACTCAGACCTCCCCAGGACTGGCCAGGACTGACCCGTTGATTGCTTCTCAGTGCACCTTGGTTAGGAGACCAGTCACGATCCATCACTACCTCCCTGCAGCCTCAAAACCCAGGAGGCCCAGAATCCCATGTAATTGCTGCTTTGCTCCTCAGTAGGTTCAGACAGGAGTTCTTACCCCGCCACTTAGCATGCTTGCTGTGCCTACACACTTCAACACAACCGTCCCTCTCATACAGCTGCTGCTGGTGTCTGTGTGAGCTGGAGGGCCCTCTTCCCTACAGTGCTGCATTGCCGTGCCCAGGTGTGGAAAGAACTTAAAAACCCCAATTCCCCACCCCACCCACAACAAAGCAAAACCAAAACGGGGAAAAGAAACAACATGAAAACAAAAATGGGAAGAGGAAGGGGTGTGTGTGTCACCTGCATGGGCCCCTCGATGCAAATTATGTGCAGTGCCTCTTTATTTTAAATTAGTTGGCAAATGACCAAGACCAACATCTGAACATTAACTTTTGTTGAATCGAAAGACAAAAACTATGATTGGGATGTGGCAAGTTAAAATGGGGTAGGCAAAAGGAGAGGTGCTACCTCTGAGCTATCCATGAAGATGGGTTTGGACATGGCTCTTTAAAAAACTTCATTGTCCCTTTGCAATCTTTTCAAGTTAAAAACAAAAAAAGGTCAGCCTTGCCCTCTTGTAGCGGTTCAGTGTGTTAATCTCCTTCTGATTCAAGCAGCTTTGCACTTTGTTTTTGGAAAAAAACACCACTTCTATAAAAACACACAAGAAACAAACGCAAGTTTCAATTTAGTCACGAGCTAGCTACAGGACTTTGTTGAACACAAACTCCTGTCATGGGAGATTCTTCTCTATCAATTCCTTGCCTCATTGTCAGATGTCCTTCAGTCATGTAATGTGCAGGACCTGTATTAGCAGAAAATTGGTATGTTGGATGTCCAGCTATGCCAGTCTCTTGGCGGGGATTGGAGTAGACGGTTAAATTAACGTCCATAGCTCCATTCTGTCCAAAGTCCAAGGTATTAGCAGCCACTGGGCGATTCTGGTAGGCCTGATTGCCTTGATTACCAGTAGAGGAGGAAGATGTAGAGGAAGAAGTAGTTGAGGAAGACAGGGATGTCATGGAGTGGTGACTATGGCCAACCTCCATAGAATCCTGGGTAGAGGAGCTATTAGTTGGAGAATTGTAGACCCTTGGCCTGGTCCGGTTACCCAAGGCTGCTTGTCCATGGTGGTGGTGGTGGTGGTGGTGGTGGTGGTGGTGATGGGAACTATTTCCATGGTGATGATGTAATGCATTCGGTTGAGGGGCTACATGAAAGGTTGTTTCTTGAACAGGATGAGTTTCAACAGTGACCTGTGTAGGAGCTTCAGTGCCTGACCAACCAAGAGGAGCAGGAAATTGCTGACGCACCTGTAAGAAGAAAATTTACAAGAATGTATTCAGGGCACTGTTTCCATTCCTTGATCTTCAATCAAAGTATATTAACACTTAAGTAGGCATTAATATTAATTAAAGGAAAACCTTTTTTGAAAGTTTTAAGGTGTTCTACAATGCAAGATTCCAATAGGTTTCAGAAATAAAAAATGTTATCAGTTAATTATATCCACAAACAGGCTTGTATATTTCATTAAGCATTTCTGTTCTATGGGAGCATTACTTAGGCCAGGGAACAGCAAACTTTTTCTAGGTAAGGTTAAGTAAATAATCTTTTTCAGAAATCCAAAAGAAATTCTTACCTCTACCTGTAAGACCCATATCTCTCTACCTTTGCTCTTTCAATAAAAGCATTCGTATACACTGAGCTGTTCAATAATTTCTTCATCCAATCCATAACCAAAGCCCTACTATGTCTACCGACACTGCATATTCCACATGGCCTCTTCTCTCCTCTCAACCGCTCCACCCCAGCCTAGGCCTCTTCCCAGGCCTTGACGAACGCAATCCCTAAACGAACTCCCTACTCCTCCCTTCGCATGTCCAACACATTCTAAAGATTAGCAAGAACGAGCCTTTAAAACATAAATTCTATCATCTCCCTCTTTAAAATTCCTCATTACACTTTTAAAAAACAAACAAATACTGTTAAATTCTGGTTATTCATGGCAGATGGTGGCGACTATTGAACCAACAGGGAACATAACCCTTTGGGTAATTCAAAATTATTTGCTGCTGCTCCGTGCTTGTCAGTCTGTCAGGGATGCTGACTACACTGGGAGAACTACTTTGAGGGCAGCAAATACACGTTAGGCAGTGAGTGCTTTTACTGATCCATGAGTATGGGAATCAACCGTAATTCACCACCCATCCAATGGCTGCACTAATCCGGCTAATTCCTATCTTTCCCTTGGGCCATCCTTCCATGGGCTCTCTAGGTTTCAAGTACATATGCTGCTCAAATTCAAGCACACAAAATAAACAAAATCAAACTACACCAATCTTTCATTTTGTATTAGTTAATATCCGATGGTTGAGCACACTGATTCACTGCTAAATGTCATTGGTAGGAGGGTACAATGGTAAATGTATTTATAGTTTTATCAAAATTAACAACTCTTTAACCAGAAAATTAGTTGCAGATTATATCAGAGATAAATTATGTACATTTAAATGATAAGCACGCAGCATTCTTTGTGCAATAATTTTTAAAAAGACGAAATAAATTAAATGACCATTTATTAGAGAATAAATCCCATTCTGTATCTAAACAGGGAATACTAAAGAACCAGGAGCAAAATGGAGGAGCTCTGGTAGCTCTGTCAGGTAAGCACTGGACCGCAAACCATAAGGTCAGCGATTCACACCCATTAGCCACTCACTGGGAGGAAGATGTGGCTATTGCTCCCATCACGACTGACAGCCTCAGACTCTATCTACAGAGCCACTGTGAGTTGGAATTGACCCAATGGCAATAGCTAGAGAGGTAAATGAAATTTAAAACCCATCTTAACGCTGATATTTAAAATCTACAAAATATTAATATGTTTGAGGGGGAAAAGTGAAATGCTATGTACAAAGGTTGGGAGAATATATATTTGTATTTGCCTGTAGGTGTATATCTAAGAGATAACACATTAATAACAATTTAAAAATTGGGTGACAGAGGTTTCACATAGACTATTCCAAAGAATCTCCTTTGATCTAAATTTTTAACCTTGATATTAACTATCCAAAGGTTAAATAAATAAAAGTATGTGAGGCAAAGTAACTTTTACTGAAAATGGCGCAAAGTTTATCAAGTATCATTATGTTTCTCTTGGTACCTTGTCTGTTTTCAACAGTTAATATATTTGGAAGGGAGAGGGGAAGATTAAGGGACAAAGGAGGGATGGAGGGATAGAAAGAAAGAAGTATTGATATTTAAGTGAAGACGCTGAAGAATATAGGTGGTAATCAGCAAAGCAGAGGAGGAGGCAGAGAAAGTCTTCCAGACTGAGGGTTCACACAACACGAGAAAAGTGACAGTGAGGCTCTGGAACGTTCTACTAAATGAAAACGAGGCCCAGGCAGGCCAGCTCTGGTGCAGAGGCACAATGGCGTGGTGGGTGTAGATCACAGAAATCACTGAGGCCATTGACTCTACACACGGGGAGCCAAAAGCCAGTTTAAAGTAGTAGGACTAAATGGCTTTTCTGAAAGCTCACTAGGCTGTCCAAACAGGGATGGGGGTGCTGGGTGAATGAAGTGCTGAAGACCAGTGAGAAAGCTTTGTACAGTAAGAATGAGGGTAGCCACAGAGGAAAAGTGAATTAGAGGAAATAAAACACATTGAGGATATTTAGAGTCTACACCATTTAATGTTTCATTGAATGCGGAGACGAGTACGGATAATGGATAAATCCCTAATTCCCAAGTTTTTAAGAGAAGCAAATAGGTGCGTGTGAGCCACTGACAAGACTAACATTTCTGGCTAACACTGCAAAGTGGAGGCAATGGTGGAAATGATGACATCGGTGCATGTGACACAGTTACAGTCCCACAAAGGTATTTATAAACAACAGGGAAACAAAGGCTCTGGGTTCACAAGTGAAGTCCAGGCGAGCAATACAGATGTGTATGGGTGACTTACACAAAGACAGTAACTGGAGTCTTTGGTAAGGAGTCGACTGAGCTTATCCAAGAAGTGTGTAAACTGAGAAGAGACAGGCCACAAGAAACCTTGTTGAATGTAAGTGGTGGCTGGAAGAAGAGAATCCAGAAAAGGGGACAGCCAAGTAAAGGCAGGAGAGATGGGGGACAAGGGGAGGTTAACGGAGGCAACCTATCAAATCAGAAGAGTGTCAAAGTGAGGAGACCTACATTGTCAAATGTGGTTGATAAAGGGTATGTGTGTGTGTGAGTGGTGGGGGGGGGGGTGCGATGAAAAAGCATTCACTGGTTGGAACTGTGTCTGTGGAGTTACAACAGGCTCGGGAGTTTTGCAAAGGAAGAGAAACCACAGGCAGCAGATATCCACGATGAGGGCCGGAAAAGGGTTTTCAGATGGCAGAGGTCTGGGAGTGGTGAAACACTGAGAAAGAGAGAGCGCGGGGACGACAGCTGAGGTCCCATGCAGAGGCTGGTAGTGTGAGAGTAGGAGGAAGGGGGTGGGGGCCAGGTGACTTCTAGAAAGGAGGGAGAGACACAATTGTACAATTTGGTAGGACTACACATTCAATGATAAAAAGCTGAAGAGGGTTTTCCTTACAAATCAAGGAGGGTGTGAGCACAGAAGTAAAAAATCTAGCAAGAGGACAAAAGCTTCAAGCAAGGCTTACAGAGATCTAGCATGTAAGGTTGTCGAGAAACAAAGCTAAACAAAAACTCACAAGTGACCCTCCAAGACAGAGCAGAACAGCTTCGGGAGTTTCCGAGGCTGTCAGTCTGCAGGGTGGGCTCCAAACACTGCAGACTCTATGACAAAAGTGCGCTTATCTCTAGAATCAAACAGCACATCTCTGAAAGTGTATGACTCAAGAACGGGGTTTTTAGTGAGTAAGAAAGGAATACTAATTTGAGGATGGAATAATTACAACTATTTTGCACTGCTGGGAGAAATAGCAATTTCACTGTAATAGTGGGACTGCCCTTATCATTATTTGTTCTTTTCTCAATCTAGCAAAAGTTTTACCTTACAGCCTTGAACTATTATAAATAAGTCTGAAGAAAATAGCCTTGAATGAATGTGGGTTTACATAATATTTAAATAAACTACTTTGTAGACCATAAAATACTCTGGTTTGTTAGAAAAATTGCCAAGCCTTCAGTTAGCAGTTTAGTCTTAACCCATTGTACACCACCAGGGCCCCTTAGAGAGCCCAGTTAGAGGTGGATGAACACTAACTAACGAACAGTGGTAACAACATACCCCCGTGTTTATCCAGTAGCCCCAGTCACAAGAACAGTAATACTACTAAAACATTTTACTTTGATTTACCTGCCAAATAATACAGATTTCTCACTATAAAACAGTTCTCAGTATAAAAAATGCGCATTATTTTACAAAGAGAATTTAAATATTTTCTACTACCATGTTTCAGTTTTCAAAAATGTATTAACTAGATCCTTCTTTAAAAATATTAAAAGTACACCCCCAAAAAAGTTTTTAAAAAGTAAGTCATAGCTTATTTCAGAATCCAGGATGAGTGCTAAGGATCTGGATCCTTTATTTTATTAGGATCCTTTTATTTTATTGGGATATTTTATTTTATACGGGTACATGTCATTTAGTGCACTCAAGTACAGTATAGTAATTAAATTTGGGATCTAAGGAAGGTTACGTAGCCCGTCAAGTTTCAGGTCCCACCTTCAAATGAGGACAGAACTAATGTACAGCTCAAAATGTGGCCAAATCCAATGAGATAATGCTGGAGAAACATTTGGAACAGTCGTCACTATGCACCCAAGACAGGTTGGCTACTCCTAAACAAAAACCAAACTCACTGCGCAGACTCACAGGAACCCTCTATGGCTCTAAACAAGGAGGTGGAAAATTGAAGGGTGTGCTATTTTAATTACAAGCTCGTTCTACATCCTCATAACCAAGTGAGGAACACTTGTGATTGAGAAGGCAATGCTGCTAACCCAAGCGAGGGAGGTGGGAGTGGTCATCTCAGTGTGAAGGCTGACCTGAGGGCTGTGGGTCTCACAGTCCATGGCCTGGACCGTGGCCGTGAAGTGACCCCCACTGTGCCGGTGCTGGTGCGTTGGGTCCGACCGTGCTCGCCCACTGTTGCTCGTCCCCGATGATCCACCTTAAAACATCACAACATAGTACAATGTATAAGTTCATTCAATGTTTATGTATTTTAAGTTTCTATTCCACTACACTGATACCCTATCCCAAGATCATAGGATTTTCATATTAAACACTGAACAAAAACACCATCAAGTCTGGTTAAACTAAGAAACAGTATGAGAGTACAGCCAAAGAGGTACCATTAAAATATAAAGAACCCACACAACTTTGGGGAGATAAGGGTGACATGAAGGTTAATAAATAGTTGTTTACAACTAACAAGCAGAACTTATTATAGGCACAGTTTAGTATTGGCACTTTGGGGTATATAAATTTATTTCTCCCCACCCCACTAACCAATTTTCAACAAATTGTTTAAATAATCTCACTTTGACCACAAAACACAACCTGGTGAAGTGTAGATGTAATGTTGACCAACAGACCTGAGCTTGAAGATGTACTAGAGGTGGTGCCTGAAGACTGGGACTGCTCCATTGCCGGACTGGTGGATACACTGTTACTTGTGTTTGTACCTTCGTCAGCTGTTTTCTTAAAGAAACTGTGCTGCAGGGCATAGTAAGGTTGGATTCGAGTTTTGGGATCATAATCCAGCATCCTTAAAATGAGGTCTTTGAACTTCAAGTAGTCAGCTACCGTATGACCTGATTCCCCAGCACGGCGACCACCAGGACCCCCTGTTTCTACTCCAAGGATATTATGGAGTTTGCGGGTCGCTGGTGGTTTATACTCCTATAAGAGAAGAAGAGAAAGGGGCTTTCATTAAATCTGATGAAGAAGTACAAGACTACGTTCATTTTATGCAAATAATATAGTCATCTTCTATTTGTCAAGTGGCCCCTGCCCTGGGGAGGTACTTGGGTAACAAGGAATGCAATTTTTTACACCAACGTGGGGGCACTGCGGGGGTGGGGGGGAAAGAGTTCCTAAAAGGGGAGGTAGGTTACAGTAGCCTGTTATTTCTGTAAAATTACAGTATATAATTTAACTTCAAAAATGCTCTAAGATACTCTTTCTTGAAGTCATTAATAAAAGAACTGGTTGATAGCTCGGTCTTCAGTGTCTTTCACACACCATAATACCCTGCAGTCAGAAAATTCCACATAGTGCCGAGAGCAAGGAGGACATACATCAAGGGTCACCGAGGCCAGAAGGAGAGCAACAACCCTCAGCCTCCCTGCGGAGGGAACCACCAAAAGGGCAAAGGTATGCTACAGGTAAAAGACCTTCTACACCACCTCTAGCGTTTACGTGTCGTAAAATGTCTTTTCAATGGCCAATGAGGTACAGTGAGGGTCCTAACACACACATAGAAATGCTATATAATAAATGGTGCAGAGGAGGGGAGAGGAAGAAACAGTATTTATTTCTTTATAAAAAGTGGAATGTAAAATAGAATTACACAGTTACCATATTTGTATGCAAATATTGGAAGCTGCACTTTTCAGCAAGCAGTGAATTTGTTTCCTATGCCGGCCATAAGCATGCGCTCGCTACAGTGTGGATGTGACACGTGAAAATACAGCGCTGAATTGTTTATTTTATGATCACTTATCTGAAGGTATTAGTAAATTAAAGATGCATATTGTAAAAGGAACCAATACGATTACTTTATGATTTTCCTTTAAGTACCCTTTTTTTAAAAGTATTGCTGTTGGGTAGTAGTGAAGCATAGTGGGAGGAGAAAATATTCTTTGTGATAAAATGCAGTTTAGAAATAAAGAAGAGATGTAATGAAATACTCAAACTATATGACTGACCCCAAAGAAGGCAGCCATGAACAAGAAACACAACACGGGCTATATATGCATTGTAAAAGAGGCTGAACGATAATGCGGGATCCAACTGTGTGGAATATAAGTTATACGTTCAATATAAAGATATGGACAGGTATAAAGAAAAATGTACAGGTGAAAAAACGTATATATTCATCCAAATAAAGTGTGTTTTACTTTATTGACCACCTATAGGTATTTTTGTAAGTACCACTATCGCTATAACAATTTGAAAAACATATCACTTCAAAGATAACTTAGCATAGCATATGTATGAAAATAACTCGTAGGGCATGCTGGGCATGGCTATAGTACTTCCTATCCGACATAAAAGCTATTAAAGAGTGCTATTAAAGAGGACGATCTCATAAGGATGCAAGGGTTGATTTATCCACAAGCCTTAAACTTTTCCAAATGGAGGCACAACTACTAATAGAGCTTCAGAAGGGAGATCTTAGCAATCTAAAATTATTTTTGAAGATTAACCCTGCCTCTATTCCTATAAGGAGAGACACTCACTCTCTCTCTCTCTCTCCCTCTCTCTCTCTCTCACACACACACACACACACACACACACAAAGGACAGAGAAGATGTGAAAAATAAAAAATGACCTATAGTGCTATCTGTAAGACCCAGTAAGCCAAAAAAATACAAAACATAAATTCTTTTCAAATACGTAGGGAAGATTCAACAAGATACAGCACATGCTAGGTCATAAAACAGTCTCAATGAGCATAACACTTTTATATTAATAATAATCAGTAACAAAGTATCTAAAAACTACTCAAATATTTTGAAATTATGTAATAAAATTCTAATAGGGACAAAGATGAACTGCTAATTAAACATATTAATAAGTGTGGGGACAGGGGCTAGACCAAATCCAGGGGTACATATGGTACCCAACTAAAAAGGGAGCAGAGAGGGAGTAAAAAGGAAAGAAAAAATAAAAAGATGTGTGGTAGGGGAATAGGGCCCTGATCCACCCAAGGGGAGGGTATTGTTTGTGTCTCCACAGGGAAGAGGGAGCAGACTTAAAGCCAGTGCCAGAGGAATGCAGTGTGCCCGCAAGGAGTGGGGAGCCAGTGGAGGGGCCTGAGGGCTCAGCCCCCATACCAGCTATGTGGACAACTGCCCCTCACCCCAGAAGAATTTACTTGGGAGGATGGACGGCACTGAAGCTGCAGCTAGGGAAGAGGGGCATGTCTGATCAGAGCAAATAGGAGCAAATGAAGGGAGTAGAGCACAGCCTGGCCCATCAGGCCTGGAGGACGATATCCCCACTCTGAACAGCCAATGGACAGAGTGGACAATATGACCGATCCCACTAAGAGACACACAGTCCCTTGATGGCCCAGGGCCCTAAGGGGGACAACACTGGAGACTCAGTGCCGGGACTGGCCCAGACTGACCCTGTAACACCAAGACAAACCACTAAAAGTGTGCGGTAGAGCAACTGGGGAGCAGAGCAGGGAGACCCTGAGGGAGTACAAACGACAGACTCTGGGGCCAGAGCATGGTACCCCATCAGACCTGACTGAAGAACACGCCTAGAGATAAAATTAAAAAAAAAAAAAATCAGACCTTGATCTATTTACGGGTTTTTCTTTCTTTTTAAATTTTTTTTTCTTTTAATTAATTTATTCTTCGATGGGCAATTTGTTTTCTTTTTTGTTGTCATCGCTGTGTTCTCATTCATTGCCTATCTTGCTATGGCTTGATTTTTGGTGCACATTATTATCTCTACAGATCTATCTCGATAAGATAGACTGGATGAATAGCCTGGAGGAGAAAATAACGGGACCAATGGTTCCCGGGGAAATGAGAGGGGGTAAGGAGGTGGTACTGACCAACCCAGGGACAGCGAGCAACAAGTGATCCAAAATCAGTGGCAAGGAGGGTGTGAGAAGCCTAGTCGGGATTCAGCAAGGGTAATATAACCGAGAGAAATTATTGAAACCCAAATGAAGGCTGAGCATGATAGTGGGACAAGAGGAAAGTAAAAGGAAATAGAGGAAAGAACTAGGTGACAAAGGGTATTTTTAGAGGTCGAAAGACTGGAATGTACATATGTAAATATATTTATATAAGGGTATGGGGAAACAGATCTACGTGCATATATTTATAGGTTTAGTATTAAGGCAGCAGATGGACATCGGCTTCCCTCCACTCAAGGACTTACTCAATGTAAGAACACGTTGTTCTATTAAATTGGCATTCCAGGATACAAACCTTCCAGACACGATTGCTAAAGAAAAATGTGTGCATAAGCAAATGTGGTGAAGAAAGCTGATGGTGCCCGGCTATCAAAAGATACAGTGTCTGGGGTCTTAAAGGCTTGAAGATAAACAAGCGGCCATCTAGCTGAGAAACATCGAAGCCCACATGGAAGAAGCACACCAGCCTGTGTGACTATGAGCTGTCGAAGGGATCAGGTATCAAGCATCAAAGAACAAGAAATCGTATCATTGTAAATGTGGGTGAGTGCACAGTGGAGACTCAAAGCCCATGGGTAGGCAACTGAACACCCCTTACTGAAGGGTTGTGGGGAGATGAGCCAGTCAGGGTGCAGTGTAGCAAAGATGAAACATATAACTTTCCTCTAGTTCTTAATTCCTCCCCCCCCCCCACTATCATGATCCCAATTCTACCTTACAAAACTGGTTAGACCAGAGGATGTACATTGGTACAAATAGCAACTGGAAACACAGGGAATCCAGGACAGATGATTCCTTCAGGACCAGTGGTGAGAGTGGCGATGCCTGGAGGGTGGAAGGAATGTGCCGTTGAAAGGGGTAACCGATTACATGAATCTACGTATAGACTCCTTCCTGGGGGATGGACAGCAAGTAAAGGGGCGGTAGCGGGGGCAGACGTCAGACAGTGTAACATATGAAAAAATAATAATTTATGAATTACGGAGGGTTTATGGGGGAGGAGGAGTGGAGAAGAAGGGGGAAAATAAGCGGCTGATATTAAGGACTCAAGTAGAAGGCAAATGTTTTGAGAATGATTATGGCAACAAATGTACATATGTTCTTGACACAATGGATGTATGTATGGATTGTGGTAAGAATTGTACAAGGCCCCAATAAAATGATTTAAAAAAGACGTTGTGGGATACAGCAAAAGCAGTGCTTAGCAATGTTTTCATTAGATGCCTTGATAAAAGACAGATTTTAAATCAATGGCTTAAGTGGAAACTAAAAGAAGGTTTAAATCAGCAAAAAGTAGTTAGAAATAAAGGACAGTAAAAAACAACACCTGCTCTGAGCAGAAGTATCGTCCTCTGGGCTTGGTGGGACAGGATGTGTTCCATTTCACTCCTTCCCACATCGTATGTTCCTATGCCATTTATAGGCTTTTCTTTTATTGTCAATGTTTTTGCTGTTATTGTTGGGGTTTTTTTTTGGAGGGGGGGAGTTTGTTTTGTTTTGCTGTCTTTATTTTTGAGCTTATTATTATTTCTGTATGTCCATCTAGACAAGATAAACAATCTGGAGAAGTAAACAACTGGACCAAAGGTTCTGGGAAGGAAATGGGAGAGGAGATGGTGGGGCATCAACAAACCCAGGGACAAGTGATCTAACATCGATGGATGGGGGCCTAATTAAGGGCAATGTAGCCAAGAGGAATTACTGAAATAGAATGAAGGTCAAACATGATAGTAGGACGAGATAAATAAAAGGAAATAGAGGAAAGAACTAGGAGGTAAAGGAAATTTATAGAGGTCTAAATACAGGCATGTACATATGTAAATAACGATAGGCAAATAGGTCCACGTATATACAGTTATAAGTATTAAGGTAGCAGAGATGGACATTAGGCCTCTACTAAAGTACTCCCTCAACACAGGAACCTGGCATTCTGTGATGTGTATCTCCCAACAGATTGCTGAAGACAAAATTGGTACATAAGCAAATGTGGTGAAGGAAGCGGATGGTGAGCTGCTGCTAACAAAAGACATAGCATCTGGGGTCTTAAAAGGCTTGAAGATAAACAAGTGGCCATGTAGGTGATAAGCAACAAAGTCCACATGGAAGAAGCACACCAGTCTGTGTGATCATGAGGTGTCGATGAGATCAGTTATCAGGCATCAAAAACCCAGAACAAAATATCTTATCAATGTGAATACAGGGGAGTGTAGAGTGAAGACCCAAAGCCCATCTGCAGACAATTGGACATCTCCTTCCAGAAGGGTTATGAGGCAGAGACGAGCCAACCAGCCAGGGTGCAGCACAGCACCGATGAAACACACAACTTTCTTCTAGGTCTTTAATGACTCTTCACCCCCCTCTCCCCCAAACTATCATGACCCCAATTCTACGTTACAAATCCGGCTGGACTAGAGCCTGTCCCTGCATACAGGTAAGAGCTGGAAACACAGGGAATCCAGCACAGATTAACCATAATGAGACTAGAGATACTAGGAGAGTAAAGGGGGTGGGGGTGGACATAAAGAGGGAACCGATCACAATGATCTACATATAATCCTCTTCCAGGGGGTTGGACAACAGAAATGTGGGTAAAAGGAGAGGGCAGTCTGTGTAAGGCATGGAAAAAAATAATAATTTAGACATTACCAAGGGTTCATGAGGGAGGGAGGCAGGGTGGGAAAAATGAGCTGATACCAAGGGCTCAAGTATGAAGAAAATGTTTTGAAAATGATGATGGCAACATATGTACAAATATGCTTGACACGATGGATGTATAGATTGTGATGAGAACTGTAAGAGCCCCCAATAAAATGATTAAAAAATGTACATCCCGACAAAAAAGGCATTATTCTTTAACCCGATAAAGGGCAGCCACAGAACGACCCACACAACTAAAGGCACACTTAATGTTAGAGTAATACTTTTTCAAAACGTGGAGATGAGGCAAGACTAAGCTACTGCTCACCCTGTGAGGAGTAGCTAGTCGATACAATAAACTAAGAAAAAGGAATGAACTTTTGACAGAAAAACAAAAAGCTCTTTGTTTATAAAAGGTATGATTGGTTAAGTAGGAAGTCATACAAAAAACAACCAAAAAAACCTCTTTTGAGTTGATGAGAATATTCTATTTTGTTGAGGTAGTCCTTACATTTTATTGTATGGAAATTATATCTCAACGCAGTAGCATCATTTATAGTCCCATTTATTTATCTTTCTAACCCTCTGTAAAAAAAATTATAGAGACTTTGGATTTCATTAGGAGAAAAGGTTAATCTGGGTCTTTTAAATAAAAAGTAACAACATAATCATGTGTCAGTCAACACCCATAATATATTTTCACATAAGAGTGTTGTGTGATTTGGACATTGTAAGTCCCTACAATATTGAAGTCCTCCATAATTCTGTCTTTAATTAGCACAGAATTAAGTTGTTTGGGGTTTCTATCTAACATTAGTCCAACATTTGCCTAGTATGCTGTGTACCTTTTTCCTCAATCACTTTCAGATACACTGAAACATTTCTAACACAGTAACAATAATTCTAACTACTTTTGGATGCCTAACCCATTGGAGCACCCATTTGCTATTACAAACCATTAATGCACTAAGTTTCACGATGGGTGAGCCTACATATAGGGGCTCACATGCTGCCCAGACATTATGCAGCACATAATGTAATATAATGGTGTGTTCACATGCCAGTAACAATGGTTAAAATCCTTAACCAGGTAGTCATTTTATTGTCTATTGACTAGTGTGTAGTTTTATTATAAAATTTACATTTACTAAAATATAAAATCCTATTTTTAATTATTCCCAAAAGCTATAAATATTTTTAAATGCTGTATCTAATTAAGGGGAATCTCATAAAGTTAAGTAAGATGTTAAATGTAAATTAAGAGAAGCAGTTCAACTTCCATAAAAGGAAAAAGTTTATCTACTCATTCTGAGATGATCTCCACCAAAGTAGTAACAAAAATCATTATTATAGAGCTCAATTTGGGAGAAATGAAAGGTCGCAGTTCATATCTGAAGAACTGTGATTTTAAAACACAGATAAGGGCATTTTATGTGTGTCAGGGGTAGATGGATTTAGAAAGAAAAAGAAGTTGCACTGGGGAAATGTAATAGCCTCCATTGCAGAGAGAAAAAACATTAAGAGGTTTGATATGCCTTATGTGAATTTAAATTAACTGCCTTGAATGTTGATGAGATAAAGAGTGGGCCGAGGCCATGCTTTGGTTCATTAGGAAAACTGAACCAGACCAAACACTGTTAAACAGATACATAATACCAACTAATAGCAACCCTGTAGCACAGAGTAGAAATGGCCTGCTTGGTTTCTGAGACTGTAACTCTTTATGGGAGTAGAAAGTCTATTATTTGTCCTGCAAAACAGGTTTTAAACTGCCAATGTTGCAGTTAGAAGCCCAACACAGTACTCCCGCATTAGGAAAAGAGGCCATAATTGATGTTTTGTAGACAATGCTTAAAAAGAAACTCAGGATATCTGCTTTGTAGCTTTCATCTCTTCCTCATGAAAAGTGGTCATAATTTGTTGGCTAAAAATGTAGACCATGGAAGAATAGAATAAGCGTTACAGATGCATCGTGAAAAACAAAAATCACACACTTAAAAAAAATAGTTTAAGATAAATCATCTACTCCTCCACTTGGAGATCAGCTAAGTTGGAGATGAGTGAAAGCAAACCAAACCACCACCATCTTCAGTTCCTTGGAAATGACACCTGGTGGCAGCATCACTAAAATGCACAAGCAGAAACCCAAAACCTGGAGCAAAAGTCAATCCTATATATATTTTAAAATCATATATGCAAGTCAAAAAGAGGGATCTCATTTACTATGTATATATTTATATATAATACAGGCACATAGTTATTTTTACACTAGCATATTATTATTTACAGATATGTAAAACAAAACCATAAATCAAGATGCAAAATTATCATTTACCTATTAAATGACATTATTTTGGTATATTAAAAAATCCTTAAGAAAAGGGAAATTACTAAAAGCTACTGTCTTAAAAACTTTGTTTTTGAAGATTTTAGAAGTTGTAGGATTACCGCATACAGGTTAATGAGGTAGGCATCCAAAATCTAGCCAAAGACAACTTAGTCAGTACCCTTTTCTCCCATACTTCACCAACTTACTAAGCAAACAGGCCATTTACCGTAATTTACGTAAATTGTGTTCTCGGCTGCAATATTGTTAACCGTGACCTACACAGCATGTCCAGGCTGTGAGAAACAACAGCCGATTTGATTCTGCTGTTGAATAATACATTACAGTGATTTGATCATCATCTAACAAAGGGGGCAGTTTTCAAAATGGGATCTTAAAAGCATCAGTTTTCGACCTGTGGGTCACGACCCCTTTGGGGGTTGAAACAACCCTTTCACAAGGGTTGCCCGATTCATAACAGTAGCAAAATTACAGTTATGAAGTAGCAACGAAAATAATGTTATGGTTGGGGGTAGGGGGTTACCACACATAAGGAACTGTATTAATGGGTCACAGCATTAGGAAGGTTGAGAACTACTGTCTTAAAGGGAACTCTGGTCATTAAACAAACACTGGTTCGTGCAAATAATTCAAGTGAAATTATTATTTCCTTATTTAGCAAAATATGTACTCAAGTTATAAAGAGAACTGTTAAACAGTAACACTGATTTCAAGTAAATCCAAAATGAACTCTAAAAAAGCTATCACCAAAGAAAGAGAGGAGAAAGACAACAACAACAACAAAAAAAAAACCCTATTTTACCCGTTTTCCATCTTTGGTCTTCTTTAAGTTCCAAGTGCCATCTGGCAACTTCTCAAAGAACTTTCTTGCTTTTGGTGCTTGGTCAAGAATATGAGCAGGTGGAATACCCAGAACTTCCACTATTTTATTCATCTGATCTACCTGTACATATTAAAAGCAAAACAAAAACTTTAATTTCCAATGTCCACTCTACTTTGGTTCAGTCATTTGTTCATTCATGAACATGTCAGGCACCCCTCGGGCACTAAACTCCCTCCTAGATTTTAGCATTTCAAAAGAGTTAGGCAGACAATTAATAAGCAAACAGGTAAATCTATAATGTCAGAATACTTTGGAGGAAAATAAGAAAGGATGGGATGGAATTTTAAAATTTTGTTCCATCACTAAAAATTCTACGAGTTTAATTATGTCAAAACGTAGTAAATTTTTGTTTTGTTTTTTTAAGTACAGATTTGCTCATTCATTCGCTCAAATAGTAATGCCTACTGTGTGCTAGAAACCATTTAGTATTGCAATGTGAGGGGGAATTCAACATTTTATGGGAAAATACTGTTGTGTTGTAATTTTCTTTTGTGGCAAACTTTTGAAGACCCTTGGATAAGTAACAATATATAAACAAAAAGGACAAAAATCCCTCCCAAAGAGTAATTTATATAACTGTGGGAAGATTAATAATAAAGCAGCTTTAAATGTTATTATGCCAGAAGATTATTAATTTGTAGGAGAACATTAGGGGATGGGGGAGGGCAAAGGGTGCTACAAGTTTAAATAGGGAAATCATCAAAGGTTTCATCGGGAAGGTGACATCTGAACTCAACCACCTACAGGCGGTGAGAGAAGGAGCCAAGAACAACTTGGGGAAGAGCATTTCTGGCACAAAAACAGCACACACACCAAGACCATGGTACAGGTCTGTCCCAGGCAGGCCTCAGCAAGGCGCTGATGTTTTCAAGGACAGCAGAAAAGGCTGTGTATTAGATGTGAGGGTGGCAAAAGAGGAGGGGGCGAGATCCAAGAGAACAGGGGCTGGGGTAACCAGGGATTTTTGGTTACTTACAGGATTTATTTGTTTAAAGAAAGGATCAGGGCATTAAAATATTGTTTAAACACAAGAAAGGCACTAACTTATGGGGTACTATTATTTATATTTAAGCAAAAACTAGCAAATACTATTGCCCACTGTAGCTAAAGTAGCTCAAAAGGAGGAAGGGACAAGTTTGTGAGTCCGTCTATTAACGGGGTATAATCCAATACAATCACGTAATTTCTTTGATCTGTCTTTCCTCATTTGTAATCGGCTGAACTATTTTCTTTAAAAGTAAAACAAACCCCCAAGAGAGAGTAGTTCTTTCTTCCAGTTAGAGCCTACTGCAGCTCAAGAAGCATGGCCCCTGCTTCACCCACGGCCCGCGCAGCACTGCTGCTCTCTCTCTCACACTCACCGCTGCTGACTTTCATCAACCTCCTTAGAACACTAGGGCTAGAGAACTGCTCTGAGAGTCTCTAACCCTAACCCACCTGAAACGATTCACAGAGTACCCATCAAGCCCACTGGCCTCTGCTTCTTTACCAAATAGACTCAAACGGATTTTGACATTTACACAGTTCTTCAGGTTGGCCCTCACCCCTGTTTTCAACTGAATTTCCTGTTATACTTATTTCCTATCATACCAATTACACCCAAACACCAAGCTTTTTAATATCGTTCACTTCTCTCCTTCATTGACAAAATAATTATCTTTCTTCTTATCTCTTAATTCCAATGGACCATTACATGACAACTGACAATGAAAAATTAAATGAAAAATACTGACTTATTATTTGAATGCTTAAGTAGGTGGGCAGACATACTCCTAAAAAGAACTTTTAGGTCACATTCTCAATGACAAAAAGTAAAAGGTAGTATGAAGACAGAAACACTGTTTCTAAAGTAACTTATCATTTACCTCATTGGCACCACTGAACAGGGGCTCTCCAGTGTGCATTTCAACCAAAATACACCCAAGGGACCACATGTCAATAGCAAGGTCATAAGGCATTCCCAGTAGCACCTCTGGAGACCGGTAAAAGCGACTCTGGATATACTGGTATATCTGAAATACATTTCAATACAATGTTAATTGCAAAATAGGTTTTGTTTAGAATTTCAGACACTTCACTCAAAATATTAATCTGGTATTAATGGGGGGAGGGGCAACGGGACATGAGATGGGCCTATAAAATGCCTGAATTAAGATTGTAGCCACACAGACTTAAGATGTCAGACTTCAAGTATCCCGAAAAATAATTAAACAATTCAAGGCAATGGTTTATATCACTTTAAAATGCAAAATTATATATACCTGAGAAGTACAACCAGTCCTTCTGGTTGTGAGGTATATCAAGGTATACGTTAATATGACTCTGTTTTTAAAACTATTATTGGGCAAAATAAATCTCCCTATTAAGTATTCTTCTCTGCTATGGATTAACCTAATAAATGTATCTCAAAATTAAGAGTTAAACTACCCCAGTACAATCTGATTTTAAAATTCAGACAATTGTACTTTATTAGTCTCTCAGATAAAGCCAGGAAAAGCTGCTATAGAAAGATTCAGCTGGGACTTGAATCACTTTTCTCTCTGCCCTTCCCCTCCATCTCAGCTTAAACTTTCTTAAAACAGAACGTTTGTACTGAAATGGATAGCTTTCAAGACATCATCTTAGACTGTCTTGGGAGATCAATTCATCTTTGCTTAGGCACTATAAGTTTATATCTAGAAATGGGATTAAAACAAAGGAAAGTTCCATTGAAAGAAAAGAAGCAAAATTCTCAGACCTTCCCACTTCATTCCCAAGCTATCCAACCAGGCAACGCTGAACTGCTGTATTCTGAGCTGTCATCCCACCTAAAACTCCTGCCAAACCACCTCGAATCTCCTGTCTCATCAACTGTTGAATCCAACCCAGGGCACTCTCTATATGAGGCTCTAAGCTATAAAGGAGCTAGAAAGTTGTAGTTCTTTCCAGGTGTTTTATACACCAACAATACTGTGAACCATTCGAGGCTGGAGCACACCCTACTCCAGAGACTAGCACATGTCAGAAATGTGCTACTTTCTGATCTGGTTTGGTGAAAGCAGTGACTGGATCTTCTACAAGGCTGGGCTTATTCCAAAAGACAGTAGCTCTGCCATCTTCTGATTCTGACCTAATAGATGCAGGTGGGGTAAGGCCATTGCACATACATATTTCGGAAACGGCTTCCCCTGTGATGCTGAGGCATGTACATGGCTAAAAACTCTCTGAGCTAAAGTGATGTTGCCTCGGGTTGGCTGGAGAAGAGGTAAGCATTGCTTCCTCCTACTTCAACTTTTAAAATGTCTAACAATACCACAAGTTCATTTACATGGGGAAAAATTAAGGAAACTCCGTTAAATGGCTATACATCTTCATTATAATCTACATTTAAAATCTTGAAAAAATTATGAAGTGGTAAATTCTCACCAAAATATAAGAATAAAAAATTCCAATAGGAAACATTAACATCTGAATGTAATTTTTTTTAAAGGCAGTGTCAATACTTGCAAGTAAGTAAACAGTTGTGAAGAAAATGGGTAAAATATTATCAAGAGGCGAATTTAATTTATTTTAAGAAGACAATTTGTAATTTCTACTTTAAGACAAAGACACTAGAAAGAATGATTTTTAAAAATTTCTTTTCCTAAACAGCTGAAAGTAATCTATTCTTCACTGCTGATACGTCTTTTTCCAGCAGAATTTAAGTAAAACCTATTTGAAACACGTCAAAGTTTTATTAGTTATAAACTGGTGGGGGGATTTGGTTTAAGCTTATTTATCAAAATAAATGTTTGTTAACCAAGCAATTTCTATGCTATCCCTGGGGGCACAGTGGCTAAATGACTAACTGCTAACAGAAATGCCGGTGGTCCACACCTCCCATTGGCTCCACGGCAGACAAGGTGGCCATTTGCTTCTGTAAGGATTCCAGCCTTGGACACTCTAGGAGCAGTGCTACTGTGGCATGGAGGCTTTCCACTCAGTCCCATTTGGCTCAATGGCAGTAACGTGTAGTCTGAACACAAAATTGCTTGAGGTTTGTTTGGTTTTCTTTTTGTGGTTTCTTGTTCTTTTTAGGGAAATAATTTAAAGCAAAGCTTCAATGTCCTTAAATTGAGATTCCTATAAATTTATACTAACACCTCCAGTTGGAAAACATAGGTACAAAAAATTAATGATTTAAACTTTTTAGATTTCTTATTGTCTTTTTGTGTACATATAATTTTAATTACATCACTTTGAACAATAGGTAGCTTTTAACTCCAAGAACTTTAAAAGATGAAGATTAATACAACGCGATTCAAGGGTCTATGGCTTAAAGACAAAAAACTATTGTGGAATTACTCCTAAATTATCACGACATTGCATTCTTAGCAGCATTTCAAGTACCCATCTGCGTGGTTTTATCTAATTCTACTTTAATTCCCAAACCATGGAATAACATAATACTTACCCTCTGCCCCAATTGGCAAGAACTGCCAAAGTCAACGATCTTGATTGCACTGCGTTTCGGGTTACAGAGAAGGATATTCTCGGGTTTTAGGTCACAGTGAATGATACTAAGTTCTGGAGTCGCAAGGAAAAGCAGTGCAGTGCACATCTGTTGTGCAAACTTTCGTGTAAGGTTTAAAGAGACACCTCGAAAATTGGTGTTCCTCAACAAGTCATAGAGGTTGTAAGACAGCATTTCAAAAACTAAACAGAGATGGTTTCGAAACATAAAGTGGCGTTTCAAATGCACTGAAAAAGAAGAGAGTTTCATTTTAAATTATACATACCGATAAAAAGCAAAGTTGTGTGTTTTCAAACAATCTGTAATGCTACCATGTCAAATACACAGAAAAATCAAGTGCAAATTTGGCGATCAGAATTCAGCAGCAGCAGCACATTCTTTAAAAAGTACACAATACCTAAATTGCTCAATATTGAATGAAACAGTTGTAGTGTTAGTAAGAAAGAGCTACACTGTAAATAGTATCACCAAAAAATAAGTCACATATGAAAATGAGTAGCAAATAGAGTCTTGAGAAGGTACCATACTCTAGCAAGTTAACCTCCATGTGTAACTGAAGGTCTCTTAACTTCTGGGAGCTCTGGCTCACAACTCTCTATGTCTGGGCTCCACCTACTGGACCTCTGGTTTGCCGCACTTCTTGCTCTAGTGGCAGGAGTCCTCCCTCTGCAGGGGCCCTGGAGCACATCTGCTTTGCGGAGCATCAGGTTCCACTAGCAGTTCTCTACTAACTCCAGCAATAGCAAAAGGAAGAAAATAGATGCCACTGAACCCCATCCTTAGTACAAATGCATCAGTGTTTGAACAACCTGCTATGCTAAATATTTAAGCATATAATCAAAGCATTTGATCTTGCTCATCAAACTGATAAAGGATTAAGATCTTGTGTAAGACTGATGTTTCCAATCAGAGCTCAACCAACAAGAACTTATAAAAAGCTTATGAATGAGGACACAGCACAGAATACATGCTATCACTGTGAACCCTCTAAAAAAGGCTTAATATTCACTAAATTGGGCCAAAGATTGTAGTTTAAGAATTAATCTTGGCTTCGTCACAGATAAACCTATTCAAAATAGTAAAGTGCTACCCTAACGCCCCCTTCACTAGAAAAGAAATTTCCCTTTACCAATCTGAGCAACTGTAACCTGGAATGACACAAAATAACCGTTTGTCAGATTGCCTTCACCGTCGTATTTTAGTATAATAAAAATGTAAGTTTCTTACAGAAACATCTGAAGTAACTAACTTCTCTGTTTTAGTAAGTCTAACAGCTTCTAATGCTGTCACACTCACAGCAGTCTCAGGAGGAAATCAGGGCTCACACTTCCCAAACAGTTCTCATAGCCATTAATACCCTGGCTCACTTCTACTCTCCTGCGCAGTACAAACAGTCAAGCACTCAATTACTACCGAGACCGTGGCAAGTGCCGAAGTGCCTTGGAAGCCAGGATTGGCAATCTCTGAAAGTTCAACATCTTGAAATCCATTGGAGCAATTCTGCTAGGCACACGTGAAGCTGCCAGGAGTCAGAAGCAACTCAACATTAACTAATAGTAAGTTACCGGAAGGATGCTCCTCTGAATTAATAAATTGAACGGACTGACGGATGGGGACGGACACACACACACACACACACACACACACACACACACACACACACACACACACCATTTGTTTCTTTCTATACTGTGTACCATCTAAAATACAAATTCCAAATACTCTATGCACTATTGCTGGATCAAATAACATATAAATTTATGTCCTACAACAGATAGTGTATGGTTTTAACCAACCACTTAAAAATAAAATCAGGATACTTTAGTAAAAAATAATCCATTACTGCATAATTTGTGGTAGTGGGGGACTGCGTTCGTGCTCTCCCCTAAAAAAAAAAAAAAAATCCATTAACTTTAAAAGTTCCAGTCTGGTTGGGGGTACATTATTTATTTACCTATGTAGTATTTCATTTCAGTGTCATGTTTGTTCATGAGCTCAAGAAGTCGCACTTCAATCTGGGCTTGATTCAGAAAAGCCTTCTTGTTCTTTATTATTTTAATGGCAACCCATTCTTGTTCCACACGATCATATGCTTTTACAACCTAAAAGGGGGGTCGGAATAATTAATTTTATTAAACACAATTTCACATGTTACAATTCACTTTATTTGTATATTTTTTAGCTATCATCTAAATGCAACTTTTAAAACTTGAGTTTTTTCCCTGACATTTCTAATTAGAATACTGTTTGTTAAATATAACATCTTGAAAACTGCATAGTAGTTTTAAGTGAAGCCTTTTAATTTCCTTTAAAATATTTATAGTATTTCTTAACTATTATTGAAAATATAATGATCAAAATTAGATGAACTCTTCCGTCAGAAATCAATTTCAAGTCTTGACAATTTTTTTGTTTTTCCCTTACTAAATGACTTTATAAGATTAGTTCACCCAAGTGGCTTTTTTATTAATGAATGAAAAACACCATGGTTTCAGTCTAGTTAATTTCAAAAATGACGATAACTTCAGATTTTAAATTAGAATCTTAAAGACAAAGATTTAATCGTATAAAACAATTCATTTACATATACACACAACACAACTAAGAAAGTTTTATAAAATAAGTTAAATGCCATATCCAGGGAGTTTTGATAGGTACATTAAAATGAGTATTACTTAAAAGGGTAGAAGGTATTTAAACCAATTAAACATGTACCCCTCTCATTTATTTTTTCTTATCTAAAATCAATCTCATAGTATTAAAAATAATAAAAAAGTAAATATAGAGATAAAAGAAAACTAGATTCCTAATAATCAGAAGCAACCACTATTAAGTGATTTTTCAAAGTTATGTGATATAACACTATATGTAGCAACCATGTGAAAGGTCTGGAGTAGAACTCCAAGTGAGCCAATGTGGAAGTTGACAACCACTGGATTAGAAGAGAAGCATGCATGTTCCAAAATCTACATCAATCATGACTAAATATATTGTGCATGATAAATGATAGTAATAGTTCAGCTGAAATAAAATTTGGAAGAAAATGCTATACCACTCATGTCACTCAAATTGTTGACTTTTATATCAGACACTAACATCATATAAAAATATCAAGGTGCCCATAGTATTCTTCTTTCACTGACTATTGACTATCCCAGGAGTTAAATACAATACAGTTGAATCTTATGGTGTCCAGGACAAAGGTCACAACACCTATTTACAGAGGCAGCAAATAGTTAACCAGCTAACAGGTAAACGAATGGTTTCTAACCATTACTTACACAATGAGTTGTTAAAAATATCAATGTCCAGAGCCCACCCAGAGAGATTTTTGACGTAACTGGATTGGAGCCTAGCACTCATACTTTCAGCGCTCCTTTGGCTAAAGCAATGGAGGCATCCCGTCAACAAGGATTTGGCAGTGGATTTAGAGCGCCAGATCAATAGGGTAGACATTATTCTGAAAAGTGCCAGGTCCTGAGACTGAATGTGGACATTCCACAAGGCTACAGTCTAGGAGGAGATTATCATTTTGACCAGGTGAAAAGAAAGTTTGCTATCAAACAGGCCTATATTTTGGCAGGTTCATTGTCGCTCATCGACTCTTAGAAATTAATGTATGAGCGAAAATAAAGGTGATGGAGTGGAGGAAAGTGCTTTGAGTATAAAGATTGAGTATTCTGAGACAGTTAAAATTACGAGATTATATTGCTATAATTTTCATAGCAGGCATCATAAAAATTAGAACAGTATTTCTTAAATGTTATGTGATTTTCCATGGTGGAAAATGGTGATCCTTATATCTACGGTGCTTACTGCCTCAGTTAAGAGCTAAGACTCCAGGAGAGACAGAGAGAGAGAGCATGCGTGCGCTAAGATTCAGAAAGGTAGGCTCAGAGAGCAGACGTAACATCTGAAAAATGGGAGTACGTTCATAGGGAGAATTCCTAAACCATTGAGAACCCTTGATTCAAAAGAAAAACAGGTTATAAATCAAAAAGGGGAAAGAAATCCCTAAGTTACATACAAATCATGGGAAATCAAATGCAGAGGGCCCGACAGAGCTGCTATGGAGTTACAGAAATGACCTAGTAGCCTTGTCCACATTTCTTCACATGGGTTGTACACACATGTATCTGCTAATGAGTCACAGCATGTACTTTGTCCAAAACACAGCTAAAGAATATGGCTTTTTCCTTATAGCTGATGCAATTTTAGTATCTTCTGTGAACTTTGAAAATCCAAATACTTCCGTATCCGCTGTTTAGATTTACAAATATTGAAAGTACACTAATAATATAGCAAATCGGTCCTGGCGGAAGTACAGCCAGACTGCCCGAGACGCTGAGTGAGAACAGTGAGACTTTGTTCTCATGTACTTTTAACATGTTTTCAGTGGGATACGTCACTGGAAATAGAGGGCTAGTCAAAAAGAGGTAGACCCTCAACAGGATAGACAGACACAGTGGCTGAACAATGGGTTCTGACACAGCAGCCACTGTGAAGATTGCAGTGTTCTCTTCTACTGTACGCAGAGTTGCCTAGAACCAGAACTGACCCAATGGAATCCAACAATAATAAAGGGCATCCCAACATGGTGCACTGAGAAGTGTTAACTTATAAAGTCCATCATTTTCCATTACCTGTCCAAAAGAACCTTTGCCTATCAAGGAGTCAATTTCGTAACGATCCATCCACTTCTCCCCGTTTTTTACAATGTAATCATAGTTATCATCGTCATAACCATCATTGTAAACCTTCCGCTCCTTCTTATGACTGGAATCGTCTCCCTGGCCCTGCTGGTGTCTTCGCTTCTTTTTTGCATAGTAAACCTGAAATCGAATATATAGTATTAATTGTATAATTTAAATCAAGTAGCAGAGTATATATCAAAACTATAGAGGAAGACATCTTTTTATCTAGAGATAATGGACACAATTTTCATCTTTGGATCCAAAATTTTAAAAATAACTAATTTTCAACAAATGACATTTGAATTATGAAAATAACATTGACATAACCAATTAAATTTAAAATATCTATAATGAAATTCTTTTTCTAGATACAATGGTAGTATGAAGAGGTGACAATACACCATATATATTCGAGTATAAGCCGACTTGAATATCAGTCGGGGCACCTAATTTTACCACATTAACTGCATTAAAAATGTGCTGGAAAAACTCGGCTTATACACAAGTTTATATGGTAGTTCTAGGCAAAAGTTTTCATTTTAGAAACTGGGAAACTGGATTAAAGACCCTCATAATAGATTTTAAACAAGTTTCTAAGACCAGGAAAGAGTAATAAGGTAAACTAGTCAGCAAGCAGTTCCCAGTAACTGGTAATTAATTTTAAGAAAAATATAAATTATGGTTTATAGAATAGTATCAGGAAAACACTAGTTGCAATAAGAAGACATTTTTTAAACTAACTGCAACGAAGCTACTTTGACAATTTACTTGGTATTTCCAGATAATAAAAAACTAAAGTCATTTGTGCTGGCAAAAAGTCAAATTATGACACAAGTAATTCAAAGTGCTGTGTTGTCGATTTTCATCTTATTTACTGCCACCAAAAAGGCTTTCAAACACCTTACAAGGAAAGAAACAAGTGGTACAAGACACACGAAGTTTTTGTTTGCTTCTAATTTAAAAAAAAAAATCATTTTATTGGGGGCTCTACAACTCTTATCACAATCTATACATACATCCATAGTGTTAAGCACACACACGAAGTTTTAAAAGACAATTGAAAACCACAGGAATATAAGAACCAAATAAAACCGGGTCCCATGTATATACCTGACTAGTAAATATGCGTGTGACTTTCTTGATACGCATGATAAAGTAGAGAGAGGTCTATAAAATGTAAGCAAAACTCTAACACATGCACACACTGTTACATATAGCCTTGTTACTGCCCTCCTTCTTAAAAGGAGAGAGTTAATATAAACATGCAAGCTCAGCTTATTTTGGGGTCCTTGTTAACTTTTTTTTAACCTAGTTATAGTTCTGTTATCCACAAATCAATAACTTACCAGCCTTCATAGAAATTATTATATGACAATTGTCATAAATAAGTTTCAAATGCTCGAGTAACTTTGCTACTTATCGATTTATTACAAGATAGATACTTTAATAACCAGTCAACAGTCTTACCTCATTAATATGCTTGTATGTTTTGATCAAGTCAACAGAAAGTTTTCTCAGGGGAGCGGTCGCTGGGTCACGGAAGGTTTGGGGCATCCGCCTCTGTAACATGACAATATCAGGCATCACCTTAAATAGACAGAAAAGACTAGCACTTTAAACTACACAAAATTATATAAATTCCCTCTTCTGTGACTTGTGTACTGCCAAAAACAAATTAACAAAATGCTGCAGTGAAAGATAGTATGTTCTCTCTCAAAGTTATCTCTTCCATCTCATGAAATATGAAAATTATGTGGTCAGTTGCTCAAGTCTTCAAACTATTTGCCCAAATTAAACAGGGGCATTCTATCTCTCTCTGATCCAGGAACCATGCATGATGCTGCCCAAAGGGCCACCTCAGCATTCAGTTAGCCCAAGGAAAATTTCTTCTGAAATATATTCCTAAAAGCAGTCTTTGTTCAAAGCACCCAAAGACAAACCCAACCAATTTTCAGCTTCCTAAGGTAAGATTTCATGAATCAATTGGCACCAAAAAAAACCCTCCAGGTTAGCAGGATAGCTCCAACCCCTTTAAAAGTTTGGCGCTGAAGAAATTCATGTACCTACAACATATCCTGCCTACCAACAAGTATCTGCCCTCTGAAAAGCAGGGTTCAATCAGTTCTTGTAACATAATTAAGTAAAAATATGTCTTCAATGGTAACGGTTCTCTAACCTAGCTCCCACCCCCAATATTCGCTTCCCCCATCTCAGCTTTACTATTCCCCAGAGCATGTATCACTAACTGGTATACTATATATTTATTTGTTTTTCTGTTGAATTTATTTTATCCTGCAGTTTTCACTCTAATGACAAAACCTCATGTGTTCACTGTTGTCTGGCACATGTGTCCAATAAATATTTGCTGGTCTAAATATTAACCTAACCCACTCTAACAAATAAGGCGGCAGGCAGGCTACAAGAGAAGAGAAGACAGACCAAAAAAAACTAGCCGTCATCTAAGTGGTTTGAAAAATGATATGTTTGTAGCACTTACCTAAGTGCACCTTCTCTTCTAAATTGATACCCTTTCTCATGTTCTTTTAGATATAATTTGAGAGAAAGCAAAAGTGATTTTAACTATGTCTGATAAGATCATTGTAATTAGTTTTCAAAATCAGAATTATTTTAAATATATATTATTTCTTTAAGAGGTAGAGCTAAGTTGATAAAATATTGCTTGCTTACACTGTTCAATAGACTTAATTTAGTGAATAGACAAATCATTAATAAGCATGTCAATTCTTTTTATGAGAAGGGTTGCTGTAAGCATTTAAGGTGATGAAAGAGGCTTCCCTTAACTTTTTCTCTTGTTAACTGTAAACTCTCATACAGGTAATGTACTTTTTAAGTCCTTTCTTGGACTTAGAAAAGTCTCGCCTTGCCTCAATATAAAGTTTCACAAAGTTTGAATATGTGAAATGTTTCCTTACAAACTAATGGAACTGAAGACCGATTTTTTTTAATGATAGCAAGATCATGTACTACTTTCAATAACTTAAGTATTACCCTTGCCACCATTTCATCAGTATGGAGCTTTAAGACTCTTGACCAAGATCTTAGGGTCTTGGGAAGGACCCAACTAAAACAAGAACAACGGAGTCTCTCATCAAACCCATCGCACTCATACCAAGAGTTCCCCGCCAACTGTAGGCTCTGCTCTGCCTCTCTCATAGACCATCTATTAAAGGCTTAGTAGGAGGGGGCTTGAATACCAATGAAGTATGTGCTATTATTAAAATGAGCTATCTACAAAATTGAGTGTGTTTCTTTACATTTTAACTTGCCGATTGACAATGCCACTGATCTCTCAACTATCTGGAAGAAGAAAATAAATCAGGAGTAATTATGTTCACATAAAATACCAAAATCATACCACCAAGAAAATAATGGTAAATGAATAATCCATACAGGAGGGTGTAGGTGTATATGAATGTAACTTTACGAAACAAAATTAGATTTCCACAGACAATGTATGAGTGTGCTATGGGCTTGCTTGTCACATCACAAAATATCATTAAGTTTTTCCACCCTTATTAAAATTCTGTCTACACTGGCCAAGTTAATTAACGAATTATCAGTACTTTAAAACTTTTCCTAGCTATCAGGCAATCAAAGTTACTGTTTTAGAAGGCATCTTGCATTGTAACACAGATGCATTCTCTCTCCCAAAAACTGGCCTTCAAAATATATTTGAGCTTCAAATAGCATTTAAACATGGTAAAATGCACAAAATATATGGAAAGCGCAAAGTAATTTCTACCAAGTAACAAATACTCCTTTTGCAAACTTTCATTGTGATTTCATGTTAGTTAGTCAAACGTTCTGTTTACAGTATTATGTGCTGCCATAAACACTAATCTGGAATTAGAAAATAACTTTTCCACGTATCCAGTTGTAAATATAGACTAAGACAACATAAAGCCAGCTCTAAACATTGATGCACTTTCTACTTCTTGCTCCTCTCAAAGAAGACTGTGTAGTAGCATAGCAGCTTCCACCCGACCCAACACCCCAACGCGACAGCAAGTTCATGGAGCTCCAGGTCAGGAACTAGCAAAGCTGCAGGGAAACTAGCGCCCCAGCCTCTTTCTCCTTCTCCTTCTCTCTCTCCCACACACACAGACAGTCATACATACTGTCCCCACTGTAAAATGCACAGTTGATGAGATGGCATCCTGCTGCCCCAAAACTAAATGAATGTTAGAAATACACATATCCTTAATGCTCACCCTATAAACTCTTCACACAGGCTACAGAACATAAGAGCAAGCGTAATTTGCACCTCCTGTTTAGATCAGTTAATAAGAGTTAACCAGCACCAATACTTTTTTTCTAAAAAGATTCCATAATGTTAAGTGCCAAAATTCTATTTAAAAGTTATTTGCTCGTTTAATATGATCTAAATCACTTTTTATTTATTTTTACCCCATATTATCATACATAAGGAAGTAGTAGAAATACTACGGTCTACATCTTTCTTGCTATTTTGACAGATATAAAGAAAAAATTGGCCAGCTTATGACATGTCAGACATTAGAACCAGAAAAGAACACGGCAATGAGAGAAGGCTTTCAGGAACCTAGTCTACTTCCTTCCATACTTGGAGAGGCCACACACAGATGACAGTCAGTGCCTCTGCTGTGGAGAATATATGAAAAACAGCACCCTGCCGAGAGGTAGTTTCTCAACAAGCAGGCAAATTAGCCAGCAAACGTTTTGTTCCTTAAAAGCATGGTTGCAAATGCATCATTGTGCTGTTATTTCTTCCTAGATACCCAAAGGACGCTTGCCTGGTATATACTTTCCAAACTTAAGTGAACGTTCTGACCAACTGCTCCAATTCTTAAACACATGCTTCAATTCTTAAATTCTACACTGTGCCATCAAAACATTGCATGGAACAAATAAGACTCCTAAGTACTACCATAATTCACCTTTTTACTAACTATTTAGCTGTTAGGTTAATAAATTACACTTTATAAATGTAATGCCAGCTTACAAATTGGTAAATTTTTATTCTAATACACACAAGGGCATTTCCTTAAAAGATGTTACATAACACTGTATTCAACAGCTTATTAAAAACCGATTTTCCTGAATTCAGGAAGACACGGCTTTCTTGTTGTACAAATAACCCAGTATTAGAACTGCCTTTTAATTTCCAAAATGTTTGGGCATCACTTAATATATTAAAAGGTTTAAAGAAAACAGTGACATTCCAAATCCCTAAGACCAGCTATTTTTGTGCTCATTATATGTCGAATAAAGTGATAAAAGAAACCTGACATCTATAGCTAGTAAGAAAACTTCCCCTTGAAACAAATAGTTAAGGAAGATTTTAAACACACACACAAACACACACAGGCACACACACACATCAAAAGATTCCAGCACTCATTAAAAAATGTGCTGCATGTCTGGTCTAATTACTAGAAATGAACAATATGGTTAACTTACAGGGATTTCCTTAGGAATTTTAAGACGCTATGTATCTATTTTTGTCAATGTCTAATTAAAAGTCTATAATGGAATAAAATCACCTCTGTAAGTTTGCTGTTCTAGAGTTTGACTTGTTTTCCTCTAACTTTTACATTATTCTGTTTAACCACCTTCCTGCTAAAATAGGCTTTTTCCTTAACTTTTTTTATCCTAACCAATATTCTTTAGAATGAACTTTTATCTACTCTAGAAAGGGAGTTGGTTATGTTTGTGACAATTGAAAGAATGTAAAAAATAAATAGACAATAAACTCTTAGATGCAAACTTCTTAACAACATGTTTTACTAATCAAGTAATTTTATGTGTCATATAAAGCTAATAAAAGCCATTAAATAATGCTGCCTATTTGATAATCCAGAGTTTCAATCAAACTACCATTCAGGCAACTGTTTCTGGATACATCATAAACTTACCTGGTTAGTTAGAGGTTGCTGGATCTGGTCAGAATAAGATAAGGCAGAAACCTGTTGGTCACTTAAGTTTGGCTGGCGACGGTCACTGTACTGATGTGAATGGGGCATCTGTCCAGCCATCTGAAGGCCAGCAGCATGGAATGAAAACGACGGTGCAAGCCGAACAGATGAAGGTTTGCATGCTGAAGTCTCTCCTCCTACGAGAAGATAATAAGTGACCTTTAAGGAAGTGTTCATATCCTAATATTCATATCATTTGACATATCTAATAGATCGTTCAGTGAGGACTATAGGATCTCCAAGAATTTTTTTTAATTCTTCAGAAAGAAACAGGAATGTCATTCAGTATAATTGTGTATTAAAAGGTATAAAATATATAAATTGACACATTTGTATTAAGAGAAAACTATCAAGCAAATGTTTTTATAAATAAGAATAAACTGTAGTACTTGTTTTCATATGAGATTTCCTCCAATTGAGAACTATAATGTTAAAGAAATCATCTCTGAATTCTTGAGAATAGCCTCTCTCATGGATCAGCTCCTCAAAGATCAACTAAAATAGATTCGACTGAAGAATGGCCTTACTCCTGACAGTTACAGGACAACCAGAACTTCCAGCATTCCTCGTTTCTGTCATAATGGTGCTGTCTACTGACACAGATTGAGCAGCCATAGGACATTGGAATACTCTGGACTCTTCTTGAATAATCAATCTCTACTAAAGAGGACCCCCTCTATATATGGCCAATCACAAACTATAGCCAAAAGGCAATGGTCATTAAACTTTGCAGACCCCAACAGTTGCAGTCACGTGAATGTACAGCTAACTACTGCCACCCAGCAGACCATTCTATTGAACACCAAGATACTCCTTTCCACCATCTACTACTGTTGGGGAGAAAACAAGAATGGGCCCAACAGTGAAGAGCACGATGCAGCAGCCTGGTTGCATGGTTTGAAATCCTGGCTCCACTAAATAACAGCCTCACAGATCTTGTTTCCCCATCTATAAAAAATGGTGGATGATGGTAAGAATATGCACCTCAAAAGGCTGTTGGGAAAGTTAAGCACTTTAATATATGAACATAGAACAACCTAGAAATTGGCAACAATGGTTCAATGTAACAGCAATAACTACATAGAAAATGGATGCTGGTGCTAGCACCCATTTCTTGTGGCACACAGACTGTTTGGATGTTGAAAAGATGTCTCAAACCGAAGAGAGAAAGGCTCAAGTCCCCACAAAATATACATTCTACTTTTGTTTCCTATTGACCCTGTTTTCCTATCTAGTCATCTGAATCAAAAAAAAAAAAATCTGAGTCGTATCAGAGTTCTTTTCCTCCATAGCCCAACCTCATAAAATATTACCGATTCCATCTCTTATTGAAAACTCAAACACAACCTATTCATCTCAAGGGCAGTATTTCTCACTTGAATTACTAAAACCATTTCCTAAAAGGTCTGTCTTGTACTGTATCCAATTAAAAACTCCCCTTATTTCTTTTAAAAGAAGGCCATAGTTGACTCCGGCTTACATAAACCCTAGATAGGGTTTTCAAGACTATAAATCTTTACTGGAGTACACAGCCTCATGAAGCAGCTGGTGAATTTAAACTGCAAACCTCCAGTTAGTACCACACCTTTTATCCTACACTGCCCACCAGGGTTCCTTTACGTGACCAATAAGTAACTGTTGGATACATAAAAAGGATAGGATACCGAAGATCACAGATGGATATAACTTTTTTAATTATTATACTACTCATAATAAAAAAGTTTACTCAATCCAATTATTACATGAGCAATTCAGTTCAGTTAATTTTTTTTAAATCACCGGAATTTATCCTATGAAAATGTGTACCAAGACTTCTATTATTCTTTGAAATATTAAGAAATTGAAAACCCATATGCTAATCAATGTCCCCCCCCCCCGCACGCACCCCCAGCTAAATCTATGTTCTATACCAGCAACCACATCGAAAACAACCAGGAAGGAATACAAATAAACAAATGTATATGAGAGCTAATATTAAAAAGACTAAAACCTTTAATAGCAAATTACTTAATCACTCTGGACCTTAGGTTCCCTATATACAAAGCAGACCAATATAAAACATGATAACCTTCTCCTCCAAGGGTTGCAAGGTTTAAATTATACACCCCAAGTAGGCGATTTGAATTGAGCTTGGCACATTGCAAGCACTTTTTAAACATTAGCTTCAATTTCTGTTATCAGTATAATCATCATATAGTATATGGCAATAGTTTAGTGTAATGTAAACAAAATTGTTGTATTAGGTATCATCCAGTTGGCTGCAATTGATAGCAACTTCATGTACAAAAAGGAAACAAGAGTGGGTTATACGCCATCCTCACAACAGTTCTTATGTTGAATGCAGCCAGCCATTGTATCAATCAATCAATCAATACATGTTAACAAGGGACTGCAGCCTCCCTCTTCTTTGCTGCCCTGCTACTTTACCAAGAATAGTGTACTTCTCCAGGGTACATGAGATGAAGTCTTGCCCTCCTGGCCTGTCAGGACCATTTTGGCTGCACTTCTCCCAAGACAGAATTGTTTATTCTTGGCAGTCCACGTGCTTTCAATATGCTTAGCCAGCCCCATCAATCAAATGCCACTTCTTCCGTCTTCTATAGTCACTGGCCAACATTCAGATGCACATGAGGCAAATGAAGCTGGAAATACCATGGCTTGGGTCAGGTACACCACCTTAGTACTCAAAGTAACAACTGCCTAGCTTTTTTAAACAGCTTCAACCTGAACTTACATATAAGCACTGATGGTCTGGTTCCAGTCAGTCCCTGACCTGGTTTTAGATGCTGATATTGAGCTTCTCCATCATCTCTTCACACAGAGGTAGTCAATTTGATTTATGTATATTCCATCTGGAGAAGTCCCCTTTTGTGCTGTTTGGGAAACATTTCACAATAAATAAGTAGTTGGTTGGTCTTGTAGAATTCTATCATGTAATCTTGGGCTTCATGTCTATTACCAAAGCCATTATTTACCAACTACTGTTCTCTGTCCGCAACTTTTGCATTCCAATTGCCAGTAATTATCAATGCATCCTGATTGCATATTTGATCAATTTCTTGAAGTCGTTGGTAGAATTCTTCAACTTCACTGTTAGTTTTGGTGGTTGCTGCAATAAATTCGAATTACAGTTGTAATTGATTGAATTTCCTTGAAGGTGGTTAGATAAACTCCTATCACAGACAGCACAGTACTTCAAGATAGATCTTGAAATGGTCCCTTTTGGTAAAATATGCAACACTATTCCTCTTGATTGCGCCATTCCCAGCATAATAAATGATATAATTCTCTGATTCAAAATGGCCAACACCAGTTCATTTCGATTTAAATGCATTCTATTTCGTTTTTTAAAACTTCCAATTTTCCTAGATTCTTACATTCTAAGTTGTGATTGATGTTTACAATGTTTTTTTCCTAATTTTTGAGTCATGCAAATGAAAGTCCCAAAGGCTGTACTCCCACTGGCTTTATTCCATCCATGTCAATATGGTAGACTTAGAGAAGGCAGTTCTTCCTCAGTCATATTTTGTTTGAGCCTTCTGGCCTGAGGGGCTCATCTTCTGGCACTATCCTTGACAACGTTCCCATTCCGTAGGTTTACTGTGGCTAATTCTTCAGAAGTGGGTAATTATATCGTTCCTCACTATCTGTTCTTAGTCGAGAGGCTCTGTTGAAACTTGGGTGACTGCTGGCATGACAAAGCTTGCAGCATCACAAAAGTCACCACAGGGAGACAAACGGACAATTTTAGAGTTGTTTTATTTACCAGGAAAAATAAAAATGACAATATACAAATTTTAGAGCTGTTAAATCTTTGTAGTAATGCTTTTCATCTTAAAGTATTTCTCTGATATTAATGACTATACCAAACTTTTACTTTATCAGTCTCTGTATCATGTCTTCTAACCATTTTTAAATCTTACCATCTCTGTCCTTAACAGTATGGAATAGGTTCTAGAAACTGACAAGCTATTTGTTCTAACCAATTTATGTTCCCCCAATACCAACAATATTTTTTCATTATCTTCTTAACTTATAAAAAGAAGCCCTAGAGGTATAAGAGATTGTGTGTTAACCTGTTAACTGCAGGGTGAGCAGTTTGAGCCACCAGATATTCCTAGAGGAAAAGGTGAGGTTTTCTGCTCCCATAAAGAGTTACAGTCTCAGAAACAAAAAGGGAAGGTGCACTTTGTCTTATATGGTCAGTATGGGCTGGAACTGACTCGATGTCAATAGGATTGAATTTCCTCGTTACAGAATATAATATAAATTGTCCCTTATTTAATATAAAAATATTGCCCTTTTACCTAATTCTTTCTTTATATAAAGTCACAACACATTACTGTTTTATACTGCAATATTCATTTTTTTACCCAGTTGTTCTACAATCTTCTCTACATCTTCCTTCCTAAACAAAAATGCTCTTCACAAGTCTGATAGTGACAAACTATTTTATTCTAAAAGCAAACTTTATTTCTACCTTATTTTTTTAAAAATAAATCATTTTATTGGTGGGGGTTTCTCCTCTTCTTATAAAGAATATTTTTGCTGGGTATAAAATTCTACATTGATTGTCAAGTACTTTTAGTATTTTAAAACTACAACATTATCTTCTGGCTTCCATTGTTTTTGTCAAGAAAGTAGCTAGCTAGTCATCTCATTTCACGCACCCACCCTTGAAAGAATCCCTTTTCTCTGGCAGTAGATTAAACCTATCCATGTTTTTTAACTTCAGTTTCTGTATATTCTGTTCAAGAAGACTCAGTTCTCTGCTAAAATTCTCAACCCGGTCTTCTGCTTCCTAGAATATATTAAGCATAAAAAACTCAAAATATTTACTGCTGAGTAGATGCTGATTCATTCAAACTCTGTCAGTTTCTGAGGCTGTAATTTTTTAAAGGAGTAAAAGTCCAGTCTTTCTCCCACAAAGTTACTGGGGTTTTGAACTGCCTATCATTCAGATCACAGTCCAACTCATAACCACTATACCATAGTAATATTTAAATCTCTCTGATATTCCATAATTTAGATCTCATTAATTTTTTCTATCATTTTAATATTATGTATAATTATTTCATTAAGAATAAAAATATAAGGAAAATTCATAAAGATAATTTGAGTCCTAAGTATTACATTTATCCAAAATGAGTGTGTGTTTTTTAACAGCAGGTAGTTTGGGATCTGAGCAGTGAGAAACTATGATGATTTAACGGAGGGCAAAGTAAACCCTTATTCTTATGCCCTTGGGGCATCAATACAAGCACTGAGAGCATCTCGGATACTTTTTGTCAGGCCCTGTCATACATTTTTATATATGCAATCCTGTTAAGTGCAAGGCTATGCTCCACTTTTTAGTCTTTCAGGGGATTCTTCCACAATTAGTTGTACATACTCTTGAAAAGAAAAGTGGTCTCAAATACCAGGCTCGCCTCTCTGAGTTTCTTTCTCTACATTTTGACCCCATAATTCTTCGCTGCCTTGCCATTGTCTCTCATGGCTGCTAACATTCAAACATTTTGTTTTGCAGATTTCCTAGTTCACAGAGATAGATTGGTTCAAATAACAGCCAATCAAGAATGGAAGCATAATTCTTTTACACCTTTTTTTAAAGAAAACCGTCAATATACCTATAAATATAAAATATATTTGTTAAGTCACACACCTAAGTATTAGCAATCATATTTCGATGATAAAAATGAAGAGTAGATTTTTTCTCTCCTGTGATTTTTAAAATTTTCTCTATATTTTCTGCAATGAAGAGTTTTTTATTTATCTAATCATATGACTGATTTTGTAAAATCTTACCTGTGTGGCTTTGCCTAATGGCACCTATTCCAATCACAAAGAATATCTCTTCTGTGCTGTATATACCCTATTGTATTCTAGTGTTCTTATGCTTCAGTCATGTATTACACACATTATTAGTTACATGAAGTCTGTCATATCTTCATTACAAGAGAGAAAGCTTTGTAAGAGCCATGCATTTTTCCATGCTAACCAATCACTAGCACATGATAGGAGTCAGAGAACACAAATCAATGCAACCAGGTAAATAAGGCAAACTGCCAGAATTTCATCTGTACTGTCGTTTACAGGGCTCTGGTGAGACTTCTTTTCACACTGGATGGATGTTGTTTTTTGCCCATGCCCTGTTCATGGTGAATTATATTTGAGATAATCTCAAAAGAATTTTTATAGTGAACAGATCTTAATGATGTTTAATACATGCATCTTTTCAAAGGCTAAGTTTGATAGTCATGACAAATGGAAACCCTATTCCATTTTTTAAATGTTTAACTATAGAGTTACATTAGCTTAACCTCAATACCAGCTCCAGCTATTCTGAAATTCGCATTTACCACGGGACGTCCAGAACAAGCTTTGACATCAACGGACCGTTCACCTTTTTAGAAATGAGAAAACCATTTGTACACTTGAGTTTTCCCATAGTGCTGTCCTGGTAAGCGGGGTTCAACATCACAACAGTTTCTGGGGCTTTTTTCCCAAGCAGGAAGCATAATTTCACAGTGGTACACTGTTCTCTTATATCAGCCATCACAAAAACTATGTTCAAGTGAAACCGCTTTTACAAAAATATTCACTGCGACCAAAGAGAACCTTCCCAGGCAATGCCCATGTGCACTAACTCAGAGCAAGTTGAGTTGACTGATCCTTGCAGGAGTGGATACAAAAGCTCCGCCCAGCAGAGTTTTTTTTTTCTTCTTCGGGGGGTGCCCCCTCGTATACATTACTGAGAACAAGGCAATTTATTAAACTACAAAATTCCTTCAACACTCTCAAGTATCGAGTTTTCCAAAAATTTCTAGCTAACTCCCTACTTCCTTTGCCTCTCTGACACTACTTAAACTTTATCAAGGTTATCACATTCTGCCAAGATTACTAACCAATCCCTAGCTATGTTTCATTTATTCCACACCCTCAGTAACCTATACATCGCCAACAGGCAAATCATATCAGAAACGTTTTACTAATCTTCCCTCAAATTCAAGTACTCAAACTATCAGCCTTCTATCTTATTTGATGGATGTCTTCATTATACTACAGCAGAGCTCAGACGCCAGGAGTCACAGTATGAGACAGAACAGTGACTGAGCAGTAAACTTCTCTGCCTATAGAGCAAGTAAAGCTGCTCGGGGGTAGGAAGTTGGACTGTAGAGTGGGATGCCTCTGGGCACTTCATTGTGGGGAGCTGAGTAGCAGATCCATGGAACTGGAACCGACCAACCCTTACCAGCAGAGTAGTATGCCCATTGAGCATTTACTGGCAGCCCTGAAAGATCTTCATGACACTGCCCAAGTTTGCAGGGCAGAGGCAGGAAAAGAAGTCCCGACTTAACAACTGTATCTGCCCATTTCTCACATGAATTTTAACATATTATATTTCCTAATAAACACCATAATAGCATACTGTGTGGTCTTTGCAATGCAGAATTGAACCAAATCACATATAGAACTGTTGGAGGGATGGCTGATGTCAGAATAAGGCAAAAGAGCATGTCTGATCTCTGCCTTCTGACAATCAGCCTTGGGGAGCTGAAGAAGGTCAGATGTGGCCACCATCCCATTTCATCAATCCCCTACATCTATTCTCTTACCTCATTTATCAAATAATATAACAGAATCTCAAAGAAGTTTAGTGATTTGATCCATTGCTAATCACAGGCCAAACTAAAAGCCAGATCTTTCCGATTTCCCCATGGTATGTTGTAAAATACCAAGTATAATAAGCAATAGGATATAAGCGTGTGTTTCACTTTATGAGTCTTCATTATTTGAATTAAATTTTCTAGACACTTACTACAAAGAAAACTGGCATTTTCTGGCGTGGATGACAATGTCACTCAATCTGTAACAATGCTTCCAAAACAATACTATCCCTGACAGTCCTAATTTCTAGCAATTCATCAGGTAGTACTAATACTGCTCAAAAAGCTAATACTGAAAAAATGAAATTGTTCATCTCCATTTTTTAAAAGTTGCTGCCAAACAAATAGCAAATGTTCTAAATATATAAACTGCATTGACTACACACTAGACTACAGGGATTTCTTTTCAGGGATTTCAAATATTTATATGTGCGTGTGTGTATGTGTAGTGTTGTTGCTGATAGGTGTTTTAATGATTCAGTTCTGCCTCATAGCTCCCCTATGCACAACAGAACAGAAACACTGCCCAGTCCGGTTACATCTTCAGAAATGTTATTTTTTTTAGTCCATTATTGCAGCTACTGTGTCAATGCATCTTGTTGAAGATAATCTCTCTTTTTTTGGTGGGTTGGGGGAGTGGCTAACTCTGTTTTACCAATCATGATGTCCTTTTCCGGGGACTGGTCTCTCTTCAAGTAGAAAGTATGTTAGATGAAGTCTCGTCATTCTCATTTTCAAGAGCATTCTACTTATAATTCTTCCAAGGTAGATTTATTTTTCTGGCAATCCATGGTACTTTCAGTATTCTTCACCAAAAAATGTAATTCAAATACATAGATTCTTCTGCTATCTGCCTTATTCATCAACCAACTTTCACAGGCTTATGAAGTAACTGAAAATACCACGACTTGGGTCAGGTGCACCTTAGTCCTCAAAAGTGACATCCTTACTCAACATTTGTCACAGCTCTCTTGTGCAGCCAATTCACCCCCATGCAATGTCATTTGGTTTCTTGACTGCTGCTCCCATGAACACTGATTATGGATGGATCCAAGTAAAATGAAATCCTTGACAACTTCAATCTCTCTTTCCTATCATGATGCTCTCTATTGGTCCAGCTGTGAAGATTTTAGCTAAGTCTCTAAGGGAAAATTCCCCCTAAAAAAGGAGGGAAATAAAGATGCTTATGTGAAAAAAAGATGGTTCACATTTTGGATGTATTACCAGGAATGCCCAGTCCCTGAAAAGGACATCATATTTCGCAGACGGTGGGTGAAAAAGAGGACCCTCTATTCACGATGGAATGGCACAGCAACTATCAACAAAGAGCGCAAACATAACAATTTTAAGGATAGCACAGGACCAAGCACTGTTTCATTTTATTGTACGTACATAGGGTGGTTATAAAACCGGAATCAACTTGACCGCACCTAACAACAACGTGGGAAGAAACCTTCAAGGTAACAAAGGCGCGTACTGCCATCGAGTAGATTCCAATTCCTAGAGACCCTGTGGGTTTTCCTAGACTCTTTATGGGAGTAGAAAGTCTTCTCTTTTTCCTGCACCAGTTGGTCGTTTCAATCTGCTGACCTAGGAGTTAGCAGCCCAACAAGTATGACTACACCACCAAGGCTCTTTTGAGCTCCTTGATAGAAGAGACAATTCCAATTTTAATGATGATTGGAAATAAAGGCAAACAAGTGACCTAGAAATGAATTAATAAGTTCATGAAGAACTTTCGTTTACCTCTTTACCACTGACATCAAGGATCATGACACCAGTCATGCGGTTTACGTCCAATAAATATTTTCTCAGTGCAAGAATGAATTGAATTCTTCAAGAATATTTACATACTTGAAGGGAGGGGGAACAAAGGGGTATGGATACTTGTGGGTGGGAAGGAGTTGACAGGAATAAATAAGAAAGAAATATCCTAAAAATGAGTGACCTGTGAGTCAAAAATAAAGTACAAAATTACAACACAGGCTAGAGCTACTGCTTTAGTTTGTCTCTTGCCCATCTTTTCTACGGTATCCCTGATGGTATAGTAGTTATACTTTGGCCTGCTAAATCAACATCAGCAGTTCAAAACTACCAGTCAATCTGCAGGAGAAACACGGGGGGATTTCTAATTCTGAAGTTACAGTCTCAGAAACCCACAGGGGCAGAACTACACTGGTCCTAGAGGAACACCATGAATCGGAACTGACTCAACGGCAGTGAGTTTGCTTTTGGTTGGGTATATATAGCACACTGCTCAGCTATACGAAACCAAACTAACTACCGCTGAGTCAATTATAGCTCACAGGCCTCCAGCCTGCATAGGGTTTCTGAGACAGTAAATTCTTACAGGAGCAGACAGCTTCATCTTTCTCCCATGGCACAACTGGTGGGCTTTTAATACTGACTTTCACCCAAAACTTAACCTCCAGTGCCACCAGGCCTCCTTCTAGCTACACCCCCAAACCAAACCCACTACTATGAAGTCACTCCTGGCTTATAAACTGACACCCACTACCACTGAGTTGATTCAAACTCATAGTGACCCTCCAGAACAGAGTAGAACTGTCCCTTAAGGTTTCTATACTAAAACTTTGGGAGAACAGGCTCAGCTTTCTCCCTTCAAATGACTGGTGGGTTTAGGCCACTAACCTTGCAGTTAGCACTTCAATGTGTACGTGTATGATGTCGAGCCTGTAGGACAAGGCAGAGTGCCCTGTGGGTTTCCAAAAGTGTAACTCTTTATGGGAGTAGAGAGCCCGGTGTTTCTCCTATGGTTCAGAACTACAGGTGGTTTAGAACTACTGATCTTGAGCATAACCACTACACTGCCAAGACTCCTCATTTGGACTCAGCAAGTGACCCTCCCTACGTTGGGTTTCCGAGGATGTAAATCTCCATGTGAGCACACAGTCTCATCTTTCTCCTAAAGAGTGGCTGGTGGAGACTTTGGGGTTAGCAGTTCAATACTTACCCAACAGTGCCACCAGGGTACCTTTTACAGCTACATTTAAAATTTCATTCACTGCTGTTCCATCAAGTCTGACTCATATGGTCCTGTAGGACAGAGGAGACCTGCTCCTTTGGGATTCTGAAGCTATAAATTTTTATGAGAGAAGAAAGCCTTACATTCTCCTGAGGAGGGTCTGGTGGTTTCCAATCGCTGACTTTGAAGTTAGCAGCCCCAATGAGTAACCCACTCTGTCACTCGGGCTCTTTGCTTAGCTACACAGATGTTAAATGAACATATATGAAAGTGAAGCTATGCAATGAATAGGACTAAACAATAATCCAGTTAAGGACAACGCATTAACTTATTACCCTCTAGTGGTCAACTGGTGTCGCTACAGCATTCTTGTGTGAGAGCACGTGTGTGTACACACGCAAAATGTCTTAACCCAGACTGTAAATAGCCTATTCAACTGTCTACAGAAATATTATTTATGCAAATCTAAATAAAAAGCAAGTATTGATTAAATCAGTATTTTAAATTGATAAGAATAAAAGTGGAATAAAATGGACATATATTTATTCAAAATGCTATATTATTAGATTTCCACCTCTGGCCATTTTGAAATACCTGGTACTGGACCAGCTTATTCATCACAAACAACTACAAAACTAGTCAAATACAAGAAATAACAGTTTCCAAACACTGAAGTACATAGGCAGTCCAGAAGTAGGCTTATTGAGGGAATCTGGGTGAGCCCATAATCATCTTGGCTTTCCTATGGAGGCGTTCTACAGAGCACAGAGCAGGAAGGGAAAGCAGAACAAGAACAGGGCAGTCCTGCTGAGGTATGGCTACAAGAGAGCCAAGTTCAAAGCTACTGATTTCAGTGGCCTTGTGAGACAGGTAACTGAAAAGAGAGTTGTGCAGAGAAGCTCTACTCACTCATACACAAGGATCCCTTTAACTCTTTGGCCAAATGCTAAGCTGCAAAAGAAGTTGGAGGAGACTACTAGGGCATGCAAACAACAAGTTAACTGAAATGAAAATTTCACTAAGATAATAGCAGACTAGAATCTGCAATAGAAAAGATAAATGAATTTGTAAAATCAAGGCAATATAAATTAACCAAACATAAAACATGGACTAAAATTAGAGAACAATACATAGACAAGGAATTCAAGACTTCTAGAATAAAAGCTATCTTACATTTCCATTTGGAGTGGCAAAAGGGAAGGAAAAATTAAGGTGTGAAAAAAATGTCTATGAGTACCATCAACACAGAAATCTAAGCTCAATGAACTCCAAGCAGAATACACACACAATTCAAACTATTGAAAACTAAAGAGGAAGGAAAAAATTATTAAACACAGGCACAAGGGGTGGAGGGGAGGAAGAGAGAGATGTATTACACATAGGGGATCAGTGTCTTCTCAGTAACAATGTACACAGAAGAAAATAAAACAAGATCTCCAAAATAATTAAGGAAAAAGACCTTTAACTTACTACTCTATATCCTATGAAAATCTTTTTCAAAAATGGAATAATTTTTCCAAACATGTAAGTGCAAGAATTTGGCAGTAGCCGCAGTACACAGAAAAATTCTTCACAGAAGGGTCTTCATGCTAGAAGAAAATGATTCCAGATAAAAACTGAGATCTACACAAACGAATAAAGAGCACCAGCAATGGTAAATATGCAGATAAGTGTGAAAAGAATGTTGTTTCTTAATATTTTCAAAAAACAATCGACTATTTAAACTAAAAATAGCAATGCAGTATAGAGTTCATCACCTATGTAAGTATGAGAACAGGCACAACGGACTCCGCCCCCCAACACACTGTCATTAAAGTCAGTTCTTTCATATAGCAACTGTATACTATAAAAGTGGAAAGGCTCCATGGGGGTTCTAAGGCTGTACACATCATTATGGAAGCCAACTGTCTCATCTTTTTCCCACAAAGTAGTGGGTGGGTTTGAACTACTAACACTTTGGTGGGCAGCCAAGCACTTTCGCCACTGTGCCACCAGGGTCCCTGGCTCACATAGTACAAAAGAGACAAATGGGAGATTCACTATTGTAAGGTCCTTACATGAGTAGTGTAATTTTAGTTGAAGGTACAATTCAGTAACTTGAAAATATGTTAAGTACTAGAGCAGTGATTTTTTTTAAAAAAAAGCTATTCTATAATAATCCAATAGAAAAGAGTGTGGAATAATCTTGTTGCAATTAGTCTATGTATGTATGCATTTCATTCATTCTGTATTTAACAAGTACTTAGTTTGTTCCTTTACCCATTCGGAGTCCTGGTGGAATAGTGGGCTGTGTACTGATAGGTCAGTGGTTCAAGTCTACTAGGCATTTAGCAGGTGAGTGATGAGACTATTTACTATTGTAAAGATGTAGGCTTAGAAACCTAAAAAGGGCAACTCTACTCTGTCCACAGGGTTGTTGTGAACTGGAACCGATTTGATGGTAGTGAGCTGAGTTCAGTTTTTCAGTTGTTTTTTAAATGAGAATTGGTGGCACTGTGGGTTAGAAGTTGGGCTGCTAACTGCAAGGTTGGTGGTTCAAACCCAACAACCAATCAAGGGAAAGAGATAAAGCAGTCCACTCCGGTAAAGATTTACAGTCTCAGAAACTTTATCTGGGATCCCTGTGATTCAGAATGAGCAGGCTATGATTTTGTAAGGGTCCGCCGTGGTGCAGTGGTGCACCAGTTCTACTTGTGCTAGAAGAGTGCTAGAAGAGCACAACGAGGAGGAGCCAACTAGACGGCAGTAGGCTTGGCTTATGAGTTATTATTTTTAGTTATCACATTCTCAACTACATTTAAAAAAATCCTACTCTAGGGTAAATTGATACTTAACCCTTTCAATTACCAAAAACCCACCGGCAAGGTTGATTCATAGTAAGCCTACAGTCATAGTAACTCATAGTAACCCTATAGACAAAAGGCAAACATATCCTGACAGCTGAAATAAGAGACTAAGAGCTTAATTTTAGTAATAGCATCTGGAAACACAAGAGATTAAAATAGTTACCCAAAATATAGCTGCTGAATTCCATCAATTCTTATGCTGTACATATTAATATGTAATATAGGGTCACGATGAGTCAGATTTAACCTGATGGCATTACGTGTATGTGTGTTTGGGTAAATTCATATTTCTCTCACATTCTAAAAGTATGCCAAGTGGTTAGTGGCTAAGAGATTGTAGAAGCCAAAATCTAACTTTAACTGTAATGAAAACAGTCCCACCTTGATCAGGGTCAGGGCCTGCACGCAGTAAACACTCAGTAAGGGAGCTTGCTGCCTAACTGAATGAGTAAAATAGTACCAAAAAGACTTAGAAATGTAAACACTAAATGGCAGATTACAAATATAATGCAGTAAACATAACATAAAAGCTGATTTTTAGGTATGATTGACTGATTTCTGATATTAAAGTTTTTGCAATAAAACTTTTGAAACGTTGAAAACTAAAAGCTTGCTGGAAAAATTCTACACTAGAGAAAGAAAAACATCTAACACAGCCTGACATAATAGTTATGCAGACAAAAATTTTTAAATTGAGTCAAATACAATTTTAAAAAACACATCTTCACAATTGCAGCTATACAGTCCTTGCTGGCTTAATTAGGCACTTATCCTAATCCTTCCAAGCAACTACAAACAATCCTTAACTATGAGGAATTATTAATTAGGAAAATTATGGATACTTTTTTAATTGTTGGGTTTTTAAAATCATATATTGTCAATTTCTATGTATTTTCTCAATTTTATATATTTTTACAGTCCTTTGGCGAAAACAGAAAGCTTCGTTTTTGAAGTTGTTTCACTGGACCAATGACAAGTGGATGTTTCTACAGGCTAGCAGAATCCTGGTTACAATACAGGAACAGCAAAATGATATAAAAATGCTATAATCACTATGTAGAAAAATACAAAAGACCAACATAGGATAGTGATATTGCTCTATTGGGCAATCAGGTTAGTACTATAGAAAATGAGCATATAACAGTTGTCCAGTCAAGACTGATTGACTAAATACTAACAACTATTTTAACTGAAGAATTTCATACTTGCCGAGTGGTCTCATCCTGCCTTTCTAATACAGAAAAAGTTCAGAAGCTTAAAAAAAAAAAAAAAACCTCAAGTGACTCAAGCTGACACACTATGCGGCACGAATCCTTTCTAAAGTAGTACTGGTGCTGCAAAGGTTAAGCACTCTGCTGCTGACAAAGGTCAGCAGTTTGAATCTACCTCGTAACTCCAAGAAAGAAGAGGCCTAGTGATAGAGTGCAACCTAGGAAGCCCTGTGGGGCAGTTCTACTCTCTCCTAGAGAGCTGCTGTGTTGGAGGCACACAATCATTCTTCCCAGCAGACGACTCTGTTGTCTTTCAGCCTAGAGGGTAGCCTAGATGCTGAGACTCTAGTGATGGTGTTCAAGAGAGTAGTGCTGCCAGTGGCTATCAGGCAGCCCAGCTTTCACCATTCTCAGATGAGGGGCCCTTATGTATAGGTTAGCAAGGAGGTAAGAAATGGCCATCAGCACATGAAACCGTTCAATCCCGCCTAACTGGCAGTGATGGAACAAGTACATGCAACCACTGTCACTACCCATTCCCTCTTCCTGCACTTTGTCTCAGGTCAAAGACATCCATGGAACAGCTAACGGTGCACCCAGAATCATCTAGATAAGAGAGCTATAGATCTGGGAAGACCATGGTCCTGCTTTCTGTTTCCAAGATGCCGCTGTAACTTAAATGTAGCATGTTTATTTACACAAACAGGTGAAGAAAACACAGTGAACTAGGGTGTAAAGATCTCTTCTCTCTCCCCTTTAGTGCAGTACAAATACATCCCGTCAGTGCCTACATACATGAAATGACACAATTCATCATGTTCAATCACATAAATCCAATGTACTCTTCCCCTCATGCCAAGGATTTCAAATATTACATTAACACTTGTCACGAGTACAGAAACTGTCCTCAGAAAGTTTCTAACTATATATATATATATACATATATATATATATACATATATATAAATGGTAGAGTTCAACTTAGTTCATGTTTTTAAAAACTTAATCAAGAATAGTATTTATCTGAAAATTTAGAAATTGTGTGTGTATTTTAGCTTCTCATAACGTTACCAGGGTCCCCGGCGCACTAAAGTTGCCTTCCAGCCATCTCAAAGTACAGTAGGAGAAAGAGGGAGTTATCACAGCACATGTAAAGCTGAAGCGTTATGAAGCCATTAAAAAGCTGAACTGGGTGTGCTTAGTTGCTTTCCCCTTTAGGGGAGAAAGGGTAAAACACTAGACCTTACAGAAGCAAGTGGGAATGCAATGCAGGCAGAAATGTTACGTACCACAGACTATCACATCACCTTCAACAATGCCACAGCCAGGTTATTTTAAAAGGTGTCAAGATGCTACAAAGTTTCAGGCTCACGAAATTTCTTTGGAAAAAATGCTGCCTAAAAATGTTATCCTGTTTTTTTCCCTTCTTCTAAAGCAGGCAAAGACACAGCAGCTGAGGATAAAGGAGCAGGAAAAACCATTTTCCCCCCCTACTGAGAAAAAAAAGCCACCATCACAGTAATACTCCTCCCTCTGTCAGAGGTCTAGCTCAACAGCTGTAAAGCACACAGGCTAATTTTAAATCTGGGGAAGTACTCAGGTACCTACATTGAATTACAGCACAATACTTAAAATTACCCAATGAGGCAATCACTTGGCTTTGTGATTCCAATTAAAATTCTGTATATTTATGGGATTTTACATTTCAAAATACCCAGAAGGATTCAACAGAGACATTTTAAAAGTCAAGCACTAAGCAAATTAACTGTTCAATGGTGGTAGTAAAATTTAATTATATAAAATTCCCTCCATTAAAAGTATATTTACATAGTAAATATGCACATTATTTTAAAGCTCATCATTAGTATGCTCGCTTACATATATACTGTGCAAAAGTGTCTGCATCTTAATTCTATAACAAACTAAAACAGTATGGAAAAATGTTTCTGTCCCAAACGAACATCCTTAAAGTTTTCTCATAATTTCAAAAGCATGTAAGGTCTAATCCTCGCCACCCTTAGCACACTAACAATATTAGATAAATACTGAACCAATAACTTTGTGGGTAAATGTGCACACTCCACAGTCAAAAGCATTAATAAACATGTAACATTAAAATTACATTTTTACTGTTAAACAAGCAATTTTTTCCAAACCACAAAGACCCTCCAAACACAACAGTGTAGGTAAGAGAAGCACAGTGGTTAGCTTTTCACAAATAAGGAATATTGTATTAAATATGGACAACATTCATTGGTCTCTGAGGCTGTACTAAGTATTGTTCCAGTCTGCCCTTCTACCCACTAAACCCTTATAAGTTAGGTGGTGTTAGTCTAGCATTTGTTACGTGTTACGTATAAAGAAACTCCTTGGTGGCCTTATGTTCACACAATACCTAAATTGGTAAACCCAGGATGCAAAGGAAAGTAAGGGGATGTATGTACAAACCTGAGGACAGAGCTGATAAGCCCTGAAAACATGTTTTAAAATGGAAGACACAAACTGATTCAAAAGGAGAGATTTTGAGTATCATGACTTGGAAAGCAGTCATGATAATTATAAGTAAGTCCAAAAACGAATTGAGATGACAATCCAAAACTAAACCCACTACTGTGGGGTCCATTCAGACTCTGAAAGGACTCCACTAAGCAGGCTCCATGGGGTTTACCTGGGTGTAAATCATCCTGGAACAGAAAGCCTCAACTTTTCCCTGAGGAACGCCTGGCAGGTTTGAACCAATCAATCTTGTGGCCAGCAGCCCATGCTTAAGCCAGTATCCCACACCTAGGTTTCCCTAAATGTAACAGGATTTGAATTTCAAATGGTTGCTTCTTGGTGTACCTCAGTAATTTTATCTGTTGAAGCACGGAGAAAACTTTGATGAAAACAAAAACAACAAAAAAAGTGGTGATGGTAAAAGGTTTGGGGAGAGAACACAGGGGAGTATTGCTATCCATTTGGGGCTTCTGCAAAATATGTACATCACTCTCTTCCTGGCCCATCTTCAATAAAGCATTGTCCTGGGAAGCCTCTGTTTGTGACAGATCTGTGATCTCATCTGCTCTGGTACACTGGGATTTTTAAAATGTTGAGCTGAGAGGCCCTAATACACTCTACAATCATTTCCAGCTCTGACATCATTGTACTTCCCCCTAACACAGCACAATTCAGAATAGAAGACTCCCAAAAGCAAGACATTTCCCAATGAAATCAATATTCTCTATCAATTTATCTTTGCATATAAAGCATCATTTCAACATAATAAAAAACCTACTTCCTTTAGTAACTTTGTCACTAGATTTCCTATAATTATCTAGTTTCCAGAGCAGATTCCTCTAAGTTGTTGGTTGTTGTAGACTTAACACTTTCTCAAACGCTGCATAATGTTATCACTAAACATTCTACCAAGTCACAATGAGATGAAATGTTTTAACAATGTTGTCCATTAATCCTATGTGTATGGTTTCCACTTATTACAATGCTTTTTGAAAAATGGTGTTTACAAGTTTTATTTACCACATCTAAGATCTGAAAATGTAAGGTCATAATCTTAACTATTTGTGTAAAACTTCTTAGCCTCCATTTTCGTAGATCCATCCCACTGAGAAGCCTCTAAAAGCATCCAAAACTAATATTGAATGAGGTCTCTACAGGCTTATGCGTTGTCCTCAAATAGAAGATCATTCCTTCACATGGAAAACACACCCATAATATGGCAGGCTGTGTAACATTTAAGTACATAAGCAACTCAACTGTGGAAAGACTGAGGAATAATTTGGGTGAAACAACCAGACTTTATCGTCAAGCCTACATAATACATAATTTTATAAAATTCTAAATATATTTACAATACTAACAGTCGGAGTCATTAAGTTATTTTTTAATACAGATACCATTTTTCACCTTCATTCACCTCTTTTTCACCTTCAAAGTAATAAAAATATCCTCATACCAGAAAAAACGAGGGAAAAAAATCCCCTTTTCCAGTTAAATGATATTGAAGTGAAAATCTTGATATATGCCAATAACACCTTTTCCTACTCGTCACCTCAAAAAGATCTATGTCTCTTTCCTTTCATTATTAGGACAGAAATGACCCCTCGCCTCCTCAAGGTACCTAAATTAGGTACCATATCCATTAGCTAACATGATAAGAGAAACCAACCACATTTGAGAGAAAGCAAGCGTCCAAGCCCACCTCCTGAGAGGCCTGTTGCCAGCAATTCGCCCCTTGGTCTCTTGTTACAGCCCCCCTTGCCCTCTCTTTCAGGTGTCATACATGTCAATATGATCAACTTTCTCACGTAAAAATATTGATTCGAATGGATACTATATGCTTCCTTTAGAAACCAACCCATCCCCTAATGTAGTCATTTACTCATCCATCCAACAAACATTTTCTACCTATTGAGCCTTTACTATGGTCTACAGCGTGTGCTGTCAAAATGGTAGCTACTAGCCACATGAACACTCCAAACATGGCTTATTCCAAACGGAAGACGGATAAACACAGAATGAAAATTTCTCAGCATGGTGCTCATTTTGATTACAAAGTGAAATAATGTATTTTGCATATACAGAATAAAAATACTACAAAAATTCATTTCGTGGTTTGTGTCTTACAATTTGAAGCATGCGGTTCCTAGACAAATTTTAAGTACTTAACTAGCACACATTTTATTTCTAAACGGTGCTGTCCCAGACAATGTTTTTAGCCTTAAGGACCAAAATGTGAAAATGATGGGCAGTATTTTCAGCCTCCCGGAATTTGTTCTTTAGTGTGAAGGGGGAGAACACGAAACCCTCAGGCAGTAAACAATATAATATCAGAAAATGATGCTTGCTCTGGAAAAAGAAAAACAAAAACGGCACACAGGGAAGAAAGAACTGGGGAAAGAATGTGTTTCCCGATTCCCCTTCTACCCGTTTCAACTGGGAAGTCAAACAGATTTCCTCTCAAGTACCAACCTCCAAAAGACGAACAGTGGTAGTCTGCTACAGCAACGAGATCCAGGCTAACGTCAGCCTACTTGGAAGGCAAGGCATGGTCTATCAGCCATGTCTCTGCATAGGCTTGGGAGCAAGCCGCAATGCCAAGTGTGACACCTTCTATAAATGGCAGCTCCACTCATCCATCCTCGCAACTGAAACTTGTATTCTATTAACTCCCTTCACTGCCATCTGCCCAGCTGTTCTGGTTCTCATTCTCTCTCTTCCCCCCTCTTCCCTACCTCCCTCCCTCCTGCCCACCTCCCCTCCCCTCCCACTGTGCTCTCTCTCTAAATAAATTCCATGCCTTTAGTCTCAGGAATATCTCACAAATCCAGCTGGTCATGCCTAGCCACTCCATCACAATCTCAATTTAGAACAAAGGTTATGAGAGGCGATCCTGTAATAACTGCTCCTATCCAGTACTCATGCCTTCAGTTCAACCTGCCCCTGCTGCTCAAGTCCACTGCCTTTTCAAATGTCTTTAACTCACCAACACTGCAAAACATCCAGACCTTTCAGGTTTAAGTGTAAACTCTGAACTTTGCACAAACTGGAACCACAACAACTCTCCTGTCTCATTTCCCACCATTTCTCTCCACCCTCTACCCCCAACGTCCAGCATTTCCCTTAGCAGAAATAAACTTCTCACTGCTTTCATATACACAAAACCTTTCACAACTCCGTGGCTGTGCAAAAGTGCTTCCCCCTCTATCCACAAAGTTGTTCTCACCAGCACCAAGAAAGCCCGAACTCAAACTTCAAGACTGAAATCAAATGTCACTTTTAAGAAACCTTCCCAGAGCATTGCAAAGCAACTCATTGCAGATTCCTGCCTTCTCTGGGCATTCTTCTCTTACCTCAACCTAGCAAACTCACTAGTTCCCTTGAGGAAAGGACCAAGAACACTTCTTTTTGTATCCTCATTAACTACAAAGGCATAGAGAAATCAATAAAGGAATGAGTGAGTGAAGCCCAGGTCTGAATGGGACATGTCATGCACTCCTAGGAGTAACACTCAGGCCAGACTGCCAGCACCTCTCTCAAATTGTATTAGATCAACCCCTCTGCTTAGCCACCAAGCTACAGTGAGGGCAAGGACACCATCTTCTTTATGCCAGTACATAAGAGGGGCTCAGTAAACATTTAGTCAGTGAGTGAATGGATGCACACTGTTAGTCAACTAGTTATCCCACCTCAACTCAGAGAACAGCTGCAACCCAGAGAGGTTTAACAACCGCAACAAGGCCAGCAGAAAATGAAGACCAGACTAGTCTTTTTTCACAAACGTTTTTCTGGTGGCACTGTCAGCGAAGCACTGGACTGCAAACCACAAGGCCAGCAGGTCAAATCCATCAAACACTGCAAAAGAAAGATAAGACCATCTGCTCCCATAAAGACACACAGCCTCGAAAACCCTGGATAGAAAAGGCCACTGTGATTCAGAATCAACTTGACAGCAATGGGTTTGCGGTGGGTAAAACTTTGCTAGTGCCTTCGGTTTGTGAGCAGTCCAGTGTTCCTGCTCTGTTCTTACAGTATTGAATAGTCACTCTGGCAAGGAGGAGGGTCAGTGAGACAATGCTCACTCTGACTAGGGGAACAGGAAAGTTGAGACAACCCAGCATTTCACTGCAGCAGTTCAGGAGATAAACTGAAAAGATTGGTAACTGCATGCCACCTCAGTTCCTACGTATTTCACTAGCTTTCCAATCAATTATTTCAAACCTTCCACAAGGAATCCTGGTGGGGCAGCTGTGAGATAATCAGTGGGCAGCTAACACAAGTTCAACTCCAGCAGCTACTCCTTGGTATAAAGAGGCTACTTGTATCTGTAAAGATTTACAGACTTGGAAATCCTCTCTATCAAGGGTCATTATCGATCAAAATTAACTCTGTGGTAGTGAATGTTCTATTTTGATGTTTCACTAGCCAGCCTTCCATCAAATTCGCTTTATGTCCAAGTTAGTCAGAGATGCGTTTCTGTTATGCACATCTGAACACATGCCTGAAAATAAGACAACTATTTACAATCCATTAGCAACTACTTCAAGTCAAGTAGCCTAAGAAAGTGATTAAATTGTTCTTTCAGAGTCTCCAGAAAGCTGGTGGAAAAATGAAAGTGAAAGATAGTAAATTTTTACCACCAACTTTTTAAAGTCGTCTTGTATATTTTAGGCAACAACTTCTTATTGGGAATTCCTTATGCGAAGTTCCAAGCATTTTCTCTTGGTACTGGTGGGTCAAAGAATAAGAGTCCTTTGACCAGAAAACATTCCTAAAGGTCAACAAACAAAACTTGAACTATTTCCAGGCTTTTCTTTTCCTTGCCATTGGTTTTTTGTTGTTGTTTGTTTTGTTGGTTTGTTTTGCTCTGTCTTGTTTTTTGTGTATATTATTATTTCTGCAGGTCTAGATGACATAAACAATCTGGAGGAGAAAATAACTGAACCAACGGTTCTGGGGGGCAGACATAGGAGAGGGGGAGTCAGGGGAAAGGAAGAGGGTGTTACCAAAACCAGGAACAAGGGAAGAGCAAGTGATCCAAAAATGATGGTGAGGAGGGTGTAAGAAGCCTGGTAGGGCTTGATCAAGGGCAATCTAACCCAGCGGAATTCCTGAAACCCAAATGAAGACTGAACCTGATAGTGGGACAAGAGGAAAGTACAAAGAAATAAAGGAACTAGGCAGCAAAGGGCATTTATAGAAGTCTAAATACAGTTGTGTACATATGTAAATAAATTGATATTTGATGAAGGGGAAATAGATCTATGTGCATATATTTATAGGTTTAATATTAAGGTAGGAGATGGACATTGGGGTCTCTACTCAAGTACTCCCTCAATGCAAGAACACTTTGTTCTATTAAACTGGCATTCTATGATGCTCACTTCACCGACATGATCACTCCAGACAAAGCAGGCACCTAAGCAAACGTGGTAAGAAAGCTGATGGTGTCTGACTATCAAAAGATCTAGGTCTTAAAAGGCTTGAAGATCAACAAGCGACCATCTAGCTCAGAAGCAACGAAGCCCACATGGAAGAAGCACACCAGCCTGTGTGATCATGAGGTGTCGATAAGATCAGGTAATCAGGCATCAAATAATAAAAAAAATCATTATCATTGTGAATGAAGAGAATGCAGAGTGGAAACCCACAGTCCATCTATAGGCAACTGGATATCTCCTTACAGAAAGGTCATGGGGAGATGAGCCAGTCAGAGTGCAGTATAGCACTGATGAAACACACACTTTCCTCTAGTTCTTTTAATGCTTCCCTCCAACCCCCCACTATTATGATCCCAGTTCTACCTTACATATCTGGCTAGACCAGAGGATGTACACTGGTACAGATAGGAACGGAAACACTGGGAATCCAGGACAGATAAACCCCTCAGGACCAACAATGAGTAGAGATACCAGTGGAGTAGGGGGAGGTGGGAAAGAAAGGGAGACCCAATCACAATGATCTACATAAAACCCTCTCCCCCTGGGGACAGACAAAAGTAAAATGGGTGAACAGAGACATCAGACAGTGTAAGACATGAAAAATAATCATTAATTTATAAATTATCAAGGGTTCGTGAGGGAGGAAGGATGGGAAAGGGAGGGGGAAAAGAGAAGCTGATACCAAGGGCTCAAGTAAAAAGAAAATGTTGAGGATGATGGCAACAAATGTACTTAACACAATGGATGGATATATGGATTGTGATGAATTGTACGAGCCACCGATAAAAGGATTTTTTAAAGTGCTTGACACAATGGATATATGGATGGATGGTGGCGAGTTGTTTGAGTCCCCAATACAATGATTGTTTTTAAAAGAATGAGTCTTCGCTTTTGTAAAGCTTACTTTCTAATACAAGTGATACAATTAGATGGTTAGAAAGATGCTGGTTTTGCTAAGGAGTTCATTAAAGGCCTCTCTCCAATAAAGTCCTTAGCTTCACTCCCATTCACTTATTTAAATGAACCCATGTGTCCGAGGGATTTACAAATTTGCAATGCCAAAGAATACAGTCTTCATATTCTCCCCAATTGAGGTGGAGAGTAAGTTCTTCCATATCAAAGCAACTGGCCCTTAACAAGATTAACACTCTTATTCTATAATTCATCTGGCATAAGGACTTACAAGATTATGAAACAGTAGGAATGCCTTACACATCAGGAAACATACATAGCAGTATGCAGAAATATTTAGGTGATGACAACAAGGTATATGAAAAATATGTATCAGTCACACTTTCCAATCACTATTGTAAAAGAAAGTGCTTACCTAAAAGGGTAAAAATGCGTCCGTGAGTATTGGGCCTCCTTAAATCATTCGTTTTGTTTAAGATAGGTGCTATGCACTGTCTGATACTAGCTATCTCCTAATGCCTCATGGGGAGTCTTTCCTTGTATCCTGGAGTTGTAGTCCATTTCATGATGGGTTGCTTGCTAACGTCAAGGTTGCAGTTTGAAACCACCAGTCGTTCCACAGGAAAACGATGAGGTTTTTTGCCCCCATGAGGATGTACACGATGGGAAACCCAGAGCACCAGTTCTACTCTGCCCTATAGTGCTGGTATAAATCAGTACCAATTAGATAGTAGTTAAGTTTGGTTTTGCTTTTATGTTTAATATCTCATGGGTTTAATTTTTTTCTATAGTACATGACCGTTGCCTAAAAGCCAAAAAAAAAAAAAAAGGAAAGGAGGGACAGGGAAGGCAGAGTAGAAATGGGAATAGTGCTGATAAGGTAGCACCAATGTCAGGGAATAATCTATGTGGGAATTGCTTAATGGGAAACTAATTTGCTGTGTAACCTTTCACCTAAAACACAATAGGTCTAAATAGTCAAAGGGAAAAAAATTAAATATAAAAAAATTTTACATAGAAAATAAAAGCATATGATTATTAAAATAAATGCTGTGCCGGGTGTAGCAAGTAACAAGCTGCATTTTTACAAACTTTAAATGAAATTAGCCTATTCAGGCCCACAAGGAGAAAAAAGTTTTTTAAACATTTTAACTGGCACTTTTTCCCTATTCAATAAAACAGTTAATGGGAAAATTGGCACTGCTTCCCAGCTATTAAAATATTATTATCCTGACAATGGAGAAACCACGATATAAAGGCAGCTTTTTCATCTTTCAAGTTTGAATTTGTGTGGTGTTTTGAGAGTTTATAAAGTGTGCTCACATATGCTATCTCATGTGACCCTATCCTAGGAGCTGGAATCACTTATCACTTCCACTTTACAGGCAAGGGAACTGGGCTCTGGAGAAGGTCATGGTCGCATAGTGAGTTAGCAGTCACACTGAAGCTAAAGTTTCTCTATTCCTTTGAATGCTGTTTACCGAATGCCTGTCGTGCTGCTAGAAGCACTGCAGAGATGAAAATGAGTAAGAGTTCTTACACGGCCTCCAACCACTGAAGTACAATGTCTAGGATGGCTAGAAGCAGTTCTGCGGCCTTGGCATTCTGCTACAAGCAGGTCTTGGTCAGTCACAGTTCTACTGATGATGCTGTTCTTTGGACATTTTTAACATGAGCATTAGTTCTCCCTAACAAAGATGATTTGGAATGGGGAAAAAGATATTAACAATCTTATCGCAAAGGCGTTACGTTAAATATGACAATTTTTCTACTCTTCTCAAAGAAGGACTTAGTTTTAATGTATTCTTCTCTACCTTGATAATCTGCTTATGGTTCTTGAGGTGATTTGAATCAGTCCTGTTATTATTTTTTTAAGTCTATTTTACACCAATCACTGATTGAAGCAGGAATTGCATCCCCAAGGGGCTTCAGAAAGTTCGTGGAAAAGGTCCATTAGTGTAATTTTACTGTTTCCTGAACTTTTTGAAGCCCACTTATACTTGATGAAAGAAGGAGCAATATAAACACATGTAATACATAAAGGAAGACCATTTCAGTGTCCCTCAGTAACCCTGCTTAACATTCCACAGAAAACGCTGACACCTAAGCCAAATCTAGCCCACTGCCCTTTATGTAAATAAAATTTTATTGGAACACAGCCATACCCCTGACTTAGATATTGTCTGTGGCTATTTTTATGCTACAGTGGCAGAAATGAATAGTTGCAACAGAGACTCTGATCCTCTCAAAGTGAAAAGTAGTCACTCTCTGGCCCTTCAAGTTTACTGAGCAGTGATCAAGATGCCAGCCAATGTATTCCTGCATGTGGTGCGGTTTCAGAACCAGGAAATATAGTTTGATTTGAGTGGTCAACAGTGATGATAAATAAGGTTGGCGCTTTGGGGGAGAATAAATTGTTTCCAGCCTCTAGGTATAAGATCACCATGTAAATTTAAAAAGTGGAGGTGATTAAGTAATCTTTACTTTGAGGTAGGAAACTATTTTTCTCTAGTTGTTACACCTTTGAAACACTATTTCACTATCTTTTTTGCCCCTATTCAAAAAAAAGTCTACCCTCTCAAAACCAAATACTTATTTCTTAATTTGGGAGATAGAATGCTGTCATATTATTCTAGGTCCTTACTAATAAAGTGGCATGTATCTGATCAGTGTTTCCAGACTGGAAAATAAGAGTCATTTTTAAGCTTCTAAGTTGATACTGACTTTTACATTGGTTAAGTAAGCTACTGGTAATGAACTTACCAAAGGTTTTAGTGATAGCAATCAATATAAGTTACTCTCTTGGTCATATAATGGCCCAATGACTATCATTAACAGGGGAGAACACTTTAGGTCTACACAATTATTCAGGAACCAAACTGGTATTTCTCCACCCCGCCCCCCTACATTTTAAATAAGTTAAAGATTTGCTGAGTTAGGGGTTTACTGAGTGATGCAAGGTACTCGTCAAAGGTTGGCAGTTTGAACTCACTCAGAAGCACCTTGACAAACTGGTCAGAAAATGTTTCTGGAAGACCACCACTTGAGAAACCCTGTGGGCAGTTCTGTTCTCCACACACCAATTGTCATGAGTAGCATCCACCGAAGGGCAGCTAACAAAGTGAATCTACGCACACAATAGAAAACTGGCACTAACAAATCAATGATACACCACCATCACCTCTCAGTCCTCCAGCCCCTTCCCCCGGGCTCTCCACCTTCTTACGATAGCCCAGAGCATCAACTCCTGATTCTCTTCCTGGCTCCTCCGCCCAACGAATTGCTTACTACTATCTCAGTTCTCCCTTTTGAGCAAGACCAATACTTACCAATTTACCACTCATTTCTAAATTTTCTATAATCAGAAATTCCTATATAAATGTTCTATTCATTTCAGAAGTCATGTTTACATAAATAATTAATTTTTTCCAAGATTGTCTCTACCTAACTTCTATTTCTAGTAACTGATATAGGCTTGGTTTCAGTCTTAGTCACCTCTACTACGCAAGTCAAGATCTCTCTAGGGCTTTTAAGGCAGATCATTCATATCCATCTTCTCTCAATCTTTTATAGTTGGGGAAATTACAAGTCTGATGGGATTTACATTAACGTTACCCCCAAACAAGTTGGTCTATGTCCACCATACCTGATAATCTCTTAAAAATAAACAAACACATTCTAAGGGTTAGGTGAGGTGATAGGGTGACTCTGAGTTATGGGCTGGCCAGGCCAGAAAGATCTACCATGAAATATTCAATGATCACCTTGTGATATCAGCTGATCTCAGTGAGAGGGGCTGGTCAAGCCAGAAAGGCCATCTCATGAAATTGCTAAGACGTCAGGGGAAGAGGGGCCTAGAATTTAAACAGGTAATGAGAACCCTAATCAGAAGCTTTAGACACTGAAGCGCCCTGCTTAGCAGAAGACTTCACTGAACATGGGAAAGCAATGTTAGCCACTGTGGAGACATGCAAGGCCCACACTGAGAACCCTTCCAGACCTCACCTCCACCCTGTGCATCTCTTCATTTGTATCCTTTTCCTACAAGAAAATTGGAAGCACAGCATTTTTCATGAGTTCTATCTATTGTTCTGGAACCCTGGCGGTGTGGTGTGGTGTGGTCACTAAGTGGGCTGTGATCTGCAAGGTCAGTAGTTTGAAACTACCAGCTACTTCTCAGGAGAAAGGGAGGGCTTTCTACTCCCGTCAGGAGTTACTCATTTTGTAGTCAAAAGTCTCTACTATGACTCACATATTTAGTACAGAGGATACTCACATATTTACTTTTATTGAATAGGAATAGTCCTATTCAATAATAAGATAGCATCCCATTTTCCCATAGAAATCTGTAAGTTATCAAAACAAGTTTTCATTCAAAAAATTTTAAGAAAATATTCAACTAGATATACTTGATAAAGAATGTATATTCTGTTATTAGGAAAACAGGTCTTCTAAGTCTCTGTACTGAAGGAACTGGTGGTATACTCGTTGGGCTACTATCTATAAGGACCGCAGTTCGAAACTGTCAGCAGCTCCACGGAAGAAAGACGGGGCTTTCTACCCCCACAGAGACTCGGTCTTAGAAATTCACAGGGGCAGTTCTACCCTGTCCTACACAGATAACTATAAGTCGGCATCCACTCCACAGCAATCAGTTTGATAGGCTGCCAGAAAACCCAAAGACATAGTGAGGAACCCCTCACTTATGGTTGGTAACCTGGGGGGTTTATAAAGTCTCAAATTTGTAACCAACCCGTCATAAGTGAGGGAGCCACTGGATGGAGAGAGGGTGGATCAGAGATCGCAGATGTGAGAAGAGCTCAGGGACTCCCCAATCTGCAGCTGGCATCTGAAGTCTCAGGCTGATATGACAACAAGCTGAAGGACAAGCTTTGAACGTGTGAGATTTAAGCGGCTGCAGGTGTCAGAGCCTAACAGAAAAGTAGAAAAGTGGGGATTTGTCATGTTCTGATACTCTTAACGAGGAGCCCTGGTAGCGTAGCAGTTACACTTTAGGCTTCTAACCACAAGGTAAGTAGTTCAAAACCACCAGCCACACTGAGGGAAAAAGATGAGGCTTTCCACTCCAGTAAAGAATTACGGTCTCTGAAATCCTTCGAAGCAGTTCTACCCTGGCCTATAAGGTCACCATCAGTTGGAATTAAACTGATAGCAATGTTTGTTTGTGAGAGTGACTATTAGGAACCAAATATTTTTTAACAGTATCAAAAATATTAAATACAAAGGAAGAAGTCTGACAAATGATGTCACAGAGCCATACACTGAAAATTAGAGAACACTGCTAAGAAAAAAAACTTACATAAATGGAGATAGGACATATACATGGGTCAATGAATCAACAGTTATCAATTCTTCCCAAAATGATCTATACACTCAACATAATCCAAAGTCAGCAACCCAGTATATTTTGCACAAAGTGACAAAATGCTTCTAACATTCATATGGAATGACAAAAATTAAAAACTAATTTTACCTATTATAATATTACAAAGCTATAACACTTTAAGATAAAATACGGAATTGGCACCAAGAAAGACATAAACAAATAAGACAATAGTACAAAATAGGAAGTCCAGAAATAGGCCACACAGAGATGGACATCAAATTTTGGACAGAAGTACAAAGGCAATTCAGTGAGAAATTAAGTCCTTTCAAAAAAAATGGTTCTCAAACAACTGGATAGTCATATGTCAAAAGAAAGACCTTTGATAATCCATTTAATAAGTCACAGATTTTAAAAATAAAACCTAACTTTTGTATAAAAATATGAAAAAATCATAAGTTGGGGAGTTTTTCTTCTAAAAGTGCTACCCACAAAAGAATGAACTAATTTAAGTTAGACTTCATACAAATTAAAACCATCCTCTCTTCAAGACACTGTTTAAAAGAATGAAAAGACAAACTACACAGGGAAAATCTTTTAAAAATTCTAACTTTTTAAAGGAGTCTCAAAACTCAAAATAAAATTTTAAAACATTAGACAACAGATTTGAGCCAACACTCCACCCAGATGAGACACAGGACAAATAAGCACATAATATATATTCAACACCATTAAAACACAACACACACTGCTGGTATGAAAGGAAATTGGTACAACCCATTTGGAAAGCAATTTACATTTTCTTTAAAAGTTATACATCAACTTACCATACAATCCAGCCATTCTACTGTTGGGCATTAAAATACCCAAGAGAAATAAAGGCAAATGTCTGTACAAACACTTGTATATTAACACACATGCCAGCTTCATTTATAACAACCAAACTCAGAAAAAACAACCCAATGTCCTTCAGGTAGTGAGTGGGTAAAACTGTGCTATACTGACACAATGAAATACAACTCAGCAGGGGCCACATGGAGGAAGCATATCAGCCTGTGTGATCACGAGGTGCTGAAAGAACAAAAAATCTTAACACTGTGTGCTCACCTCCGAATCGAATCGCTAAAGACAGATGGGTTCATGGGCAAGTGTGGTGAGGAGAGCTGATGGTGCCCGGCTATCAAAGAATGTAGCATCTGGGGTCTTGAGGGCTTGGGGGTGGACAGGTGGCTATCGGAAGCAATGGGACCCTCATGGAGGAAGCACACCAGCCTGTGTGACCACAAGGTGTTGAAGAGATGAGGTATCAGGCATCAAAGAACAAAAAAAAAAAGCATATCATTGTGAATGAGGGGGAGTTCAGAGTGGGGACCCAAAAGCCATCTCTAGGCAACTGGACATCCCCTTACAGAAGGGTCGCAGGGAGGAGACGAGCCAGTCAGGGTACAGGGTAGCAACAATGAAACATACAACTTTCCTCTAGCTCCTAAATGCTTCCTCCCCGTCCACTATCATGATCCCAATTCTACCTTAAAAATATGGCTAGGCCAGAGGATGTACACTGGTACAGACAGGAGCTGGAAACACAGGGAATCCAGGACGGATGATCCCTTCAGGACCAGTGGTGAGCGTGGCGATACCGGGGGAGTGGAAGGAAGGTGGGGTAGAAAGGGGGAACCGGTTACAGGGATCTACATATAACCTCCTCCCTGGGGAACGGACAACAGAAAAGTGGGTGAAGGGAGACGTCGGACAGTGTAAGATATGACAAAATAATAATTTATAAATTATCAAGGTTTCATGAGGGAAGGGGGAGTGGGGAGGGAGGGAGAAAAATGAGCTGATGCCAGGGGCTTAAGTGGAGAGCAAATGTTTTGAGAATGATGAGGGTAACAAATGTACAAATGTGCTTTATACAATTGATGTATGTATGGATTGTGATAAGAGTGTATGAGTCCCCAATAAAATGATTTAAAAAGAAAACCCACTCAGTAATAAAAGGAATGAACTACTGGCATAAACAACAACCGGTGAATCTCGAACTAATGCGGAGTGAAAACGAGAAGATCAAATAAGGAATATATTGTCTGATACCATTCATATAAAATTCTTAAAAATGAAAAAGGCATATATAGTGACCAAAAGCAGGATCAGGATTTACCTAGGAATGGGAAACAGGACAGCCGCATAAAGAATCTTTTGGAGGTATGCTTACCATCTTGGTACTAGTTCGGCGGTTCTCAACCTGTGGGTTGTGATCCCTTTGAGTGGTCAAAGGACTCTTTCACGGAGGCCGCCCGATTCAGAACAGTAGCAAAATTTACAGTTATGAAGTAGCAAAAATAATAATTTTATGGGTGGGGGGTGTCAGCACAACATGAGGAACTGTATGAAAGGGTCGCGGCATGAGGAAGGTTGAGAACCACTGTACTAAAGTGTCATAAGAGATACATGTAAAAACTCAAATTGTACAGTTTAAATATCTGAAAGTGATTGTATGCCAACTAGAATACAGCTAAGCTGTTCAAAAAGTTTTAGCCATCAAAAATCTGATCAGTGCTCAACATCTCTTCCCAATATCTGCTTCTCGGTGTTAGCCGATCTCATCAAAGATGATGGCAGCTCAACTCTTCTAGTTACTTAGATCAAGCAACTCCCAGTTCAATATACTTTTATATTCTGAAAACATCAGATAATTATTTGTGAATTTCTAAATATTTTTGAGGGCATATATTTTTTAAAAAACTGTGACACTTTTTAATTCTCCAATTTCTACAAGAAAAATTTCAAATTCTGTGATGTCCACCTACAGCCTCTGGTACCATTTGTTTTAGTAAACGAAGTGTTCTGAACAGGCCTCCAGCGTAACATTTCTTTCTGCAATGTAACAGCATGCACTACACCCAAAGGCCCACAGCGTCATTTGTTAAAATCCTACCCGTTCCTAAAACCATGTGAAATGCCCTCTTAGCAAGTATATTTCCTGGTCCCAATTCAAAAAGGAGTGTTCCCTCTTCTGAATTTCTACGCTTTGATAGCAACAATATAGAGGCATTTTTGTATTTCATCAACCCCTGTTGAATTATACAAAAGGGCTTCAAAAAATCCCACAGAAAAACGGAATCTTACCACTAACTTTTGAAGCCCCCACATAAATTCCTTGAAAGCAGGAGTCCAGAGGTGTTAGACTGTTCATCAAAATGTTGACAACTCAACTGACCCAGCAGCTCCACAGGAAAAAGACTGGGCAAGGTGTTCCCATAAAGATTACAGAAAGCAAGCACTTCTTTCTACTTTGAATCAAAATTCAACTTGAAAGCAAACGACAACATAATTTAAATAAAGAAGAGAACAATTGAAGGGATAAATGTTTAACAACTTAATATTGATCTCTAAATTCACATGAATTAGTTCTGCTTTACTTCTTTTTCCCCAATGCTTTGGCGCTGAGGGAAGGATGAAAAAAGTTAAGACTATTATAATTTAACCAGTAGACACAAAAAGGGAAGAATATGTGGTTGCCATATAACCAAAGAAAGCTAACAAAATTGATTGCTGAAAGAGTCCGATACTAACTCTGTATTATAGAGAGGATGGCGCCAGCCTCAATGCAAGTTCAGATGGTAAAACAAGACAATGGAGGCCTTGATTGTTGTGGGCACCTATATTTGTTAACTGAGCAAAAAAGCCTTGCTTTTGTACAACTGTTACCTATTGCCCCACCCTAAAAATGTTCTCCTTTCCTTATTACTCTCTAGCTATTTAAATGCTATCTTATATTTAACCCCCAACACAAGTTCCTTGGGCTATCTTTTTATTTTGTTTCTCTGACTATTCTAATTAATTTCCCATGACCCTATCTTCATAAGCCCTAATGATTTCATGTGTCACCCTCCCACCCTCCTCCCCAATATCCCATCTTATAAATTCTTATGGGATTTCCTACATGGTCATATTTAATTTTATCTAACTTTGAATGTATTTACCACCCAGTTCTTAAGCTCCCTAAAAAAAAAAAAACCTGAGTTTTCTATTTCCTATAGAACATCCCATGTAATAGTATCCTATAAAGACTTGAAGAAAATAGTACAAGCAATAGTTAAAACATCTGACTTAAATTAGAAAGGTAGAAACAGCAAGAAGTATGCTGTAAGAACCTTATCTTCAAACTGAATAGAACATGAACAGGGGATTCATGCTTATGTTCCCATTTGATGTATTAGTAAATGGGCAGTACATGATAAATTCTACCCAAAAGCTTGTAGCACCAATTTATTGAAAACAAACGTGTATCTTAATAAAAGGTCAAAATCATGAGAAAAATCTAATATGTTACTTAATGCACTACAACCTTGGGGGTGGGGGGTATCGATTCAGTGAACAGTTTCAGAAAAGCCATACATAGTGCTGCTACCTGAGTTACATGTTAAAAGACAGAGTCAAAGTATTTCCCTTTTATGATACAAAGTATTTAATTAAAGATTTTATACAACTTAATATTCCTAATTTAATACACATATTTTTGTTACAAGTATTTAACAGAGCAATTAAATCCTTATTTCCACTTCTGTTCTAAAATCCGCCTGCCCGCAGTGAGTGGGAACTGCTGCAGATCATTAAACACTCATTTATCAATGTCTCTCACCAGGCAACACAATGCAGCAGAATAGCACTCAGAAACCATCCTGAACCCCAGCAACAGCGGCTAATTAGCATAGCCTACCACTAAACCGACACCATATGATTGGAACTGTTAGTCGGAATGCTGGCCAATCAAACTCAGTTATGCAAATAGCCTATTTTAGTTGCCAGGGTAAAGCGACTTCCAATTGTCCAATAGGAAAACAAGCAATAAACAAGAAATGAAATTGAGCTTTGTCACATTTCTAAGTTGCTGTTAACACTTTCAGGTTTAGAGGAAAATTAACAGCAGCTGGTAAAGGATTAGAATCATATTCCACATTCCGTGTGTGATGACACACACAGACTACAGATGAATGTAGTTATAATTTTAACTTTTTGCTATACAGATACATGAGTTTTCTAACAGAAGCTGCCATCCATTTCAACTTTTTTCTCCACCTACTCAAAAGTGTTATGTAAATGCCTTTCTATACATTCAAATAGATTCTCAAACATTATATTTAAAAGAAACCATACTAAAATCTTTATAAAAGACTAGATAAATGGTGAACAGAACACATGGCTCTCAAGCTTTTAACAGGTAAAAAAATAACATGTTTCTGCTCACACGTTAGATACTTTCAAAAATAATATCCTTGGACCAATATTATAAACATAGTCTATTCATATGAAAAATTAGTGATATATAAGACAGAAAAGTATCAACTCTCAGTACACACTAACAGCTACAAAGATATTTAGAGAACATCAGTGTTCTGACCATTTTAGTGTTTGAATTTCTTTAATCTCACATATTCAGAGAAATGCTTTGAAACATGTCAAGGAGACACCGTTCCCATTTGTGCCCTATAAGATACAATTTTATTTTAAAACAGATCAAGTTGTCCCACCAATTATCTCCTCCTAAGCGGAGTACAGATTCACACCAAACCATGGAAATGTTAGTGAATTTTAAATACATTTTTCATAGAATGTCTGTGGGTGGCTCCAGAGACTTCTAGCATTAGCAAAATAATAATGAACGGAGACACAGGGAAGGTTTCAAGCTCCAGATTCCAAGGGAACAGGAATCCTGCTGGTCCGATTTCTATTACCGCACTCTATCTGCTCTCTGTAAGAAAACGGAAAGCCACTTTTCCATCTTCTCTTAATAAATACTCCCTTCCCCCATCCACACTTGTCCACCACTAGTTTTATCTAACAGTCTTTCTAATCAGCTATTCTGGATGCAAACCATTAAAACCTAGATTTGAAAAGGCTTCTTAAAGACGAGAGAAGAAAATGAACTTTTAAAGCTGGAAAATCATCTAACACTTTCTTATTCCAAAAATTCTATACTTCTAGAGATGTAGTGTTAAAAGATAAAAATGCTATACATAAAAGCCAAAGTCTTCTCTAAATATCTTTTAATAGTATCAAACAATGTATCAGCCAGTATTCAAGAAGCCTCTGGGTTTCTGCCTTACTTGAAAATACATTTAAATATAAGCATTAAAGAAATAGGCTCAGAATCATTCCTCTAATATCTACAATACCTACTAATCAATGTTTAAGGAAAGTTCAAATTATTGTCTGACAGAAAGCATTAAATCCATTCTCTGACTCAATCTCTCTTACATCAGATTTGTGACATCATTTGGTGTTGATTCTGAACTACTAGAATCCTTATGAGCCTCAGGTAGCTCCCAAAGATTAAAAAGGCAAAGAAAATAAAATTTTTAGCCAAACTTATTCATACCACTAATTGTGTATCTTTAAAATTTTATTAGTTATCCTAAGTTTCAACCTTGTCTTATTTCTTTCCACACTGATAAAGCAATTCTAACTCAGTCTATTGTTCAATTTATAGCAATTAAATAGGGCATGTTCAATGTAAACAAGAACTATTTCCTGTTCCTCTTAAACACTCTACACATTATCACCAAATTTCCCAACCTAAAATGAAAACAAAAAACATTTTTTTAAATTAAAACCTTGGCATTCCAATTTTCTTTTGTGGCCAGGAGACACAAGGAAGCCCATCAGATGTGCCTGGTGACAGATGCTCTGGGATAAATCATCCTGAATTTATATGCTGTTTAGCTGACCACCAATTCTCTTTAAAGTCATATAAGCCACACATTGTGAGGTTTAGAGAACTACTTTCAGAAGAGGAAACGAAACATTTAAAATTCTTAAAAACTGTGTAATCACTAAAATATTCCTTACATAAAAATATTTTAGAATTTCTAGTAAATCAGTTTTGTCAGTAGACAATTGTTCACATTTCTTTAAACACATCATTCCAATTATATTTTCTCCCCTATTGTAAAAAGAAATATAGTTCAGGAAAACCAGTTCTTCTCACCCACAGTTACTGATGCTCAAGATACTCAAGGAAGCTTCCAAAAGTCCATGGAAAAAACAGAATTAAGGACAATGGAATTTTCCCAAGAACTTCTGAGGCACCCTTGCATAAACAGTCTCTGTCCTCTCAATGCATAAAGCTTGTTTTTATGCCAAGTAATATATCACGAAAGATTGCCTCAAAAAAAAAAGTGGGGGTAGAAGGGGACAAGTTAATGAAAATATATTTCCTTTTTAAATTTGAAGTTATCTAAGTTGCACAAGTCCAGGTAGACAACACATACGCATGTGCATGCTGCCAACATATTGTTTTACTGGACAGCTTTAACAAAATATAAAAGCTACGTAAGCATTTGGATGTCGAAATTAAAAGCAATACTAATACTTTTTTCCTATTTCTAAATCTGCCTACATAATTAAAAGTTAACTTGTTTCTTACATCTCAACATACACACACATATATATATATATATTTTAAATCTTGAACTGTTCTTTATTCTTGTGGAAACTAATATCTATTAAGAGAATGGTACCATCCTCTTACTCTTCCAAAAAAATCCCACCCACTTTAGTTCTCATTCAGTTATCACAGAAATATCGAAACTGACTGATCAAGGCTTTATTTACCTCAATGTTAATAAAATGAATAATATATTGCTAGAACAAAAATGGTCCTGTAAATTGACACTGGGATTGAAAATTCTTTTAATTTAATAAATTATTAAGAGGTTGATAAAATATATTAAGTTTCCTACTTCTTCAGTATCTTCATCTATACAAGCTTAAGTATTTTCTTGCCGTTTCCATAGCACATGAAAATAAGCAGGCAGATTTAACAAATTTAGGGGTACATTTGGTATGACTTTAAAAATAGACAAGATGAAACATTCACATTCAAGAGCCTTGCGTGGGAAGCAGCTAAACCCTAGGTAAGGAAAGTCTGCCCATCTGGTTCCTGTAGAGGTAATGGGCAAATTTTGTGAAGAGGTCAAAGACAACACCACCAATCATCTAAAGAGAACCCCAAACAAAAGATAAAATGCTAGAGATGTATGGGTGTTCGGTTTCTACAGAGCAACCTCTCACAAGTACTTTAAGTCGTAAACTACAATGAAGTTTTTACCAACAGAAGAAAGACCAACTTACAACACATAAGTTCTTATAACAAGTTATCAGAAGTCATCAGTAAATGGCAAAAAATAAAGATAGCCACTAATAAAGCAGCGCTTGGGGAAAAAAAATCCTTGAAGTCCAACAGTAAAAGAAGGAGCCAGTGCCACACATGCAGATTCTGCTCCATAAACTGAGGAAGAAGGCTGCTTCTCCAAGAATAAGTAAAAACACGCCACCACTGAGTCAATTTTGACTTACAGCAACCCTCTAGACTAGAGCCCTCGATAAAGCGGTTCCAGGTCAAGATGACAGGCTACCTATGTTTAATCACACTCACCATGCCATCCACTGAAATAAAAAATAGTAAAGAATAACAAAACAAAACCAATTAATTAAAACATGAACTTGTGTTCCCAGTCACTGCCATTGCTCTCTAAAGCTAACACAGTCCCTAGGCCGCCAAGCTCCAATTATAGAAGGGCGTGAGGAGGTGTGACATGCTACCCTGGCTCCTACAAAACAGAGTGCCTACAAAACACCTGGTGACAAAGCACCCAAGAAGCAGCTGGCAACAAAAGTCACTTGCAAGAGTGCACCCTCTAGTGAAGGGTGAGTAAACCTCATCATTACAGGCTTGGTATGATGGCACTTGGTGAAATTAGACATTATTAGAAGTCCGCCGAACTTCTCACTTGCAAACTTCCCTTCCAGCACCCGGTGCGGAAAAACTGCTCAGGACTTCAAAACTGATCTGCACTTCCAGAACGCAGCTTCTGGTGCTTTGCAGGAGGCAAGTGAGGTCCACCTGGTTGGACTTTTTAAAGACAATGACCAGTGTGCTATCCAACCCAAACATATAACAATCATGCCAAAAGACATCCAGCTAGCATGCAGCATGTGTGGTGAACGTGCTTCACAACTAATCCACTATGATGGGAAGCATTTCATTATTTAAAAAAAAAAAAAAGATTCTCTTCTTCCTGTTATTTGTAGCTCTGAACATTCGTTTTTTGTTTTTGTTTTTCCCATGGGGTCAAAAGGTACCTAAGTATATGTCCCCTTAGCAGGAGACAGAAATCAGGTGTGTTGGCAGTGTTTCCATTTTCATTTGTGTACAGATTTTCAATATAGTGGAGGGGCTTAAAGCATTAATGCAAGTCAAAATGTTTCAGAGAACACATTTCTGTAGTTCAACTTTATCATAATTATAAATAAACCTGCTAATTTTGGGGGGACTATTCCAGTATTTGGTTTTTCTAAAACAAGTAAACTGCTTATTGACAGCAACTAAATGGTGTTTGTATAGCATTTTTGTCCTACAGTAGCATTTTCTCATTCACTATACTTTCTAACTGCCGTATATAGTCATGTCTAAGCCGAGTTTTTCAGCACATTTTTAATGCAGTTTTGTTGTAAAATTAGGTGCCTCGGTTGATAGTCAGGTCGGCTTATACTCGAGTATATATGGTAAATTGTCCTACATGCAAGTACACGTTTTTAATGCTGTCTGTCTTCTGTGCTGTTCTTGTATGTTTGCTATTAAAATACATTAAACTATGGGAAGAGGGTGGAGGAAGACACATCTTTGGGCCAAAGATTCTGACAGCTTTGGGAATGAAAAAAGGCAAATAGGACCAAAGCACCAAAAAGTAAAAGAAAGTCAAACACCTAGAACTGAAAGCTGGTGCCAGGACCCAAACAGCAACAGCAGGTACCGTTCTAGGTGGGAGGGAAAACCGGAATGGAAGGAAGGACAGAGGTCAGCCCTGTGCACTGAAGAGCTCTCTACTGCCTGGTCTTTATCCCCTGAATGCTCTACCATAGCAACTACTACTTCTGCACTATTGCAGTCAACAGCCTGGGCCAGGAGAGCCACAGATGTTCAGCACCACCCAATCCCCAAAGAAAGACCTAGAGCAGAGGTAAAGGCCCCTGCCCATAGAAGAATACAAGTATCCCTCACTGCCAGGACTCCAGCTCACATTCACAGAACTAAAACTGTTATCAGTCTACACACCTAGCCCACAAATGCTTAATCTGCCCTGAGCCCTCTTCACTTGGTAGGAAAGTTGATGGTGATAGAGGAAACTGTGGTTCTTGGGTTGTGCTACGAAGAGTTCACAGGTATTTATTATTAAAATAACACAAAGCAGGGTCAAGTGTGAACCAAAGAGGACATGTGTCACAAATAAGACACTTAAATTTTGCATTTGAGATGTGGAGGAGAAAAAAATTTCAAATCATTACATCACACTTTGAAATCCAGCAATATGTGACAGTACATATCAATCCCAGTTTTAACATTTGTCCCATTAATGGAACAAATTTAGTGACATTGCATTTTAACTCTCATCTTCGGGGGTCCTAATTCACAGGCAGAATAACTTTCTGTTTTCAATGTGCAGGATAACTTCTAGACAAAAGCATGGAACTCAATTCCTGTTAAGAATGAAAGTGTAAGTTTTTCATAGCTGTATACAATATAAAAGTAATTGGCTGGTAAGCAACGGCTCTAGGGCAGAAACAGATATAAAGGGTCTAAAGCCCTCCTTCTACTCAAGGGGAAATCAAGAGGTATGAAGTATATGGGGGTCAAGAAAGTAAGGTTTAAATCAATTATATAAAATTTTAATAATCACAACAAAAGTTATAAGAGATAACAGCAAGAAAAAGGAGACATGGAGAGGTATTTGGCTCCATCTACAAGGCCAGTCAATCCATTTTTAAAATGATTACTGAAAAAGCTATAGTGATAAAAGTAGTCAAGAAAAGAATTAAAAGTCGTTAAGTATTCAACGAAGCTACCAGTGAAAGCAGGAATGAGGAAAGTGGGGAAAGGTGCTTAATGAAATTTCATTAATATTTGCATGTACACTGGTGTTTCATGCTTACTAAGAAGAAAAATATCGTTGTGAATACAATGTGTCCCTCAGCATGGCCTGAAAAACTGCTGCTAGTACTGGGAGTGGGAAAAGGCTGGCCGCAACCACGACCAAGCTACAGCAACAGCACCCTCTCAACAATCTTTTTTTAAGTTTTTGTGACTTTATATAAAGCAGATCTAAGTTTGTATCAACAATGTAAATATTTACATTTTGAAGTATCTGCTATTTGAATACTTGATTCTATGTATTAATTTGTGATGGTTTTATAGAATCAGACATTAACTTATTTATGTTTCTGCCCAGTACAGATCTAGTCAATAATAAGGGTTGCAAAATTTTATTAAAAACCACTTAAATAAAGGCTAAAACTATTTGTGTTTGCTTCGGCAGCACATACACTAAAGAAGAAACTATTCGACAGCCTTAAAAACTTCAAACATTGCCATCTAGTAAGATTCCAAACCATAGCGAACCTCTTTGGACAGGGTAGAACCAACTGCCTTTCTGGGTTCCTAAAAGTTGAAGTCTATACAGGAGCAGAAAGCTTTACCTTTTTCCCTGGGAGCGGCTGGTGGTTTTGAACTGTGGTTAGCAGCCCAATCTGTACTCAGTACACCACCAAGGCTCTTAACTAAATAGCCTTAGGAAGAAGTAAAATCACATGAGTTAATCTACACCATGCGAAGCTTTAGCTGTTTATACCACGTTTCTGAGTTCGGAATTGCCTTTTCAAAAATCTAATTTGTTACGTTGAGCAGAAACTTATTTAAAGAAAACTAGTTAAACAATGGCCAGGTCTACCCATTTTCTCAAACTACAAAAACTTCCATGGAAAATATTCACACTTCAATCTACAATTCAAATCACTTCACTGTCAATAAAATAACACACCGCCTTCACAATTTGTATTTGCTTGTTCAAGAACACATGTTCTTTGTCAAGGCAATGATTACTTCCACAGACTTTCTAGAAAAAAAAGGATGCCTGATAAGCTTATTGTATCTTAACAAAACTAGAGTAAATTGTTTCTAAAGTCCTTGGGAATTCCTTCAAAGAGGGAAATATATTACACAAAGTATACATCAACAGATTATTAATGGGTTCATTCTCATATCTGAGAAGCTATTACGTGCTAGGCACTACACTAATAAATAAGACCCGGTCCCTACATATAAAAACTGATAGAGATTATGAACAAAATCAAAAGGTAACAAATTGGAAACATAAATGCAATGATGCTACTAAAGTGGGGGGGGGGGGGGCTCCAGTGTCATATTGGTAGGCTTGCAGCCTACCTCCATCCTTTACCAGTTTTGTGACCTGGGGCAATTGCTCACTACATTAATCAAGGTACCTAGTGCACAGTTATCAAGTGTGAGTAATACCTGCCAAGTGACTTGAATGGTCGTTGGCAATGTAGCAAGTGTTCAATGAAGAACTCCAAACGAATTAATTTTTTTAAACACAAAACACCAAGAGAAGTATCAGGCAAAACACTACAAGACAATTCACAGAAGAACATCGGTAACAACTGTTTAATATCTTCGGTCTCACTAATAGACCAACAAATGTGAATTAATATGGTCAGTTATGCTTGGTCTATCTAATTGACCAACATTTTTTAAACTCAGGATATGTGAAAATTCTGATGTGTACCTGGGTAGAAACACATATTTTAGTTTACAAAAGTATTAGAATCTATGTATAGAAAACCTTTAAAATGCATATATCCTTTAGCCCAGCTTCTAGAACATGGATCCAAGGCACTAAATCAAAGATAAGCATAAAGTTTTTGCTATAATAATGTTCACATAGCTATAATTTATAAACTAGCAAAAAATAAAGTATGGATTAAAAATTAATACAATATGTAGAATATGAATTAGCCATTAAAAATCATGTTAGAAGAGAATATTAAAGAGGGGGAAGTGTTTAAATTAAAAGAGTAGACTATAGAAAATCTAAATAAAATATGACCCTAATTGTATTTTGTAAGTATGGTGTGAATGAGACAAAGGCATACACAGTAAAAAGTGAAACACCAAAAATTTATGACAATATTTCTCTGAATATTAAGACTACTGGTACTTTTTATTTTCTTCACTACACTCTTCTATCAGAGCTTGTTTTTAATTAAAAATACATGCAAACTAAAATGCAGTGGTAATAGCTACCAATACAAAAACGAAACTCACTACCATCAAGTCAATTCTGATTCACAGTGGCCCTATGGAACAAGGCAGAACTGCCCCTTTGAGTTCCTGAGACTGGAACTCTTCAACAGAAGAAAGACCCATCTTTCTCCCTCAGAGCAGGCTGTGCATTCAAACTGTTGACCTTGCAGTCTGCAGCCCAACTTGTAACCACTATGCCACTGGAGCTCCTTATAATAGCTACACAACTGTATATATTAACCATAGCTCAAACTTATTTATCAAATGGGTGAGTTTATGAAAGGAGACAAAGTTTCCGGTATTTTCCCACAATAAATCTGCATAATTCCAACAAAACTTTCTACTATTATATTCATGTACAAATGGATACTCTACAATCATTTTAAATGCATCAATATTTTAAAATGAAACCAACTTTTCAACCAAGTGCTCAGAGCCGAAGTCACATTCTTTCCCCATCTGCCCAATTCTTGCAAATCCTTTCTGAAGGATTCCACCAGAGCCCAAATCATCCAGCACAAAGGTGGTAAATAAGGATAAAAATGGAAAATAGTATTTTCAATATCTAATATTCAAAACCTATTTTCAATACAGCTTTAAAATATATAATTAGAGAAAAACTTAAACTTCATTTTAAATACTGTAAACACACTCTGCTGTTAACCAAAGATTGGCAGTTTTGAGTCCAACCCATAGACGCATCTGAACAAAGGCCTGGCAATCTACGTCAAACAGACAGTTCCTGAATATTAAATAGTTTAAAAATCAAGAAGGGTGTGCATCAGAGTGGTACCACCTCACCATACTTATTCAATCTGTATGCTGAGCAAATAATCAGAGGAGCTGGGTTACACAAAGAACAAGGTGTCAAGATTAGAGGAAAGCTTGAGAACTGCGCTGTGCAGATGATACAATTTTGCTTGCTGAAAGTGAGAAGGGCCTGAAGCACTTGATGAAATCAAGATTGCAGCCTTCAATATGGATTATCTCAATGAAATGAAAAAAATCTCAACACTGGACCAATAGGAAATATCAATGGTTACCAGAGAAAAGATGAAAGTTGTCAAGGATTTCAGTTTGCTTGAATCCACAATTACTGCTCATGGAACCGGTAGTCAAGAGATCAGAGGACACATGGCACTGGGTAAATAAACTGCACAAGGCCTCTTTAAAGTCTTGAAGAGCAAGGATGTCCCTTTGAGGATTTAATTGGGCGTTATCCAAGTCATGCTATTTTCCATTGCCTCGTATGAAAGTGAAAGTTGGACACAGAACATGGAAGACTGGAGAAAAATAGATGCATCTGAATTATGGTGCTGGCAAGGAATACTGAAAGTACCATTGATCGCCAAAAGAGCAACCAAATGTGTCTTGGAAAAAGCACTGCAAAGCATGATCCTTAGAAGTAAAGTTTGTTGTCTTTGTTAAATGTTTCATTTTCTTTGGTAACTTTTATAACTTTTGGTCTCTACTGATAACATATCCAGTCTTCGGAGAGGCGGAGGCTGTTGGTTTTGAACTGCTGATCTTGCTGTTAGCACCGCAACGTGCAATCCATTATGCCACCATGTATGGTAAAGTAGCAGAGTAGCAAATAAAAAAAGACAGCCTCCAACTACGAATTAACACAGTACCTGCCAACACAGTACTTCACAACATAACAATTGTGCGGATGGTGCAGGGTCAAACAGTGTTCAGATGAGTCTTACCTAACCTGACAGCAATAACAATAACAAGAGTATGTTGCAAAAATGTAATTGTGATGGCTAATTTTAAGTGACAAGTGAGTTTCAGTTATTTGGTAAAACACAAGTTTAACTGCTGCTAGGAAATAGTTTTATGTGATTGAACTACTCAGCCTTAAAAAAAAAAAATCCTAAAAATCTATCAGAGAAGTTCTACTCTGATAACACATCACATCACCAAGAATTAGAATCAACAGCACGACAAGCAGTTTGTAAGTCTGGTAAGTCAGGTAAAACAAGTAAGTCCTACAACATTAATATGTATTTTCAAAAGTCATCCATTTCTTAAACGGAGAAATTTAAGAAAATCAAAGCTCCATGCCTGCAAAAACAGTATGGTATCAATTAAGGGTAGACAATAAAACAAACATTACACAACACTGCTCGACATCATAAGGGATTGTCACAGTATGATTACTGCTCAATTGAGATTTAAGTGCTTATTATTTTTGTTTTGGCTACCTGAATACTAAGACCTTTATTCCACACCCTAAATCTGTCCTGTTTTTTCCCCCTTACTTTCTTTTTATTATGTGCGGGTGGTAGTAGAGACAAGGCCTATTAATTGCTTCCCCTACTTAGGAACAACGCTGAAATTTACCTCATGGTTGGTTTACATATCCCTTTACTTGTATACCCTTAGCAAGCACCTGAGTTGACGTACTGCTGACCCTTAAACAACATGGAATTGGACTGTGCAGGTCCACTGAAGTGCAAACTCTGTGTGATGTGCTGAGCATATACTCATGACCAGTAGCCTGGTGACTAGTGGGTAGGAGGCTGCTGGTGGGGAAGTCTTCGAAGTAATGTCTTGGGGTTCTCACACATTTTCAGCCCATTTAGTACAATACCAGAAAACGTGAACACCACCATAGGGCTTTACATGTAGTACCACAGGTGATTGTGGAAGTGCCAAGAAGCTGGTAAAAGTAATATTACAAGGAAAGATTGACTTGCTTGATATGTATTATATATACAAGGGTCTGCAAACTAGCTATTCACAATTTTTTTAAAGCATCTATCCAGTATAAGGATCATTGTAAAAAAGTTTTTTTAAAGGAGATTCATAAAGCTGTCATTGCAGCTAAAACTTGCAGGGACAAAAAACCTTGTGTTTTTTGGCAAATACTTCTATCACGTATTGAAAGTGTTGCATTTGTGTCCGTAAAATAATACATGAACATACAAAGCATGTGTTTATGTTATCAGTAAGTTTTCCAATCAACAGTGGGCTATTAAAAGTTACACAGATTTTTGAGTGCCTATGGGGTTAGTTCCTCTAAGTGCCAAAATTTTCAACAGTCAACTGCAACATCCTTTTGATTATAACACTCTGACAGAATAGGGCTGCCCTGTCGGGATGTCCCACTGGGCTTGCCAGGTCATTCTCTTCCCTGGAGCAAATACCAGGTCTTTGATTATGGAGAATCCTGCCGTGACTTGTGGATTCAAATCGCTGACCCTGCAGTTAACAGCTAAGAACTACACCACTGCACCACCAGGGCACCTTAACTTCCATCTACGCTTCTCAATAACCACTTTTTTAAATTTTACTTGTACTTATTTTACTTGTATACGTTGTATTCGTGTATTCATGACAGAATATTACCATTATAAAGTCACCCTCATGTATAGCGCCATCCTAAACCAAAGCCAAGCTCTGCCATCAAGTCATTGTTCACACATAGCCAGCCGGTAGTAGAGAGGACAAATGCTTACAATTTCAAGACTGTAAATCTCTGTAGGAGCAGACAGCGTCTTATTCTCCCGAGGACTATATGGTGATTTAAACCTCCAATCTCTCAGCTAGCAGTCCCATATTTAACCCCTTGTGCCACCAGGGTTCCTTCTCAATCGTCATTGAATACACTTTCTGCAATGTGTATTTCATGCCCACTCTCCTATCAACATCCCTCCAGTCTTTTTGGTGGCTTGTTCTCCAGTAGATTCCATAATGTAGAATATTCCCCAAACTCGTGTTTACTGCATTCTATCTTGTCTTTATAGCTGAAAGTTACATTATGGATATAACACTCCTGATTCTCATAAACTGAGTATATCACATGTTAGTTACTTCATTGCTTCTGACATAAATCACCATAGTCAAAATCTACTGATAATATAGTATTCCTCCCCTTAATCATGCCTCCTTTTGTCTCTTTTTCCTGCATGCCCAAAGAATTGCCTTCAGATTCCAGTTAATTTTAAACAGAATGTGACTATATGCTACTCATTTCAGTAGACTATCCAAATACACAACATGCCCTTTTCAAATGCAGTGGGCAAATCTATTATTTTATTAATTTTTACAATCTTCTTGAGTTATTATTATATTATTCCAATTTTCTTTCTTTGACTCTTATTTAGGGTCTCTTATTATTTGTTGAAACATCTTTTCCTATCTGTAATAATTTCACTTTCACTAGAATAGTTGTTTACTTTTTAAAATCCTTTTGGTTTAATTTTCTTTCCTCCTATTTATCTTCTTCATTTGCCCTGTGAAGAGATTTTTTTAAATATGATACGTAATGCTGACAAAGGTTTGTTAAAAGAGACACTGTGTATTACTAGTGCCTACAAACGTACAAATTACAAGATAACAAAAATTTTTTTAAGTTAAAAACAAAAACATTGCCACTGAGTCTACTGCAACTCATGGCAATCCCTTATTAGCTTTCTAAAAAGTTGTATCAGGACTTTAAAATTTTTCAAACTCTATGAACCAATAATTAACAATCCTACCAGTCAAATGTAAGAAATAATTTAATAATATTAATAAAAATAATATTATAGCCATATAATATAGACAACTTATGCAATGTTAATAACTTTAAAAAACATTTTTTAAAAATGTAATGTCCAGAAATAAAAGATAACGAGAGTAAATGAAATACAGTGAAATAATCTCAAATCAGTACAATTTAATATTATTTTTATAGTCTTTACTAATCAGTGATAATTATCCTCTTAATGCTCTGGACATGCTCAAAGTTCAAAGTGACAGATTACTATTTCACATAAACTTTTGATGACAGGGGAAAGGTTTATGATATAGCGTTAGCAATTTTTATAGACAAAGAATATAGAACAGATTTCAGAATTACCTCATTAATCAAATATGGTAATAGAAAACTTTCCAAAAATTGGAAGGGACTGTGTGTCACAGTGCAGTTAGTTGAACTCTGGATGTTTCCTATTTTTCTCTATTTTACCTAAATTTCTGAAATTTTTGCAATGATTATCTATTAGTTAATAACAAAGTGAAAAAGTAAAGACCTGGGGACAAATATATCCACTGATTTATCATATACCAAAGGAAGTCTCAATGACTTAATCCGAGCAAACTTGGAATGCTCGCAGCTGAATGAAAGCTGGACAAGCATATATAGATGTGTCTTAAAAAAAGGTCAGATACCCAGGAGCTAATGAACAGCAATTCCGAAATTGGTGTTATGTATCAGATTATTCAAATGTATACATTTTTGTTCTAATATGCTGTATACAGGTAGGCATATCTACAATGAATATGGCACATTCCTGTGATCACTAACTAATACATGAAACTTTTGCCAAAAGAAATTCACATTCTAAAATCAATTAGAGAAACTGAAGTTAGAATACTGCCATGTCAAATGGCTTAAATTAAGCCCTGTAATTCTTACATATAAAAATTATGGCTAAAATTAAATGAACACATCTACAAAATGCAAAACAAATTTCTAAGGTTATTCATCTTCCTCCCACAAAAGCTATAGTTCTGTCTCATCTGAAACTATTCCAAAATTTTAATACTAGTATTATCACTATTTTTTAATGAACAAAACTATTTTGCTTATTAAAAAAGTCTATTTTAACAAAATAAAATAGTATCAACTGTGTCTCGTACATCCTTTCCCAAATAATGTACAAGGAGATGTGAGTAAGTATAAATCAAAACAAAAGAGAGAAGTCTCTGAATCAAGTAAATTGAATAAATGCTTGGTTAAGCAGGTTTCTTCATACAAGAGTCTTTATGTGCATAGTTACCTCTACGGCAGTAAATATTTTCTATATTTTCTTGCGAAAGTAAGTGATTTTACATCCTCAACAAAGTGAATTTGGTTACCACATGATTCAAAGGGCAAATAGGGGCTCCTAGGTGTCCAGAATGCCAGTACACTTGTACTAGGAATAAACGGGAGAGAGAACAGATATGTGCAGCAGTGCAATCTAGCAAGCAGTTACCTAAGTCTAGAAACCTGGGAGAGAAGGCACGGACAAAACCACAGGCACTGATACCTACAGCATTAAATGCTCTGTCAAAATCTATTCTTGAAAGTTTGGGTTTTTTAAAGTTTCATCTGTCAATGCCTATTTTCATTGTTTTTCTCTAACATCTCTAAAATCAATGAGCTGGTAGGAGAGTGAGAGTCAGGAGTACATCCAAGGAGGGTAACAAGTCAGTACCCTGAATAATACCTGGGAAAAACTAAAGCTTTCAAATTTCTGTATTCATTCCATCAACTGAAGTATAATAAATATGGTATAAGACCTAATGCCTCCACTAATAATTATGAAAACTGTTAAGTAATTTTAACATAACATTAACTTCCAAATTCTTAAAATAGGAAGTGTACCAACAGCTATTACATAAATTTAAGGGAGTGCTGTATCTTCTAAACAATGCAAAGTCAACCAGAAAGGCTGGATTGTGTTGTAAATCTAGTCTTTGTAAAATTTTTATGTTCTAACAGTCATAAAATTAACCCAATAGCATTTATAAACTGAATCTATGCATTTAATTCTCATGCGGCCATAAATCTTTCCAGAAAAATGGATAATTTTAGAGCCCTTCCTATTTTATGAGGTCAAAGCAAAATATCAAACTTTGCCACCTCAAAATTTCCTCAGGGAAAGTATCTAAGATCCATACTATCCATGGATAAACTATGGGATAACCCCAAATTATTTTGTTCTTCAACTGACCTCAATTGAAAGTAAGCATCTACTTGGAATTGGCAATGCACAGTACAGTGCCCAAGGAGCTAACCAGAAGCTGAAAATACAGAGAAACTCCTTCCTGAACCAAAAGGTCAAACTTATATTTTCAGCAAAAATTTTTCGGAGAATTCTACAATTTTCCATAAGTTCTGTCTCTAACCAGATTGATTTCTCTAATGATGGATGATATTTGGTCGTGGCATGAGGTTGACGGTAACAAGCCCTCAGGCAGACTGAGTGGACGGTGCACCTCTACTCCATACAGACAAGTATATAGGTACACACGTCTGTGTGCATGTGGAAAGGAGCCACACAAAGTCGGGAGATTCTTATAGATGGCTAAAACCTCATGAAGATAAAATATGTTCTATAATTCAATTTATAAATATATTAAAAGCCATTTTCTCCATATAAAATGGTACACCCAAAACATTCTATTTTAAAATTCTACTTTAAAGTAAAATATAACATGTTCCTAAGAGAATCATAGACCACCCAAAACGAAAACCAATCACAAAATCTTTAACAGCTACGCCAACCATTATATCTAGATACCTATTCAAGATTTACGCACTTTCTCTTCCAGTCAACAGCCACATTTTAAAACACTAGTTTATAAATTAAATAAGGCAATCTCATAGAATCTCTCTCTATATATAAAATCACTTGGTTAATCTAAATCAGCGGTTCTCAACCTGTGGGTCGCAACCCCTTTGGGGGGGGGAGGGGGTTGAACGACTCTTTCATAGGGGTGGCCCAATTCCTAACAGTAGAAAAATTACAGTGATGAAGTGGCAACAAAAATAATTTTATGATTGGGGGGGTCTCCACAACATAAGGAACTGTATTAAAGGGTCGCATCATTAGGAAAAGTGAGAACCACTGATCTAAATGCTTCATGATCTGATTTTAGAAAACATACACATTTAAAAGTTGGAGCAAATGTAATAGCCTCCATTTTTCCATGTATAAGTAAGAGCACCCCCATTAACTACAAAAGTTTTTAAAATCCTCTCTACAAGGCCTTTATCCTCCTGTATAAATACAAATGATAAAAGGGAGGGAGGGAACAAGGAAGAGAGCACAGAGAACAGCAAAAAGTCAGGGACCAAAAAGAGAAAAAAATAAAAGACGAGACAGATTTTTTTAAAGGATTCATACAACTGAGTGTGATATCCTTATTTTTCAGAGTTTTATGAAAGATATACTACCAATATCCCTTCTCTGTGCTATATTCTAACAAGGATTGGCAGAAGACAAGCATTCAGCCACTGAGGTATATGTTTATTTTATTAACAGAAATAACACAATTCTCAAACCAAAAGATTAACCAAACAATCCAATTTTGAAAAGCTCAAGCACCAGCAATTACTAAACTCTGTTTGCATTAACACCTCAGTAACCCACTGATTATTGGGTAACACTGACAAGCTGAGCCCAATGCCATGTTTAACAAATACCCCCCCCCAACTATCTTTGGCATTTACTGATCTAAATACTATTCCCAACCACCACCATTACTAATGGATATTTATCAAAACACAAGCCATTCCAAATTCTCTCAGACAACAAGAATTTTACTGTATTTCAAAACATAAGTCACCTGTATGCATCGTCTTCTTTCAAGTCTCATATCATCGTGATGGGGTGGGGGAGGGAGGGAAGAGTCCAGCAGCAAAACTATCACACTGTGTGAAGAAAAACAGATTATGAGGACAATGATGCAAGACAGCTACCCCTACTTGAGGAATACACAATGTAGCTATAATCCCCCAAACATAGACAAAAATACTCCAAGTGTTCAAAGTATCTACCAAGACTTAGTTATGCATACTTAAAATTAATCAAAATCAACTTTTAAACATTTATGTATGTATATATTTAATGATGAGGACAAAGGAAAACTTTAAAAATCAGCCTACTATCAATGAAAAACTCAGGTATGGAATAAAAGTTGACTATTCGACTAGTCATTATTTATTTGTTTTTAAAATCTGCATTTTGTAATCTGCATTAATTTGCAAATCAATACAAATGTGAATTAATTCATTTTTCATAGTGACTTACTACCAAGGCATGCAATGTGGGTTAAAGATAACAGATAACATGTCAACTGAGCAAAGGTTAATTTGTAAGTTAAGTTCTGAGATATTTCTCCTAAGGGAGCCAAGTCCATAAGTCCACTTGCTTTCAGAATGGTTTCATTTACATTACTGTAATTCTTTTACAATACTTCCAACTGACTGCTTCAACTGTTATTGCATGATTGACCAATAAATGTCATGACTAATGAGAAAATAAAAATAACCTCACTGTTGTTACCAACTAAGCTCCACCCACTACCATCAAGTTAATTTCAACTCATACAGACTCTAGCACAGGAAGTCCTAGGCGTTAAAATCTTTACACCTGCAAAGAGCCTAAAGAGAGGATGGTGAGTTTGAACCACTGACCCTGATGTTAACAGAATGCTCACCCAACAGCATAGCAGCACTTAAGCTCTTGTTTATCAACTAAGAGCAGAAAAGTTAAAAGCTAATTTATAAATTGGCAGTCTAGAATTTTTAATTAATGCCAAAGAGACGATGAATATCCCTCCTGCAACAATACTGGCTAAGACCAGGATAGTTAAAAAAAAAAAAAAATACTGATGATTCCAAAGGATATTACTGGTGATGAGCTGTAACAACTCTACAGGATATAGTAGTATAGGAAAGCAAATAATCCTAGATTCTCCCTTGATCTAGATAAACAGTATGATAGGATGTTTGTGTTTTTTTCAGTTCCTGGTGTCTCTAACCCTTCATCATTTGTACTGTGGCATTCTAACCATTTTTTTATTTAATAGTTTCTTTCCCAAAGGAGTCCTTGCAGCATCGCAGGTATGTGCTGGGCAGCTAAGCACAAAGTCAGCGATTCGAAGCAACTAGCTGCTCAGCAGAAGACAAGGTTTTCTACTCTCATAAAGTTAGAGTTAGGCAAACATCAGTTGTACTAATTCACTCTAATATTGTATTTTCAATAAGGATACTAAATCCGTCGTCGCCGAGTCAATTCCAACTCATAGAAATGACATGAGACAGAGAAGAACTGCCCCAGAGGGTTTCCATAAATCATTATGGAAATAAGACTGCCACAGCTTTTTCCTACAAAGTTTCTGGTAGGTACAAACCACTAGCCACTGCACTACCAGGGCTCCTCTTAGAAAACTTCCAAACAGTCTTGCAAAATAAAGTAAAAGATCTATTCAGGCACTCTGGAAAAAAAAGTGTAGGCAAGTGGGTTATGGTATAGATGTTAATCTTTATTATCCAAAAGTTTCTGTTTTTACTGATTTTTTTCCTTCTACTTCTGAACTCACAGGTATTCTTTAAAAGCTCCAAGTACATACTTCAAATAGTACCAACAGTAGATACTTTATTGAAAGAGAAATCCCAGAGACTGGGTTTGATATAATGTATAAATCACTTGTAAACTAGGAACTACCTGTATCTGAAACCAACTATGATTTATCTCCCATTTCTGAAGAACTATTTCCAAGTCCACATACTGCTATGGCATCAAGTAAAACCTTGAATGGGGGAGGGGTGGTGGTAGTCCCAAGTGGTACCCGTTGTTTTGGGTACATGGATATATAGATGAATAGGCATCGTTGATTGCTATCAGCTTTGTCTGTGACCCCATGTGTGCAGAGCAGAACTGCTCCATAGGTTTTACAAGGCTGTAACCTCTCGGAAGCAGATCATCACGCCTATCTCTCTTAGCACCTGTGGGTGAATCTGAACTGCCAGCCTTTCTGCTAGTAGTCAGTGCTTAACTGTTTGTGTCATCCAGGGCTTCTAGACAGAACGTAGTTTTGTTTATAAAAATAATCAAGTTATTAAATCAAGATTAAATTATTTTACCTTTTAATCTATAAATCCTGAGTTTTCTAACCATTTTTCCTCCTTATAGGCTACCTTTAAAACTCTAGTATGGATCATAAAGAGTAACTAGCTACAAACTATATACATATAATCAAGTGCTATAAGCTCTTAACGTCATAGTCCACCTATAAATTATTACTATAAAGCAATGCTACCTACAAATAGCTTCAGGAGAAATAAAACAAACATTATTTCTATTAATTATATTTTTTAATCTAATCAGTTGAGATTTGAATTTTTTATTAAGTTATTTGAAATTAACCAGCTTACTTGTTACTCATTTTGGTTTTAAACCTAGACTAAAGGTAAGAAACATAGGTCAAAATAGCCGGACTCAAAAACTGACACCTCTTAGATATGTAATCCATGAATCACTACTCATATGCACACTTACTATGTACCAATCAAGTACTCAGGAAGGACACTTGACAATGTTAGCACATTTCATCTCCTATTACCCTTCAGTAGACAGACCTGCTTCCATTTCACAAATTCAGAAAGAAATCAAGTGTTCGAGGAATTAACTGGTCAACCATTACAACTGGTGAACCATGGCCCTCCATCACAGTCCACCATTCTTCCACACACATGAAGATGCTTCTCAAGAAATCAGGGATCCAGATATGTCTTAATATGATTTTAGTCCTCATGCTCACTCTTTTGCCTAAACCATCTCAAACATGAATTAAATATGAACGCTCAGGTTAGATAAATTAACCCATAAAAAGCATTTCCACTTAGGGACTTGGGACACTAACTCTCCCCAAAGGTTATCTAGTAGAGAAATTGCATTCTGGCATCTATGGACTGCCACATGGTTCCTTTACCAGAGTATTTTTAAGAGACAAACTGACAAGAAGATAAAACTAAAGCCTTGGGCAAGAGAGAAGAACATCAGGATAATAAGTCTGGGTCTTGGGTTATACAATCCCAATGACCTTGGAAAAGGGAAGAGTGGAGATGTGCTTTAAAAAGATAGCAACATATGATTTCTCATGAAATTACGAGAAGAAACAATATAACCTTGACTAAGCATGCATTCAGCTGCTAAACACAAGGTCAATGGTTCATTTCTCAAGAGAAAGATTAAGCTGTCGCTGCTATAAAAATGTAAAGTCCTCCTTTTGGTGCGGCAGCTGCACCCACGAATATGCTCAAGCTTCAGAAAAAGCTCGCCTCCAGTGTCCTCCACTGTGGGAAGAACGTCGTCTGGTTGGGCCCTTCAGGAGACCAATGAAAGTGCCAATGCCAACTCCCATCAGCCAATCCAGAAACTGATCAAGCATGGCTTCATCTTCCACAAGCCTGTGACCGTCCATTCTCAGGCCCTTTGAGGAAATACACGTCAGGCCCGCCAGAAGAGCAGGCATATGGATATACAGCATACGTAATCGAAAGGGTACTGTCAATGCTCCAATGTCCGAGAAGCTGACCTGGATGAGGACGATGAGGACTCTGCGCCCGCTGCTCAGGAGACACAGGCAGCTGACGAGGACTGACGGCTGCAAGTATCACAGCGTGTACCTGAATGTGTAGGGGAACGTGTTCAAGGACCAGCGGATTCTCATGGAACACATCCACTAGCTGAAGGCAGGCAGGCTCGCAAGAAGCTTGTCTGGCCAGGCTGAGGCCTGCAGTTCTAAGACCAAAGAAGCACGCAAGCGCCAAGAAAGAAAAGATCAGAAGACTGTCCAAGGAGGAAGAGACCAAGAAATAAACTCCCCCTCTCTCATTCAACAAAAGCCAGTCTTGCCCGCCTGCAGGGTGGGACGTGGAAACCAGTGGGTGGCGGGGGTGGGTGGGGTGTATTTTAAAGTCTTGAAAACTCATAAAGCTAGTTCTACTCTGTCCTACAGGGTTCCAAAGGGCCAAAAATCAACTTTATAGCAGGAAGTTGCTTTTTAAACATTAAAAGAAGGGTCAGGATCTGGGCTGAGCAGGTTATGTGTATGTTGCCCAAAACTTGTTGTTCGCAAGCACCGAACTGCATGGCCTCTCTGGAAACACACCTGAGCTCATATGAAACAAAATTAGATACTGCGTATTTGTGTACCCTAACAAATACAGAAAAACAAGAGGGAAATACCTCAAGTGTACAATCTCTGTAAGGATACACTGACAGGAAAGTTTCTGGGAGTAAACTATGATCAATATACCAGTATATACTGGTATAGTATCTATCCCATTAATAATTTAAACCATCACTGATAATCCATTTTGCTTGCTGTCTTCCTTTGGTGAACTGGCAAAGATTTACATCAATAGTCAAGTCTATCAACCAACTTCTATCTATTCCCTTGTCATTTAAATTCTTCAAACATGAATTCTTAGACCATAAAACTTTGCAAGAGCTAACGTCCTACCACCAGAAAGGGACCACTCTACAATAGTCCTTCTAGAAGGGTGCAGGTGGTAAAGCCCTTGGCTACTAACCCAACGGTCAGTTCAAACCCACCAGCCGCTCCACAGGATTAAAACATAGCAGTCGGCTTCCATAAAGATGTTAGGCTTGAAAGTCCTAAAGGGCTGGCTAGCTACTAAGTCCTATAAGGTCGCCATAAGACAAATTCAACTCAATAATTTGTTTTATTTTGTGTGTGTAATGGGGTTACTATGAGTCAGAATCAACTCAATGGCAACAGGTTTGGTTTTGTTTCACTTATAATAGCAGACCCCAAACTCCAGAAAGCTCATTGCTATGCCCCAAACAAAAATAAACATTTAATATAAATTAAAGACGTTTACACAGTTGGTTTGCGTCTAGCCCAGTTCTATTCCTACAGCACACATTTCTAACAGCCCAGTGGAATACACGTGTACATGCCAGTTATCAGTGTTTCCTTATAACCCTACGTTTGCGAACATTTCTTATATACCAATCTCTAAGGACAGGCATCAAACTGACATGAACAAAGCTGCGCATGTTCTTTAAAAAACAACTTATTTTATTTAAAAACAACAGTGATATGAACTTATAATTGAAACGATGATATATATTTATATAAAATATATAAGATTTAACACACATTTGAGATTGGAGATTTAATGGATCTTAAGGGTCACTTGGGTCATTCAGCATGACAGTTTCTGCTGCATTCTGTCTTTATATTAGATGTTTATTACTTTCTATGAATTTTTTATTACTTTTACATGTACTACTAAAATAATGCATTCATGAATGAAACCAATTTACTGGGATTAATATTCACTTTAGATTTGTGTTAAACTGACACGTATTTATGTAGAAATATCACATAGAGAATTTCGAGATTAGAAAGCTTAGAATAAAATACATTTGGATATATATGTCTCAGTAAATGGATAAAAGCATAAATGGTAGGAGGTAAATGTAAAACAGTTTCTGTAATTTTCATTGCCGAAATAGAAGTACGTAAAAATAATGCGCCCCATAAACCTCGTGTTAAAGAACATGCTCCTAAACCAGTGGTTCTCAACCTTCCTAAAGCTGCAACACTTTAAAACAGTTCACCTTGTGGTGACCCCCAACCATAACATTATTTTCGTTGCTACTTCATAACTGTAATTTTGCTATTATGAATCGTAATGTAAATATCTAGTATGCAGGATGTATTTTCATTGTTACAAACTGAACATAATTAAACATAATTAAAGCATAGTGATTAATCACAAACCTATGTAATTATATATTATGAAATACTTATCGTGTTTTCTGATGGTCTTAGGCGACCCCTGTGAAAGGGTCATTCAACACCTCCCCCCACCCCAAAAGGGGTCGTGACCCACAGGTTGAGAAGCGCTGCTCTAAATGATCAAGTAAGGTAAGCAGTACCACTATTCCTATTTTACAGGACAGGAAAGCAGTGGCTCAGATAACTAAATTAAGGTCGCCCAGGTAACACCTGAATACACGGTGAAGCTAGGATTCAAACTCAACCAAATTGACCAAAAGTCGCCAACTCCAGGGCTCCTTGTTAAATTGAACTCAAAATCTCCTCATCCTCTCTCAGACTTGAAACAAAGAAGAGGCCAGGCAGAGTGGGGCTCGGAAAAATCCACTTCTGCAGTCTGCAATCCCCGTCTGGGTTACTGGTGTCACCAGAAGAACCCCAATCACCGAGGGCTCTTTTCCTCTTGCTTAGCCCACCTCCAATCCACAAATCCTTCTGGTGGATTTCACATCAGAAATGTCTTCACAGTTAGCCTAATTTCTCCATTTTCATCTTGTTCCAAGTCCTCCTCATTCTACTTAAACTCCCTGCACAAATCTTTGATGGAGCTCTTGTGGTTAAAATGGGTTAAGAGTGGTTTTCCAAAGAAAGGTGAGGCAGTCTGTTTCCATACAGATTTACAGCCACAGGCTCCCTGAGCAGTTCTACTGTCCTGGACAGCCACTGGGAACTGGGAACAACTCCAGAGCAGCGGGTCTACAGTGGGGGCCCAAGTCTTTATCTACTACGTTAATTCATTCTCCACGAGGAATTCCAAACTCAAACTCACTGTTATTGAGTAGATTTCAACGCACAAGGTAGAGTCACAACTGTGGGTTTCCAGGACTTTATCTCTCTTGGTGGTTTTGAACTACAGACCTTTCAGGTAGTGGGTTACCTTAACTCTAAGCTTAAAATACAAATCCAATCACCAGTGGGTATAACTATACTGCTCAGAAGCTGTAATTCAACAATGGTAGTCTTGTCTCCATTCGAAACAAAGCAAAATTTAGATTTTTTTCTTCAATCATTTTATAAGTGAAATAAGCCGTTTTCTGATTATAAAGTGTCTCGGGGCAGGTGAGAATACATACAAAGAACTAAAACTCAAAAAATTTCGCCATCCTAAGAATGTGTTTGGGAGAATTACAGACAATATTGCTCCTTAAAAGAGAGGATGGCACGACTTCATCTAATTTACTTTGCTATCTCCCGGGACTAGAGATGACAGCATGCTTGGTAAGGGTCAGGGAAAAAGAAGAAAATTCTGAATGGAGAGACTGACACAATGGCGGTAAAAAATGGGCTGAAATACAGCAACAATTGTGAAGATGGTACAGATGGGACAATGTTTCGATCTATTTTACAAAGGGTGAGTACGAGTTGGAACCAACTCAACAGCACCAAACACAAGATGTTTTGTGGTGGAAATAATCCTGCTCCTTCTCATTTACATCTTTAAAATGATGACTTATGTATTACTGCATCACCATTTTTAGTTACATAGTCCTACATAAGTAAAGATGTAAAATTATTTTAGGCAAATGCCTATTACAGGATATTTGGTTTATTTCCACATTTTGCCACCACACATCCCCTATAAATTTTGAACCTTGGAGCATGTTTCTAACCATATGCTAATGGGAATTAGGAGAAAAGTAATATCAACAAAATACCCAGGGTTACCAAGATAATTTCAATTGCTTTTTGTTGATGTGCTTACTTACAGATGTGATTTTTATATCAGCTGCACATAATATGCCCAAACATTCTATGCTCAAATCAACCCTAGATAATTAGAGGAATTAAAAGGCAGTGACCTGCTGACCTCCAGCTGCTCTCCCAATCAAAGAAGCCTGTAACTCTGTGTTTAGTCCTATATACTGTTGTCTCCCTTCCTGGCCTGACGCTCTGGGATAGGTGAGCCATGCACATATCCATATACAAATCAGTGTCAAATCCACAGAAGGCATTTGGGATGGTTATGTAAAATCAGCAACTGCAGTCTTCTCAGAGCTCACTTTAATGACCTGCATTCCAAACCCCAATAATCAGGAAAACACCACGTCCCCTTCTCTCAATGCCAATTTTTCCAAGTATGATCATCTAAGTATTATATATGTATATCTATCTATATAAATATATATAACATTTACATGTGTGCCTGCATGCATGTACTTAATTGGGTTAAAGGTACTTGTATATAACATACTGTATGTACTCTTGTATAAGCCCAGTTTTTCAGCACATTGTTGGTGCAGTTTTTGTGGTAAAGTTAGGTGCCTCAGCATGACATTCAAGTCGACTTATTCTCGAGTTTATATGGTAATTTAATAAATCACTGCTTTTAATTATCATTCATACTTCAGAAGAACAGAAAGTAACCAAAGCCCAGGAATAAAAAGTATAATCTCACTACAGTTAAAATTTCCTCCAACAAGCCTATTACTAATAATAGTAAAATCGGTTCAAATTATTTTCCTTGTTATATTTCGGTTAAAATAACAAAGAAATGTTTATTCTCACCATATAGATTACTCAATCTGTATGTTGAGCAAATAATCAGAGAAGCTGGATTGTATGAAGAAGAAAGTAGACATCAGGATTGGAGAAAAGTTTAGTAACAACCTGCAATATGCAGATGACACAACCTTGCTTGCTGAAAGTGAGAAGGGCTTAAAGCAAAGGCTGATGAAGATTAACAATTGTAACCTTCAATATGGATTACAACTCAATGTAAAGAAAACAGAAGTCTTCACAAGTGAACCAATGACATCATGATAAATGGAGGACAGATTGAAGTTGTCAAGATTTCATCTTGCTTGGATCCACAATCAATGAATGCTCTGGAAGTAACAGTCAAGAGATCCAGGGACACCACGCACTGAGTAAATCTGCTGCTCAAGACCTCGGTGGAGGGTTGAAAAGCAGGGAGGTTACCTTGAGGACCTCAAGTGCGTCTGACTCAAGTCATGCTATTTTCAACTGCCTTATCTGCATGCGAATGTTGGATACTGAATAAGAAAAGTTGAAGAACTGATGCAATTAAATTGTGGTGCTAGTGAAAAATATTAAAAGTACCATGGACTGCCAAAAGAACAAACAAATCTGCTTTGGAAGAAGTCTAGTCAGAATGCTCTTCTCCTCACATACTTTGAACATGTTGTCACCTGGAGAAGTAACGTATCAGGGCAGTGAAGAGAGTCCCTCGACAAGATGGATGTGCACACAGAGTGGCTGCAACAATGGGCTCAAACACAAGAGCAATTGTAAGGACGGCACATTACTAGGGGCTGTTTTGTTCTGTTCTAAATAGTAGGGCTGTCATGAGTAGGTGCAGCCTCAATGGCACCTAACAACAATAAAGATATAGTACTTTCTTAAAAGTTCTTGATATTTGGCCTTATATTTCCAACTACAGGTTATTCTTCAACTATCCCATGTCTGTTTCCCTTGCCCATCATTCCTCCTCTAACTCACTTCTGGCTAATCCCAGATCCTCTACTCATGTCTCTACACATTCTTTCCTTCAGCAAGAAATACATTCAAAGCTTTATTCTACACCAATAGTTTCAAACTCTGTTCATCTCACACCAACTAACCAGACCAACAACCTGAACAGTCACAGAATCAAGTGACTATTTCAACTTCCTGTGCTGGGACCCCATCCTATCACTTCCTTCCACAACTAGCTCCCCATCTAGTTCCCCTGTGCCGCCACAATTCCAGTGATCACACTAATTCTCTCCACTAAATGATCTGCCCAAATGCTCTCATTTCCCAAGGTACCTCCTCATGCTTCTTCCAAGCCTACTAGACTAATCTTACTCTGGTTATTTTACAGCTGGAGTAGTAGAGATGCTGCCTAAAATTAAGCATCTCCCAGACCTGATGGTGTCTCAGAAACACTCTCAACTAAAACCAAACTCACCAGGTTTCTAAAACAGAAGACTCCTGACTCTACCTCATAGGTTCTTATTAAGAGGAATGAAGACCCCAAGAACCTACATATTTTTTCTAAGCACTTCCAGAAGATTCTCGTGCAAAGCAAAGGCACCTAACTGACCCCTTACTTACTTCAATTAATCCTGCATGTATCTGACACACATAGTTACCTGAAATACTCCACTTTCAACCTGGATTAAGCTTATCATTAAAATAAAAAAACTCAAACTCCTGGCCATCAAGTCAATTCCAACTCAAAGTAACCGTATAGGACAGGGTAGAACCCCTGTGAGTTCCACAAACTGTAACTCTATCCAGGAGTGGAAAGTCTTGAGTCTGTCTCACAGAGCAGTTTGTAGTTTCGAACTGCTGACCTATTAATGTTAGCAACATAATGCAAACCACTGGACTCCAAGACCACCTGACCCCTCTCAGCCAGCTGAACGCCAGAGTACTTACTATATAACTTTACATTTAACTATCTACCATCCCATTATATTTTTCAATTGCTTATGTTGACTATCTTTTTCACCCCAATATTACCTACAGCTTGATGAGTAGCAATTAGCAAGTCTCATATTTCTATGTCATAGTAGATGCTCAATAAATAAGTTGCTATAACATAGGATTATAACATGGAAAGTGTTATTTTATGTAGAAAAGCTAGGTTAAAAAGAAGTGTGTATATGCCACACAATATTTCAATTTGCTTCTGGTTTGGGGGTGGTTTTTTTTTTTTTAATGATAATAGTGTATGCCTACAAAAACACTGGGAGGATTAAGGACCAAATACAAGCCAGTAGTTATCTCTGACGAGGGAAGTTGCAAGTAATTTTTACTCGTATCTTCTATAGTTCCTAAAATGAACATTCCTTTAAGATAAAATATGTTTTTAAAATCTTAGCTTAGAATCTCCTTCATCAATGCAAACACTGCAAACATGGCTGGAATGAGGTATCAGCAGCATCACTGTTACAACCTGAAGTTTTCACATTTCCATATCCCCGGCCCAAGGGTCTGCAAACTGGGGCTTGCAAGCCATATGTGGCTCTTTCACTATGTACATGTGACTCTGGAATAAAACTGAAATCTTATAAAGGTTATTATTCAGATAATGGTGATTTCATTTGTTTGTAAAAACCTATTTACAGCTCTCGAATAATTCTTAAATTGTTGTGAGGGGCAGGATTGGCTCTTCTGCCTCTAAAGTTTGCTGACCCTTGCCTTAGCCTTACTAGATTGTTCAACTTTGGGGGTCTTGCAAATCAATTACATATGGGCATGCTACTTCTTGATCTATGTAGTTGAGAGTTTATTTATTTCTGTTCTTGTTTCAGTTTGTCCTTTCAGTCAAAATTAAAAACCCTAGCACAGGATGTACATTTTCTTATTTCCATGTAAGACCAAGGAGCACACAACATGTGAGAAAACGGGAATTAATATAAATCTAAGGTATGAAGGTTCTAGAATAAAACTGTAACTATTCCCTTTCCTTAAACAAAACTCTAATATTGTGAAAATCTGTCCATTACAAAGAATTCTCAACGTCCCAAAAACCTTACAATCCTTATATACTATAATTATATCCTAAATTCCTGTTTTCTTCCAGCGCTCCGAAGACAAAGAAGACAGTTATGCACAGCCTACACAGCACACTGCAAAGAGCTATCACTGAGCAATTTCCTTTCCCATTGAACAGCAAGTCACTCAATCTTTCTTACCAAATCTTATTAACCAGTCTCTAAATTCTTCTTGCTCAAATCTTGTACTTTGTTTCTCAATTTATGATACCCAAGTCTGTACACAATACACTTAACCATGACCTTGGCAACAAACAGTAAATAGTGTCCTATAATCCTCTTCATTCCACTCTTTAAGTCTGCTAAATACAGCACTGGTTCATATTCCAACTGTAATCTATTTCCCCTCATAATCAAATTGCTACTTTTAGGTAACCACTTCCATGAAATAATAGAAAATACGTTATTTACATGCCAATAAAAATAAGAAACTATGAATCTAGACATTTCACACTATAGAAAAGGTGACTAATTACGGTACATCTATAGAGTTCCCATGAGTCAAAACTACTTGATAGCAGTGAGTTTGTGTTTAATCTATCTGATAAAACAAGGAGCCTTGGTGAAGTAGTGGGTTACACGCAGGACTTCTACCACAAGGTGACGGGTTCAAACCCACCAGCTGCTTCTGGGAGAGAGAAAAGGCTTCCTATTCCTATAAAGATTTACAGTCATGGAAACCCACAGGGGCAGTTCTCTTCTGCCCTATGGGTTAGTAGGAATCAGAATCGACTTGCTAGCAATGAGAGTGAGACATGCTGAAAGATAACATTTTCGAAGTTTTTCTTACGGTAACTGTACTATATGATACTAGAATGAAAATCTTCAACTCCAGTCTTAAAAATGTAAAATGAAAGTACATGCAACTTGGAATATATAGTATTAATAACAAATGTCTTTGGCTACTGAAAGCCTGAATAACTTTTCAATTTTCTTCTCTACATCACAAATGTTATAATCGAGGAAAAATGGCCCAAGAAATTCTGCTTCTAATCATAACATTAGAGTCACAACATGGATTTACAGACCACAACTCTAAGAACCACCTTTAAGTACATTCACTCTCACTGCCATTGAGTCAAGGCTGACTCATAACAACCCCTGTGGGTTTCCGAGGCTGTAACTACTGACGGAAGTAGCATGCCCAGGCTTTCTTCTGTGGAGCTGCTGGTGGTTTTGAACAAGGTTCCATGAAGTGCAGGCATACATCAAATAAAGATTTTACAACGATTGTGTATATACCAAGAACTGTAAGAAAGCATGTTCCAAATCTTCAAATCATTTATACATATCTTTAAAACATATGTCTGGATGTATATATACATGGATATACATATACACATCCATATATATATAAAATCTTTAATGTGTGAATAAATAGGGATGTTCAATAGAGGGGAAAATAGACAACTATAAAACAACAGATATTTTAATAACCAAAATATTTTATAGCATATTAAAGCTGGCAGAAAATTAGTAGAACTTAAAGAGAGATCAATAAACTCACTGCCAGAGTCAATGCCAACTCATAGAAATTAAACAATTTAAAGAGAAAAAAATGTTTTTTTAATGAGGTGACCTTCAGAGACCAGCAAGATAAACAAATGTTCTAGCATATATACATACATAAAATCACACACAATTGAGACAAGGAAGCAGAATATTTTTTATTTAACCATGTGTAAAAACCTCTCAAATTTTAACGACCCTCTGGCACATCATAGGCAAGCTATTCAAAACCAAAGGTAAAGAATAGAAGTCTGAATGTCATAAAAATAATACACACACACAGAGTGAAACAAGGATACTAATTCCTACTGACACTTCACTAGAAGCAATGGAGAACAAGACTGTGGGGCAGCATCTTTAAAGTGCTGAACAAAAATTATCAATACCTAGAATTCTATATCCACCAAAAAAATACCCTCTCCAAGCGCAAAGTGAAATGAACTTTCAGATTAAAAAATCAAAACAAAATAAAATTTGACAGCACACCTGTATGAGAAAGCCAAAATCAAGTACTTTAAAAAAAGGTTTTGAGTCAACTACATGAGATAGATAGGATAAGCAATCCCAAGGAGACAACAGCCTGAACACCAGTTTGGGGTAGAGGCATAATATCAGAGTTCAAGAAGATGATGTCTTGAAATTGATGGTGGCAACAACTGAATTATGCTTGATATAATTGAATTGTGGATTGTTATAATAATCTGTTTAAGAGCTCCCAATAAAATGACTTTGAAATAAAAATTTAAGAAAAATCATTTAGCTATAACAAAATATTCCACTATCTTTTAATTCCATTTCCCTCTTTTTGAGCTACCTGCATTTTTAAGTTTAATATACCTAAACTATAGAAAAAGCATATCTATAATATATTCTTCATTACACTCCAACAATCTGTACCTTTTAAGGTAGACATTAAAATTCATACATTGCCAAAAATAAGTTCCAATGGCTTACATATCATTTCCCTAAACCTGGACTCACATTTGGTAAATGCTTCACCACTGTCAGTCAGCCTGAAGAAAACACTAACCTCTACTATTTAGAGATAGGGAGCCACTAAGTTTGTGGAATCTGTCACAATAGTGACAAGAAACCAACCCATCAAAGGGAGAAAAACGTTTACATCTTTTTGAAATGTATGCATTCTACAAATGCCATTTATGAAAAATGCTCCAGTGTGTATCTGAATTCTTGGATGATACAAGAAAATATGCTTAATTTATGTCAATATCTCATATGGAATGATTTGCAGTTTGACTGCTTCCAGTTAAGTTCCTTTAAGCTTTAAAAAGACATAACCACTGAAAGACATATAATAGAAATCCCCACCACTCTCATGCTCCGTGAAATCCAATCCTGTGCGACTGTCTTGAATAGCAGCACTGCTCACGATAGGCCTCATTCGTTCACTAACAGCAAACGTGAAAGTCCAAACCTACATGGCCAACGACATTATGGGCACCAAATGGATTCATCTTTTTTCACTACTCATCCCTAGCATTTGGCACAATATTTGTCAACTAAATTAATCTTTATATTTCCTCTGAAGACTCCCCACTCCCAATGTTGCATGTTCTCCACACCACTCCTCTCCTGTACTAGCAATTTCATCATGAACCTGTAAATCTCCATCCCAATACCATCACAGATCGGCAGCAACCATGCCCTTATTGAATAAGCAAGCTAAACCAAACATGTTCAAGATGGAGAAAGCATCTAGTATGGCTCTTGGAGTTGTTGTACCAGGGAAAGCCATTTATTTGAACACCTATAAACAAGGTAGATTTAGCTTACCATTACCAGCCGCCACTTCTAGGTTTAAAAGTCCCATGGTCTTCCTGTTACTTGGAACTCACAGGGCTGTTGGCATCAATTACAGCTGACTGGGATGTGGACTCCTGGGGACATTATAGGTTACAAGTCAAACTGCTAAGCACAAGGCTAGCATACCTTGAAACTGCAGCCACTCCTCTGGAGCAAGCCGAGACGCTCTACCCCCGTTAAGGATGTACAGTCTCAAGAACCCACCGGGGCAGTGCTGCTCGGCCCTACTGAGTCGCTGTGAGTCAGAATTGACTCGATAACACTAAGAGTAAATTTTGAGTTAAAATCAAGTCAGTGGCAGGGATGTGGTTTGAGTTTTATATTCATAAAACTCGCTTTTGTTTACTTCAGAGGAGGAGTTCTATTCTAAATCTATGCAAGTTTCTATCATTGCACTAAAAGACAAGTCTTTGGCAACTGCACTGAGGGAAAGAGTAGAGTCCTTCCAACACCAAACAGAAGTAAAAATAAACGCCTCTCCTCCCTCCTCAAGATGAGCTTTTCTCAAAATGATTACCTTCACAGTAATCAGAACTTTGAGTAATAATATTCGGAATCTGCCTTCTTATTATGGTCACAGAGTTCTCATTAACAAGGATTTTTAACATCAGATTTGTTTATAAATCTCTCCTCTTTTAGAGTGTAAGTGCTTTACAAGGCGCACAAAACCCACTGCCCTCGTCGAGCCCGACTCAAATAGTGAGCCTCTGATACACAGTAGAAATGCCACAGCATATAGGCTTTCCAAGGCTGTGATCTCTATGTAGGCCAAAGAGCAGCTGGTAGGTTTGAACTGCCAACCTTTTGGTTAACAACAATGTTCTAACTGCTGTGCCACCAATGCTCATCACAGGGTGTCCCGTCATTTCTTATTTAGCTTGGCATCCTCAAAGTACACAGCAGTAACTTCCAAGGAGATTAGGGTGAACATGTGCTTAGCTAAGTCATCAGGTTGAACAGTATTTTACTACACTAGGAAAAAACAAAATTATGACATATCAGCAAAATTTTTGCACATGGCCCAAAAAAGTTATTTGCATTATACTTCTAACTATTGAGTCAGTTTCAATAAAAATAAATTTTAATAGAAGTAGTTAGACCACTAATTGCAGCCCAAAGAGCCTGTCAAGTTCTCTACCCCGAAAAGAACCAAGGTAGTCTTGGGTTGGAGAAGAGCTATGTACAAAGGCATTGTGCATAGGTGATAAGCATGAGAGAGAATAGGTTGGAGTCTAATGACTAACAAAAACAGAAGAATTAAGTCTACCTTTTCTCAGCTTGATTGAGAAACATCAAACATGGAATTTACAATCTCAACTGAAGACACTGAAAGTGCACACAGTTAAGAGCCTAGTGATACTCAATATTCATAAGGTCCCCAATCACCTTCCATGAGCAAGCCTCACCCTCAAACAGCTTCCAATTAGCTTTGGGTGTCTGGCTCTTAAACGCAAACCACCAACCCAAAAGATGGTCAAAGACCTGAGGAAAACTGCCAACATCGAAGACAAAAACCAAACAGAATCCACAGGAAACTAAGACCATGCCATACAGAAGAGTGTAGAATATACAAAATGTATAAAAAGTGTTGTACTAAAACTCACTGTGAGGCTGAGACTGTAATTGTTTATAGGAGTGGATGTTCCTTTCTCCTTCAGAGCAACTGGTAATTTCGAACAGCTGACCTTCTGGGTTACAGACCAATGCGTAACCACTATGCCACCAGGGATCCAGTGTTTATACTATACAAGGTCAGGAAAATATGAATGCATAGATCCAGAAAATGAAAAGAAAGTCCCCATTTTTTAAAAAGGCAAATGGAGCAAGTTTTAATAGTTGAAAACTGTTTTCCAAGATCAAAATTTAAGCAAATAGAAAACAGATAAAACTGCACATCACGTAAGAGATCCAAAGAGAAATTATTAAAGAAAATGTCTCAAAGCCAAAGGACATGAGCCTCAAAAGTTAAAGGGTGGGGCCAACACAATGAAAACACCCATGCTAAAACACAGCACTACAAAATTTACAGCACCAGTGATAAAGGGACAGGTACTTTAAAACATGGGGAGGGCAGCAATTCCATAAAAATAAAGACACAAAACCAATTACCATATATACTCAAGTATAAGCCGAGTTTTTCAGCACACTTTTAAAGGCAGTTTTTGTGGTAAAATTGGGTGCCTCAGCTGATATTCAGGTCGGCTAATATTCGTGTATGTACGGTAAGAAGCTAATGGACCTAGGCAACATTTAATGGCTGCTAACAATGTCAGATATATCTTATAGATGTCATGAAGTATTCTCCTCACCCACATGCTGCCACCACTATTTTTTTAAGTCATTTTGAACAAGTCTCTAGATACTACCAATTAACAGGTAATACAAATGACTGGAAAACTCAATGCCACGGTGGGGATTCATTCAATAGCATTCAATTGGATGCTGGACATTTTATTTTGTTGCATGTTAGCTCTAAAACCTATTCTGTTTACATGTTCCCAGGAATTTCTTACCCAGAAATTATTGCTTTATAGAGCTGCACACTATACCAATGTGCAGACTGGCAATCAAACACTTTCGGGGGCCACTTTGGAAATGTATGAAGTCCTTTTCTCTGCATCAGCACCGTTGAACGGCGCAAACAGGTTGCACTCAGACTACTAAACCGAAGTTTGGAAGTCTGAGCCTATCGTCTGGTACCACCAGTTCTATAAGAACTGCAGACAAGAAAATCCTCTGTAACAGTTCTACGCTGTGATTGCCAGGGGCACAAATAACTTGACAACAAGTTTGCTAAAGGATTTTCCTCTGTATATAGCTCCTTCATCTCCAAATTCCTGCTTCAAAAATTAGAAATGACCTTGGCCACTCCCAACTCCAGTATCTGTATCCTCAACCCAGTGAGTCTACCTCACTCTGTCTGGGATCCTCCTCCTGGCACCGAAGTCTGAAAACTGCCTCCACGGGACTCACCTTGATTTCCTGTCAGAGGCAGCCCTGTCTGTACTGCTTGTCATTCAACGTCTAAAACAATTTTTTCACATAACTGTTTTCTGAACTAAATTAAACATACTTAAATTCACCTGCTACTATATATACGTTAAGTCATATTCCCCTAATCTTTACTTGTATCTGTACATTTATCACTTTGTAGTGTTATATGCTGTTATTTCTTCTATAACTTACAATAGAATGTAAACTCCATGAGCACAGGGATCTTGTCAATCTCACAAGTCTTGCCCAGTAGTAAATTCTAACCTAGATGCAGTTAATAACTGGTCCTGGAGAATTCTATAGAATCATCTTACTATTTTAATATAACATCATCCAAGCAAAGGTTCTCAGTTGTAAACTGAGAAAGTTGACTCTGGCTTTGTTTAATCTGAAAAGGAAGTTATTAAAGTGTGTTAGGCAGCTCATGAGAAATCCCAAGAGGGCCAAGTTGGAAGGCTACACAGTCAAGAACACTCAAAAACAGAGATCTGGTCCAATGGGGACGAGACAGGCCAGTCACTGACCATTTCTCCTGATACCATTGAAACCAAGAACTAAATGAATGCTGCAACTGGAATCTGTCACAGCTGCCTCTGGAAAACAGATGTAGCCTGACATCCCCCTTCACACTGGAGAACATACAAATGCTACAAAGCGCCTGCTCCTGCCAATCTCTGGCTTCTGAGTCAGTAAGGCACCCACAGGAGGGGCAGGCCTGGGTCACATAACTCGGTTCTAACTACAAAAGACAAGAAGTGAGCATCTGGTTTTCATAGAGGAAGGAGATCCTTCTACCTCCCACCACGCATGACTCCCTAAAGTAGAAAATTTCCCAAACACAAGGTGTTGGGTTTTCTTGTTTATCATCCAAAAAACTAATGAACCAATAGCATCAGACTGCAATGCCAGCATACCAGAACTTTCATCCAGTTTAATTCACGGGCTATAGAATCTGTAGTTCTCTTTCCTTTCACTCTAAATGCTTCATTTTAGGGCACACAGGTTTTTTACTAGGGTTTTCTTATTTGGAGGCAGCACATACAACCTACTACCAATTAACCTGAAGCAAATTTGCATCCCTCCATCTCAGTTTTCTGATGTATAAAAAATACAACTACCCTGTAGAGTTACTGAAAATATTAAAATAACTAATAATGTTTGTATAGTACCTGATCCATACCAATTAATGAGCGGTAGCTACACCGCCTAGCAATCTACATCTGAGAAATCTGCCACCGAAATCCCTAGGGAGCACAACAGCTATGTGCTGACACACATGGGGTTGTCATGACTTGGAAAGAACCAGATATACTGTTTTCTTACTGTTAAGTAGTAGTCAAGTTATAGGAAGCTCACTAATTTAATGGGCCCTTCTTTCGGTTTAAATCTGCCAACAGATTACAGATCCAAGTTTTTGTTTTATTTGAATGTTATAAATTTTATTCAAATAAAAAATTATCTTCCTTATTCCCTGGTTTTTTAAGCTACAAGGAGCTACCAAAATTTAAATTTAAGAAAAAAATAGATGAAAATAAACACAAAATTCCATTAAAAAAGTTAAAAGGCTGCCTCGCCCTCCCCCTCGCCCTCCTTCAAGTGCTCTCCTGTGAGAGCTGATTGTATTGAAAGGCTTCATGAGAGCAGGGCCCAAGGATGTCCCTGTGATTTACTCCTATCTCCCAAGTGCCTTTCCTGGGGTCTGGCACAGAGGGGAGATTTTAAAAAAAAATTATCTCAACAGTATTATTTTTTTAAGTGCTTACTAGACAAATGTAGTCACTGAAAAAGGTTATAGAACTACATTGGAACAAATTCCTCATAAACATTAAGAAGAAAAGTAACCATAAAGTTATAAACACTAATAGGAGAGCTAGAGGGGAGTGGGGAGTGGGGGGGGACATTGTTAGGTGTCAGTTCTGGCTACAGCAACCCTACACAGCACAGAGCGCAAAGCTCCCTGTGCCTGCACCGCCCTCACAAGATCAATAGCTTCAATCGTTTTCTAATTACAAGACTCACTCTTTTGAAAACTCTTCCCTATAATGAACTTCCCTTCAATCACCCTCCTTGTTCTGTCATCCAAACTTTAGAAATGGTAAAGTCAAAATCACCCAAATTTTCTTCACTTTCTGTCACTTTTAACAGTCAAAGCAACCACTGATTCTAAAAGTAAATGTTACTACAAGAGCTTGATTTACATTCAAGATGTAGCTATTGAATGAACTCCACTGTTGGCTAGGAATAAGTGAAGACTATCCAGGCTGATTCTACTCCACAATTTAAAATTGCTCCAAATAACCACTAAGGACTATCAATTTCAATAAACTACTAAAATTACACACTCCTTTAACACAGAAGGCACAATCTTTCCACTCCCAATTCCAACTCTGTGCCCAGCATAAAGTAAGCATTTATTATGCATTTACTGAGTTACCGTAACTTATGAATAAATAAATTTATTTCTCCTAACGACATGAGCTTTGCAATCCTCTTTTCAAAACGCTTCCCCTTTTTCGTCTTCGTCAAGGCCCCATGTTCCCAGTCAGCTCTTACTATAAATGTACACCATTCCCATTAAGAGTTCCTTGGTCTCTCAGGATAAAGATCAAAACATGTAGCTCCCTGACCCACTCAACGCATGAGCTTATGTAGTGCCAAACATATGTCAACCCTCGGTTGCAAGTAAGAGCAAAACACGACTGCCCCTGCTCTCTGGGAGGGTGTTAATCAAAGCAGCACTAAATAAAATTACTACTGGTGACAGGAGAGGCATTATGAAGAAGAAGTACAGGGAGACAGACAAGAAATTGTTTCAGAGAAGTTGAGAGGGAGAAGGCTTTCCTGGTAAAGTGACATCCCGGCTGGGAATGAAGGAAAAAAGAAGTTAAAGGCAGAAGGGGTGATCTTCAAGCCAAAGCAGCAGCACACCTGCAAAACCCAGAACCAATGTAGCTCCATGAAACCTGTAGATAGGGCTGAGGAAGTAAACCAGAACACAGATCATTTGGGGAAGAAATCAGAGTTTGTTTTTTAAAAGAACAGAGAATTGGGGCTCATGTATCTGCTCTAATCACTCTTCCACTCCTGCCCACCCAAGTGAACATTACTTATTCTGTTGACCTTGCCTACATGCCCAGGCTCGATTATCTCTAGCTTTGTCCTCGGAAACTCAGGTGGCGTAATGGTTATCTGTTGGGCTGCAGTTTAAAACCACCAGCCACTTGGAGGAGAGAGAAAAACTAGGCTTTCCGCTACTGTAAAAAATTAGTCTCAAAAATCCACAGGGACAGTTCTACACTGTCCTATGAGTTGGCAACCACTTGATGGCAATGGCTTTTACTTTGTCCTATTCGGCAGTCACCTCCTCCAAACTGGAGAAACTGAAACTGGACATTGTCTTCGGTCTCTGCCCTCTGCATAGCTGACTGGGACACTACTGAATAAATTGTGGACCTTTATTCCTAGATAAAATTACCTGTCTTTGCTGATTGTGTCTGGGCTACACGATAGATGCACTATAGAGAAATAAAGCCAAAAGTTGTCAAATTCTTAGTGAAATTCTCGTTTTCTTATTCCTGTTATAAAAATATTACGAAATAACTTTTCATACCATAGCAGTACTACCACTCAACAATGAATGTGCTTAATGTAAACATGAGGTAGACACCACCACTGTGGCGACAATAGTGTTCCCGGGGGAAATGGTCAATTGGAACAAATTCCCCAGAAGATAGGACTTGTCTTGAGACTAGAGTCCTATTCATACCCCAGTGAACTTTTAACTCAAAATTAACGGTCAAATGGACTGGAAAATGAAACAAAATTCCTTGACCTTCAAAAGACAACAACAAAATTAGGTGTTGAGAGTGCTAACTGCAATTCAGCGGTTCAAATCGAACAGCCACCAAAGCAGGAAAAAGATGAGGCTGTCTGCCCCTGAAGATTTAGTCTTGAAAACACAATCCAGGGTCACTGTGAGTCAGATTCAACTCAATGGTAGTGGATTTCATTGGAAGTTCCCATTAACAATAATAATGTTTCTATTGGACTGAGTCCTAAAGACAACTTGAGCGACTACTACAGCTCACACTCACCAGAACAGAACTTCCGTGAAGGCAGACTGTGCTCTATTTTTATTTAGCATATATTCCCAGGCCCCAGTACCATGTCTAGAATTTGTAGGTGCCCAATAAATAGCTCTACTTATTCTGTAAGATGCACTACTTTTAAATGGTCTCTAAGTTAGGGCATATATGAAAATAAATAGAATGGTTTTTTTCAGCAACATGCAAGACTCATAAATTAAATGCTCACACATTCACCTACTTTACACTTTTCAAATTATGATACAACTATTTCCTTTAGAGATTCATAGCTAACATTGCCTTTTCCCACGTTCCCTTTTACAGCTTCATCCTTAAGGCAAATCATTTCTACCTGCCCCTAACTAAACGAGTTCTGATGGTGTAGTTGTTACATGTTGGACTGAGATCAGCATGGTCCACAATTGGAAATCCTGGGAGAAAGAACAGGCTTTCTAGCCCTGTAAATAGGAAACCCACAGGTGGTCACTGTGAGTCAGCATTGTCTGGATGGCAGATCCTTAACTCAAAGTTTGAGACTCATTAATTAGTCCATCATGTGTTACCCAACAAACCCTTCAGGTCCTAAGTAAGAAAGTTTTCCATTGCCCCATTAACCCCATCGGTCCACTGTTAGAATTGCCAGCACACTTTGATTCTCTTCTTTCTCTAAAAGTTGGCCAAATTACTGCATGAATCTAGAAATATTCCCTTTGCTGTGAGAAAATTGGTAAGCACCAGTTACTAATCTTTTTTAATGGTATTCCAAACCTGGCTCTCCTACTTTTTACTTCCTCTTAATCTCTCGTGCTTGGGCACCTGAACGATCCTTGCCTTCCAGCTTTCAGGTCCTCCTTCTTACAAAGTCATCGTACCAGCACAGATTTGTCATCAGCCACCTGCCAGAAAACCTCCAACCTCCCCATTCAAATTATGACAGCAAGACCTATCACTCTCATTTCTCACTATAATTGTCCCTAAACTTAAAAAAACAAACTCACTGTCATTGAATCGATTCCAATTTAGAGTGACTCTACAGAACAGGCTAGCTAGCACTACCCCTGTGGGGTTCTGAGATTCCAGTTGTTTGGGGGGCTAAAAGTCTCCTCGTTCTTCCACCAAGTGTCTGGTGGTTCAAAATGCCAGCCTTTGAGTTTGCAGCACAACAGGTAGCCACTATGCCACCACAGCTCCTGCATCTGTCCTTCTCTCTCCCCAAAGGAGCCCTGCTGGCACAGTGGGTTATGGTATGAATGAAGGTGCCAACGGCAAAGTCAGCAGTTCAAAACCTTTCTCCAGGGACAAGATGAGGCTTCCTACTCCTGTAAAGAGTTGCTGGTGGCCTTGAGTGGGAATGAACTCAATGGCAGTGAGTTTGGACTTCTCCGCAGCATACTACACAACTGCTACACACAAACTACACTGGAGACCGCTCTAATCCAAAGTCATCACCCAGCATTTCTTCCCTCTACCACCCCAGGGTGCCCACAGAACTCCCTCCTCTGGACGAACAATTTGTCAGGCTTTGTTATAAAAATCCTGTCTTTTAATAACCAAGATTCAGTGCTGTCCCATCTCCTCCACATTGCACTAGAAAGCCGAAGAACTGTATTATCTTCATATGATAATACCTCGTAACTGTTAACAGACATGGTCTTGCAAGTGTTAATTTTGCCTGTGTACACATTATCTCAACACTAAAAGTGGAGGTAACCCAATCTTCCTCATTTTGTAGTGAAAAGCCTCTACTATAACTCATGTATTTAATACAGAGGATACTCAAATGTTTATTTCTATTGACTAGGAAATAGTCCTATTCAATAATAGGTAAGAATCCGTTTTCCCATAGAAGTCTGTAATTATCAAAACAAGTTTTCATTCAAAAGAATGTAAGAAAATATTCAACTAGATATACTTGATAAAGAATGTATATTCTGTTATTAGGAAAACAGGTCTTCTAAGTCCCTGTACTGAAGGAACTGGTGGTATACTCGTTGGGCTACTATCTATAAGGACCGCAGTTGGAAACTGTCAGCAGCTCCACGGAAGAAAGACGGGACTTTCTGCCCCCACAGAGATTCCGTCTTAGAAATTCACAGGGGCAGTTCTACCCTGTCCTAGAATTGCTAGGAGTGAGTTTGGTTTTGTTTTTTAGTTGTCAAATTGAAAAAAATTAAGAGAATTTAGCAAATAATGCACACTCGCACTGCTTTCACTCCTTATCAAAGTACCGATTCGTTACTTGTTAGACCGCAGTTTGACAATACTTAACAGTTAATGTATCTATGTAGGGAACCAGCAGTCCTCTTCGATATACACAGCCAATGGGTAGTACTCACAGAAATACATGTTGCATGTACAATAGCGTACTCATCCCAAAACCCGCTGCAGTGAGACAGTGACCAGGTTAATACGTTCTTGGGGTTATGATAATGGAGAGGCTGAGGGGAGGGGGGGGGAATGGAGAGCTAATAATACTGGATAGAAGAAAATGTTCTAAAACTGATTGTGGTGATGAATGCACAACTCTCTTTAGTATATCTAAACCGCTGAATTGTGTGATTTATATGTCAATGAAACTGTTAGAACAAAAAAGCCCAAAATTCCAATGAATAGACTTGGACTCATAAAGACCAATTAAGACGGCGTAGAACTACTCTGTAGGATTTCCAAAGCTGTATATCTTACAGAAGCAGACTGCCAGTCACGTCACTTCTGCAGAGTTGCTGGTGGGCTCAAACCACCAATATTTTGCTCAGTACCTTCATGCTTAACCACTGAGTGACCAGGGCATACTATAAAGATGCACACTCCAGCGCTATTTAAAATCTGAAAACAATTTTAACAGGGACTGGCTAAAAGTTACGGTACATCCACAAAACAGAATACTTCTCAAACATTAAAAATAATAGGAAGCTCTACCAGCGTCTATGAAAATATTTCTAAGATGGAGCAAGTGACAGTATCTTCCATGCAGACGTGTCTAATTACTATGATCCTTCTTGTTTTAGAGGTAGGGGGGTGGGGCTACATACACATACTGTGAATTTCTTAAAATGGGACTGTACTAGCCATAGTTTCGTAGCAAATATACATATATAAAATGTAAAATAATATTTATAATTATACATATAATTGGAAAGAACATTTCTGACAGGAAAAACTGAAGTTATTATGTATGGGGCATCGGAAAGGATGGTGATCTGATACATTCCCACAGTAATATATTACTTGTTGATTTTTAAAAATTAAAATGCCCTAGGTGGTTAGACTTGTACCTTTATTTGCTTGCTATGCTGTAAAGCTGCTCAAATAGAAGCCATAAACAAGTAATCAAGTCTTTGGATGGTACAAAGGGTTAACAGACTCACTGCTAGCTAAGAGGGTTCAAGTCTGCCAGAAGGGTCTTGGAAGAAAGGCCTGAAGATTCACTTCTAAAAAAGAAAATCGGCCACTGAAAGCCCTATGGAGCACAGTTCTTCGCTGACACGCCATGAGTCGCCATGAGTCAGAGTGGGCTCTACAGTAACTGGAAAACAGATGATAAAGCACTGAGAAAAGGGGGGCTGTCCTACAGCTGCCTACAGGTCAGGTGTTACTAATCAAACCCAATTAGTCACAATCAAAATGAGCCAGGGTCCCCTAAAACACTCTCTCAGTCACCAATAAGCCTCTCTCACAAACCTCTTTAGCACCATGCCCCAGCTGACAACTCTGGAACACACCCTTCCTCTCAGCACTAGGGCACTTGTGTCCTCCCCCCCCCTTCCCAACCCCGTCCCCCAAAATATCTCTGTGTTTTAAAAAGGACAGCCAGCTAACTGACAAGAATTAATGTGCCAACCTACAGATAGAAAGCATTTTCCCACAGGAGTATTTGTATTTTATATTAAACTCCAGCTCTCCCTTAATCTGAAGGAAGGAAGTACAACACTGAGAGTGGCAAGCAACAAGATGAGAAGGGTAGAATTGGGGGACAAGATGACCTTCCTTTGTTCTTTCAAATCATGCCACATGAGCATCTACTCAGGCCACCATGGACCCTCAGACTATCCACGCAAGTCCACCCCAACACTGACACACACAACTGCTTATTTACCCAAACCAACTTCTCGCCTTTATAATTTGATCGTCAGCTAATTTTTCTGTAAGATTAAATGGACATTAACCGCAAATGAGCTTGCATATTTGAAAACAACATCTTTTAGAAGGGTAGATATCACTGTCAAATCCCAATGTACCGGGGGAATGCTCTAAGGTAGATGTGCAATTCCTCTTGATATGATCGAATGATTGAAATATTCAGTTGTATGATATGTAAATTGTATGCCAAAAAAATCCCAGGGTACCTTCCTTACTCTTCTTTGCAGAAAGAAGGCTGAAGGCAAGAACCAGGAAAACGGTCATTTGGCTTCTATGTGCCCACCTCCTTCTTTAAAATGAGTTCCTCAGAATGGTTTCCTCCTCAGAATTTGAGCGCCTGCAGATTCTGGTGCACTACCTTAAGCCCAATTTTTTTTTTTTAAACTGCCTGAGCCTTAGGATTGCCCAATTTTGACAAGTTTCTCCACAAATCTCTTTTGAGATCCACTCAATTTTTAAATCCTACATGATTTAATGCCACTCTTTTCTTCAAAGAAAACCTAAATCTTTCCTTTTCTAAAGTCCACAGAAATTAAAAATGATGGCACGGGATAGTAAATATATTTTTAAATATTGCTACTATCATCCTTCTTGCAACATTGAGTGCCTCAAACATCTGCTGAAGTCCTGACAAGATGTAAATGTTGTTCTTGTATTGTTTGCTGAGGATAATGAAGAGGAATGTAAATACAGCATCAAGGAGACTATTAAAACTAAACCCAAAAACTTAGTTTCCAAACACTGTCTATATACAACATAACCAAAACAATCAAGAATCACATTTATATTTTTTAAAAGTGCTAGATGAAAACTCCCTTCACTACTAAAAGAATAGTTACATAAAAGTTACTAACAGAATGACAACATATAAAGCAGCTCAGGCGGCACAGATGTTAAAGCACTTGACTGCTGACCTAAAGGTCACTGGTTTGAACCCACCAGCTGGTCCACAGGAAAAGCTCTGACAGTTTGCGTCCATAAAGATTGCAGTCTTAGAAACTATGGGGCAGTTCTATAGGTAGATAATACATAATTGACTGATTTTGAATTTTTCAAGAGAAATAAACAAACGGAGAATATGAAACATTAATTAGTCCACTAAGCTGTCTTTTGAAAGTTTGTGTAACTTCTTCCCAAACTTTTGGAAGTGTGGCAATGTTTAATTGTCCTCTTCTTCCAAAGAAAGATTTTCAACCGAATATAGCCACCTTACCAAAGGCCACGTGTCCCAGCCTGCTGTGTAGCTACATGTGAGCACATGACTACGTTCTGACCAGTATCTCATGAACAGAAATCACGTATGCAAACTGGAAGGCAACATGCCTCTCCCACCTCAACGTTGCCACATCCTGTTTCTGGATTATAGCGGGAGCTGGCTTCTGTATATAGAACATGGTCATCCTTGTCCATAGGAAAGCAGGAAGACAGAAGGAACTATCTCCTTGGCCCATACACTGGAGTCACTTAATCAGCCTTCAGCTATTCACACTTAGCCTGTTCTCTGAGAAATAAATCTCATTGAAGCCACTGTATTTACTCAGAGCCCACAGCCATCCTGTGTTCCAATGCCTCTAAAACCCATCACCACCACGGCAATTCCAATTCACAGCAACCCAACAGAAAAGTATAAAACCACCCTCGTTTCCGAAGCTCTGAATATTTTCTGGGGAAGAAAAAAATTGCCATATCTTTCTCCCGCACAAAAAGCTGAAGTCAAAACACCAACCTTGGTTAGCAGACCAATGCTTAACCCACTGCACCACCAGGGCTCAATGTATGTAGGGTGCTGGCATTTGTAACAAATACTAACACCTAACAACTCTGTAAATTTGAGACTGTATAAATTCTTATATCAAATCACATCCAAACTTCCTATTGGGTAACCCCACTACTGAAATGATTGCTACTAATCATTTTATATGGCATGTTACACAATTACAAAGCACCTCATTATACTACTTCATTTCAAATTTTCAACCCTGGATTATAGTGAGGATAACTGACACAATTCACATTTGGTACACAGGACTCAAACTCAGAAAAACTGTTTTGCCCAAGACTCCAGTATAAGAGATGATGCGACTTTAGTTTCAGAAGGTAGTTGTTTTGTCCCATCACTCTACGTATCTAAGGAAGCTTCAAAGGGTGCACAGAAGGATGCCACCACCTTTTTTGAATTGCATTTCCCACGCACTTTTTGAAGCTCCTTCATACACTCTAATATCTACTCCTGCTATGCACTGGGCACTGGAGTTACTGCCTTCATCTCGAAGAGATTGGGGTCTGTCCTAATGAATCTTGCAATCTAATGGGGAGGAAAGGGTGGACTTCAAATAAATAATTAGAACACTTTCTGAATAAGGAGTATGAAAGCAACAGAGACAGAGTCCGGCAAGAATGCAGCAGCATCAAGGAACTTTACCTTGTTAGGGGTCTGAGGAAGGTTGCTGAGCCTCCAAAGAGTGAGACAGAGGAGAAAGGAGCTGGAGATGGATATGCTTTACTACCTCAAGCTTAACAAGAACCTTAGGTAAGTAAGTACGAGTTCCACTTTCCAGAAAAGGAAACTGCTCTGAAAATTACTGTGTCTAAAGTCATACTGCCAGTAAGGAGCAGAACCTGTTGCTATTCCGGATCAGCCTGCCTCTGGAGCCTGTGCTCTTCATCATCTCACAGGTCCATCTGCCCCAGTTATGCATCTTCATTCACCAGATCGATGCATCAAGCAGATTTGGGGGCCATGTCAGTTCAAGCACCTTGTTGCCAAAATGCATGTGCCAGCATGCCAACCTTAACCACAAATGTCCATAAACTTTTTAAAATAATCCTGTTGTTATAAATTTTATACATGTAGGGAAAAAAATCAAGGGACTACTTAATACAAATGCTACTTAAAATAAAGATAATGGAAAACCAGTATCATTCCAATTAAACCAGCTAACTAAATGCCCCCAAAATCTACTTAAACAAGCCTTTCAATTATGAGAGCTCAAAACAGCTTAACAATAAGAGTAAACTATTTCACACTATTATTTCAACCCCACCCAAAAAATTTATATATTTTGTCAAAACTTGGTTTTAACAGTAACAAACTTTTAAAAACCACCTACTAAAAAGATGCATAAAGCTGAAAGAACCAATTGTCAAAAAGTCAAAATGCTTTCATATTGGCAAAAAGTATGTCTACACGGAATCACATCAATTGAGGCATTCAATGCTATCTTTCAAAATACAAAAGTTTAACTACAGAATTCTGATAGCAGAATTTCAAAGTAAAAGCAAAAACCGCTTTTAAATAAAACCATTAGCTGGTTTAAGCATTTCAGTACTTCTAATTATTTTCATATATGAAAGTATGGTTGCTTGTAGCCACCTGATTAGAAAACAATACTTGCCTTTAATTATTCAACATGTATACTAAATTATTCTAGTCATGTGCTATGAGCCTTCCACTTTCACACAGCCAAGGCTAAACTTTCCAAAATTTACCTTCACATTATACCCTTGACATAAGACAAAAATTTTCAAGAGCAGAATCCTCTATTTGGGAGCACCTCGGAAGTTTTAGAAGCAGAGGGCTATGTAGCTGCTCCCCAGGAGAGTGAGGCCTGTCTGCTCCCATAAAGATTTAGAGCCTGAGAAACACAAAGGGATAGCTCTACTGTCCTATACCGTCACCAAGAGCCAGAATCAACTGGATGGTGGTAACAAGGTTGGTTTTGAATTGTGAGAGAAGTTTTAGGTCATTTCATTTGATGTTTTTCAAGTTATTATATTTTCACCCCAAAATAATTTTAATCCAAAAGTATGTAAACTAGGGGACCTTAAACTTTTTTTTAACAGGGGGCCAGTTCACTATCCCTCAGACCTGTTGGAGGGCTGGACTATAGTTTAAAAAAAACTATGAACAAAGTCCTATGCATACTGCACATATCATTCTGAAGTAAAAAAACAAAACGGGGCAAAAACACCTGGCGGGCTGGGTAATGTCCTTAGAGGGGCGCATGTGGCCTGCGGGCCGCAGTTTGAGAACACCTGATGTAAACGCCTGATGTAAAATTACTACAATTTCTCCAACTGTCCCCAACAGTAATGATAAACGGTAAAAAAAAATCTTTTATAAAACAAAATCTATGTATGCATAAGGTGGTATTATATAATTAACACAGCTCACTTTGATTAGAAAAACGGCTTCAAGTTTCAAGTGACTGCACGATAGTTTCAAGTTATCATTACTTCTAGGTAGAAAATATACAAGTTTATATGGTGATAGAAATCACCTAAGCACTCCTCAAATGAAAAGATTCTTATCTCATAGTTTAAATTACTGATAAGGATCACAACAAAAATTATAAGACCAATTAAATGTTGGCTGTGAGTCCCTCACAAAGGCTCTTCCTGGAAACATTCAGGTGAGTTGGGATGGCTAAGGTTTCTCTTTGGGGTGGTGGACTTGCTCTGTATCTGGAGAAAATGGAGAAAGCTCTTTGAAAGAAAGAGCTTAATGTCAAAGCAAAGAAAAGTCGACACACATATTCCAAGAGTCACAAACTGCTAAGCCCTTACCTTCTACTAATCTTATTTTAATGTTATATTACAAAGTCATTCCCTTCCCATCCATAAAAAATGCATTTCTATCCAACTTTTGTTTCCACAACTAGATACTTGCTATCATAGGCACAGTTGTGAAAACACCTCTGGTCGGTCTACATTTCTAAGCTATTTCTTTTTTTTAAGCACTGCCCAAGATTTAATGCAAATTAGAATTTTCTTTCTTTGTGTAGTTATAAAACAAAATAAGTGCCAAAGGCCGTTTTGTACATGTGTATAACATTACCTTCAATTTTGCTTTTGTAGATATATATAGTACTAGAAAAGTTCTTGTGAGTTCTTTAGATATCACTTATTCTACTTACCATTTTTCTACCCCCATCTGTAAGAAACGCAATAAACACACACTGAGTGACAGACTTCAGAACATACTCTAGATGGGAAAAACATCTAACCAAGGGTCTTTTCTACCATGCACATTTCCAAACATTGTCACTGCACTAAATTAAAAGCTCCCCACTTATTTTGAATGATTACTCCACTGCCCTTGAGTCAAGTCTGACAGAGAGACCCCATTTGGATTGCCGGGGCTATAAACTTAGACTGGGAAGCCTCATCTTCCACACAAAACAGCTGGTTGAGTCAAACCACATAACCCACTACACCACCAAGGCTCCTAAAACACAATAATTTGCTAATTTTTAAGTAAAGTGTGTTAATTTTCTACACTTGTTAAAACTTTTAAACCCACCAACCCACTCCTATCAAGTTGTTCCCACTCAGGGCAATCTTTTACGGTGTTTCTGAGGCTGTAAATCTCTATAGGAGCAGACAGCTTCACCTTTCACTGAATGACTGGCTGGTCATTAGTGGACGAGGTGGGGCATGGTCTAAGCCATCCAGTATCAACTTGAGCAAAAATCAAGTTTATTCCTACAGATCGAAAGGAGTGTGCCTTCACCTTGAAAACACAAGGGAGGGCCCATCCTTTCAGAATAATTCATTTCTGAGCTTATCCCTCTGAGTTGACAGACGGATTGACGCCGGCTGCAACAGTGGCCTCAAACATAACAATTGTGAAGATGGTGCAGGATCGGGCAAGTTTAGTTCTGCTGTACACAAGAGTCACATGCTGTATACAGGAGTAGAACCAACTCAATACCACGGCACAACAACATATTTGAGAGGTAAGCGTGAACTTTTGATTCCCAGTTTTACAATAAAACACAGTGCAGGTGTTGACAGGAGTCCTTAACTTTCTGGTAAGGGTTGAAGTCTCCATAATGTGACTGCTGCCATACACACCACTGTGCCTCGCAAGTAAATCCTTCCAAATTATTGGGGCACCTTAAGCCTAAGTGATAGGTATATTTAAAAGCTTAACTATAATTAAGTAATTTTATTACTTTTTTAACTATGCTTATTTAAAATCTTCATACATGAAATAAATATTTATTGGTTCTAATCTTATATTCATGTCTACCTAAAAATAAGAGATTTAAAACAGTGAACGTTAAAGATAACTTCATTTAATGACCAAGTATCCCAGAATCAGTACTAAATAAATCCATTCTTAGAAACCTTGGATATGTAAAGAATAAGATGTCACAGAAGAAAATCCAAATACTTAAATATAAAACATGACTAAAATTAACTTTATACAAGTGTCTTGTAATTCACAATACTTAAAAAAATGTCTATGACTAAAATTAGTGTCAAGAACATACTCTTAAGAACGTAAGTTTTGTTGAATTTCCTTCCAATCTGAAATTGACTTTTTTTTTTAAGGGCAAGAGGGAAAAAAGGACCCCATCTCAACCTTTCCTTTGCAGTTCCACAGAGTCAATTCCATTCTAAACATTACAGAAGGGTAGTCTTTAAGTTAGAATCCTGAGTCATTATGCACAAATGGTCCCAATATTTGCCAGAATTGGTAAATAGGTAAATGAGGAGGAATAATGTAATGGTTGAGCACAGACTCAGTGCTGTAGTCGCCATGCAACCCACTGAATGACCTTGGACCAGTCGCTACCCTTCTGCGTGGCTCAGTTTCTTCATCGATAAAATGGGTAACTGTTTCCACTGGCGGGGTCAGTGACTTAAGGAGCGGAAAGCACTGAGAAGAGCGGTTGGCAGCACTCCCCTCATCTGTAAGTCACTGTGAAAACCATGTTACAAGGTGTCTATTCTGACAACTTGTGGGAAAATCAGGAGCCAGGTCTTGCAGGCAGGCAAGTGCTAATACCTGAACCCCAGGGTTCCCCGAGCTAAGGGTGGGTGACAAAGCACAGGCCAGCAAGAAGTCAGAGTCACTCACTCGCTAATTTTGCCAGGTTTAACTCTTTGCGAACAGGGAGGAGCCCTTTGCTAGGCGTGGAGAGCGATATTCGGCCAGCCAGGTGGGTCTAAGGCTACTCAGTGTAGGCTACCGTCTATAAATAGCCATGCGAAGTTTTGTTGGAAGACACAGGTTCATCGATTGCGATTCATGTCTTCCCTGACACCAACTCCTCCAGCAGCTGAGCAGGTCATCACTCCATCTCGAGTGGCCGGATCCCTTGCACTCGCTGCACAACTTGGGAGCTCGCCGGCTCCCACGGCCTCCAGGGCCGACCCCAGAGAGGGACTAGGGGGGGCCGGCCTCCCGACCTTCCCGGCGCCCCACCTGGGCCCCGCCGCCCTCGCCTCGCCCAGGACCAGCCCCATTTTCTCCACCCGGGCATTGTCCTTGCAAAGAACCCTGGCGGCTCCCACGCTGGTGGGGACCGAGAGGAGGGACTAGGGAGGAGCTGGGGGAAGAGGATGAGGAGGAAGAGGAGGAGGAGGAGGAAGACAACCTCCTCCCCTCCGCGCCGGCGACCAGTGAAGGTCTAGCGCGTTCTCCGGCCCCCGAGGCCCGGGCTCCCGAGAGGCCGCGGCCCCCTCCTCCCGCCCTCCGCAACTTTCCCTGCGCCCGCTCGCACCCGCCTCTCCGCCGAGACCCGGCCTGGCGGGCTCCCTCCCCCGGCGGCCAGGCCCGGGCCCGCGGCGCCTCCTCCTAAAATGGCAGGTCCCTCCCTCCGCCCGGCCGGCCGGCCGGTCGGTCTCGGCGCGGGCCCGGCCGATGGCCGCGGGGGGGAGCCGGGCGCCGGGCCGGGCGGGGCCGCGGCCCGGCCGGACACTCACCGGGACGATGGCGGGGCGCTCGTGCCGCTCCCTCCGGTGAGTCTCTGCCTCGGGCTCCCGCCGCTGTGTTCCCGCCGCGGCCTCCGCAGCCAGCGCCGCCCCGGCCGCCTCTCTCCGCCCCCGGCTCCGCGCCCGCGCCGCAGCCTGCTCAGTCTCTCTCCGGCTCGCGGTTCCAGCGGCGCCCGGGGCCGGGGAGGCGACAGCCCCCTCCCCGGCAAATACCGCAGTCCCCGGACCCCGACTCCCGGCGGCAGGGCCGCGCGGCCCGGCCCGGCGCGGAGGGCGGCGGCGGCGGCGAGGCCGGGCGCCCAGTCGCGGCCGATCCCGGCTGCTTCTTCCCGAGGAGGATTTTGTAAATCTCACAAAATGGCGCGCGCTCCAAACCTGCGCAGCGAGAAGCGCCGGGGCCCGATCGGCGGCGGCGGCGGCAGCGGCGGCTTCTCCGCCAGGAGCGCCCGAATCGCCCGCCCCCGAGTGCCCGCACAGACACACACTCACACACACACACTCGCACACACACGCACGCACACTCGCACACGCTCACTCACACACACTCTCTCACACTCACACCGGTCCCGCCCGCTTGCCGGCGGCGGCGGCGGCGGCAGCGGCACCAACAGCAGCAGCAGGAACAGCAGCAGCAGAAGCGGCGGCGGCGGCACCCGCACCCCCCGCTCGGGGTGTCCGCTCCCTGCGCCCGACTTGGGCCGCGATCGGCAGCAGCAACGGCAGCAGTCTCCCCGGATCCCCCCGCCGCTGTTGCCGCCGCCACCCCCGCCTCACTCCAATGGGGCTTTTTATTATTATTCGGGCGGGAAGCGAAAGGGTTTAAAAAAAAACCAACCAACAAAATGGCGGCGGACCGACCCGGTCGCTATGGCAACTGTCAATCAAAACGCAAAACCCCGGCTGACGTGCTGACGTCCTCCTCCCGCCCTCCGTCCCCGAGCCGGCGGGCGGGGCTTGTTGCTCAGGTAACGGCAGATTCCGTTCCCTCCTTCCCCTCTCCCCGTCCGGCCCCAACCAACCACCCAACCCCCTCAGGTCACGTGAAGGATAAATTCGGAGCTCGGGCCCGCTACGAGTGTCAGAGGAGGGCGCGTGATTCGCTCGGGGGAGGGAGGGAGACTGACGGGCCGAGGGAAAGAAGGAGGGAGAGGAGGGGGCGGCCGAGCGCCTGCCGCCTCCCGGCTGCCCGCCCAGTCCCGCCCCGCCCCGCGGAGCCCGCCGCGCCCGCGCCGACTGCGGCCCTGGGAGCGCGCGCGGCCTCCCGCTCCGCGCCGCCGCCCCCGGAGCCCCGCGCTTCCGCGTCCTGCGCCCGCAGCCCCGCCCGCGCCGGGGGGAGGGGCGACGAGGGACGGGGTCCCGGGAAGCCCACCCGCGCGCGCCCCGGCCCAGCGCGCTCACCGCTGTCGGGACGGGGTGCTCGCTCTTATTCCCGGGGCGCGCTGCGGCCGCGTGGAAGCGGCTGGCGCAAACGTTCATGGGTTTAAAGTGTTCTTCGAAGGGCTCGCGTCCCCCCCCCTCCTCGCCGGAAAATGCCCACGGAGGCCGCGGTGGGGGTGGGGAGGAGGCCGCCTCCGCGCTTCAGACATCTCAGGAATGCCGCTGCTTCCCGCGGATCCGGGATGCCCCAGCGACGGACACCTTGATTCAGTCGTGCCGCTCGGCTTTGGAAGGCAGCAGGACCAACGTTCGAGCATCGAGGACGCAGCCTTCCTAAAAACTTTTCAGGCCGCGCACGCTCGCCCCATGCTTCCTCATCTATTTCAAACCTGACTCCTCCCCGCTCCTGTGGGTGCTGCCTGCCGTTGCCAGCGGAATGCCCCTCAGATTAATCTTCTGCTGTCCTGGTCGTTCGAGCCCCTGCTTTCCTTTTTGATGTATCTTCTCAATTTCCAGAGTCTTAAATTGCCCACTTGTCCTTGACAATCAAAGCTATTTTGGCTTTCACTTATTTATACTACCCAGGCATTAAAACCGAAGTATGCCATACTGGCGACTTTCTAATTAGGAGACAGCCACTGACTAAAAGTTGTATTTTGTTCCCACCCTGATTTGATAGTTTTTAATAAATGTCCTACTGAAAGGACTTTGGGTGCAATTTTGTCCTAAAAGACACTAATGTACTGATTTATTTCTAAATTTGAATTTTGCTATCATACTAGTCTCCAACCCCCCATAAGGCGCATTTAAAAAGCCTTAAGCTGTTCTCAAATACAGTAACAACATATACAATCTTGTCAACAATATTTAGTGTTAAAAAAAGATAATTTGTACTACAACTATCCGATGTGACTCAAGGAAAATAAGCTTGCTTTAAATAATTTCCAACAAATGTTTACAGTTAGCATAGCATTGGTATACTAACCATTCAAAATTAGCACGGGCCCTGAAATCAAACTAAATATAAAAGAAATTAGACAAAAAGTGTTCAGGCAAGTCTGTGTTAATGTTAGACTAGAAGAAGATAAGGATATAAGTCGTGCAACATGAGGGTTGCCGATGTCATTGTACACAGAGAAACAAACAGACGAATGGTGTGTATCCTCAAAAATTGAAGTATCAGGCAAATGGCTTACTTCAGTCTGATTCTCCATGGTACAAAAATTCTTGATCGCGGAGTTTTGAGAGAGTTTGTTTTGTAGTTTTTGTTTGTTTCAAAGTTGCCCCGGGAATGTGATTAACATCCAGGGTCTACACAGTTGTTTTGAAGGAAGAGGAAATGGCCAAGAGTGTCATTATACACACGAGAGGTCACTACCTTGGTTTCTCCCAAGCTCAAACTTCCACCTATACAGCCAACTTCCTCCTCCTCCTCCCTTTCCATCCCCTCATGATTGTGCTTCTTTCCGAACATTTAAGCATTTACAACATTTCACACTAAACTGAAAAATAATAACATTACCCATGAGTTGCTTAGATGCACAGCAACCTAGTAAACAATGGAAGTGGATTTCCAAGGCTGTAAATCTACCCAAACATTTCCCTGTGGAACGGCTGGTGAGTTCAAATTGCCCACCTTTTGGTTAGGAGCCAAGTGCATAACCAATAAATGAGTCAAGTTTTTATTGCTGGTAATAAAGAAAACTTCGATCATTTAGTTACAAACTATGACAATGTATCAAGAAAGATGTCCTGTCTTCATTTAAAACAGTCCAGAAGATTATCAAGGGGAACCAGAATCTTGCAGGTCAAGACCAGCAATACATTAAGACATTGCTCTTATTCATATCTAAAAGGCTTCACCCATTTCCTCCACCCCCAGCATGGCAGCCGTATACCACATTGATCAACAAACTGTCGTGTCCAGTTTGAAATTATATAAAATGGGTTTTGATAGGCTCTGCCTAAAGAGTAACCTGGAAATTACAGTTGCTTCCAAACAAGTGAATGCATGTAAGCAGGAGGGTCTCTAGTGCAGATGCCAGTTGGTATTGATCAGCCAGTAATCAAACCCATGCCGTCATCTGAAAATATACTTCTGGCCTCCCACATCAGATCCATTTACAGATGTTTCCATTGATAGACATTAACCTCTGTAAGGAAAGACCACCAATACCCCAACTCACACCCTCTGTCATCTAGTGCACTGGTTCTCAACCGTCCTGATGCCACAACCCTTTAAAATAGTTCCTCGTGTTGTGGTGACCCACAACCATAAAATTATTTTCGTTGCTATTTCATAACTAATTTTACTACTGCTATGAATTGGGTGACACCTGTGATAGGGTCACTAGATCCCCAAAGGGGTCGCAATCCGTAGGTTAAGAACCACTGCTCTATAAGGTTTCTTAGACAGTCAATCTTTATAATAGGAACTTTCTGTCACAGGGCAGCTGAAGGGTTTGAACCTCTAACCTTGCAATTAGTATCCCCCCACATATTGAACACATTCTACAGTACCTCAAATTCTCATACCAAATACGCAACCCCATTTTGTGGATGAGAAAACAAGTCCTGAACAAAGTCATACCACCAAGAAACGGTAGAACAAAGATTCAACTACAGATGAAATTATAACGCCTATATTTTTTCTACCACAACAAGCTGATTCCTGTGAAAATATCAGAGCCTACAAACTAAAAAATACAGAATATTTTTTATATATTTACTATGATATAAAGACGTTTGGTTTATTTTGTTTTAGTTGGGTTTTTTTTTTCCCTAACGGATATGAAAGGGCTTCAAAAAGTTCATGGAAGAAAAATAACGAAAAGATAGAAGACTTTTCCCATGGACTTTTTGAAATCCCCTCACGTATTACCACCTAACTCCACATAAATATATTGAGTGGTCGCGGGGAGGAGACGAGTCAGTCAGCGTGCAGGGTAGCAACAATTAAACATACAACTTTCCCCTAATTCTTAAATGCATCCTTTCCCCCCTTCCCCCCACTATCATGATCCCAATTCTACCTTACAAATCCGGCTCCACCAGAGGATGTACACTGGTATAGATAGGAACTGGAAACACAGGGAATCCAGGACAGATGATCCCTTCAGGACCAGTGCTAAGAGTGGCGATACCAGGAGAGTGGAAGGAAGGTGGGGTAGAAAGGGGAAACTGATTGCAAGGATCTACATATAACCTCCTCCCTGGGGGGTGGACAACAGAAAAGTGGGTGAAGGGAGACGTTGGACAGTGTATTTATAAATTATCAAGGGTTCATGAGGGAGGGAGGAGTGGGGAGGGGGTGGAAGTGAGCTGATACCAAGGACTTAAGTTGAGAGCAAATATTTTGAGAATGATGAAGACAACGAATAAAAATGTGCTTGACACAATGAATGGGTTGCAATAAGAGTTGTATGAGCCCCCAATAAAATGATTATATATATATATATAAATGGGAGGGATACGTACTCCCAAGGAGACTACTCCTACATGATAACACATAACAGTGATGACATTAGACACGAACGGAAAGAAAAGCTGCTTGTTGACTGGCCATGTGTTCAGCTCTTCTGATTTCAAATCTGAACTGCGGGTTAAGAACAATTCACAGCTAACCACGCAAATAAACTTATTCTTAAGTTGACTGGGGCCATTCCTTCACTGGGCAGTCGTTTCATCATTTATGATATGTCTGACCAGTGCCTGAGTCCCAGGATGGTGGCAACAATGGAAGCATCCAGCTGCTACCTAAAAGACTGGAGGTTCAAGTCCACACAACGTACCTCTGACAACAGGTCTGAAGACCTACTTCCCCAAAAATCAGCCATTGAGAAAAGCCCATGGAGCTCAATTCTGACTTGACACATGTGAGATCACCAGGAGTTAGAATCAGCTCCAGAGCAACTGGTTTTGACCCAGCAGAGCCCTGGCAGCATAAAGCATGATGTGTTGAGCTGCTAACTGCAAGGCCAGTGACTGGAACCCACCAGTGGCTCAGAGGGAGTACAATGAGGCTGTCTACTCTCAAAAAGATTTACAGCATCAGAAACCCACAGCGGCCGTTCTTCCTTCTACTTCCCTGAAACTGATGGCTGAGGTACACACATTCACAGAGTTGGACACTGTGCTGAGGATGGATGAACAGATACAAGTCAAGATGTCAGGTTCTCTGGGTTGGTCCCCACATCACCTGTTGACCATCTTGGTGATGCATAATACTAAGCCCAATGTATTAGTACTTGAAACTCCAAGAAGAAGTAAGCTTATCAGTATCTTTCTAGCTCTGCCCCTCACACCAGATGAGAAGATGAACAATTCAGTCCCGTGTCTGAGAATGGCATACCCCCGAATCTGAAAGCTCTGCTATTCTTACAGATTTTCAGAGTAAGAGTTCCTTACTTGCTACCCTTTTTCTGAGCTTGATTGCTCTGAATTTTAAATTATTACATGTGTATCTGTAGTAAAGTGAACTTACATGCTTATGACTCGTCTCGTAGGACAGGGTAGAACTTCCCCTGTGGGTTTCTGAGGGTGTAACTCTTTACAGGGGGAGAAAACTTCATCATTCTTCTGAAGAGCTGGTGGTGGTTTCAAACTGCTGACCTGGGGTTAGCAGCCCAACATAAAACCATTACCACCCAAAATTCAAACTCACTGCCATTGAGTTGATGCCAATTCATAGTGACCCTAGAGGACAGAGAGAACTGCCCCCTCGTGAGTTTCCAAGACAGAAACTCTTTTATTTTTAATCATTTTATTAGGGGCTCATACAACTCTTATCACAATCCATATACATGCATCAATTGTGTAAAGCACATTTGTACATCCATTGCCCTCATCATTCTCAAAACATTTGCTCTCCACCTAAACCCCTGGCATCAGCTCCTCATTTCTCCCGCTCGCTCCCTGTTCCTCCCTCCCTCATGATCCTTGATTTATAAATTATTATTTTATCATATTTTACTCTGTCTGACGTTTCCCTTCACCCACTTTTCTGTTGTCCGTCCCCCAGGGAGGAGGTTGTATGTAGATCCTTATAATCAGTTCCCTCTCTCTACCCCACCCTCCCTCCATCCTCCCGGTATCACCACTCTCATCACTGGTCCTGAAGGGATCATCCGTCCTGGATTCCCTGTGTTTCCAGTTCTTATCTGTACCAGTGTATATCCTCTGGTCTAGTCGAATTTGTAAGGTAGAATTGGGATCATGATAGTGGGTGGGGAGGAAGCATTTAGGAACTAGAGGAAATTTGTATGTTTCATCATTGGTATACTGTGCCCTGACTGTCTCGTCTCATCCCCACGACCCTTCCGTAAGGGGATGTCCAGTTGCCTACAAATGGGATTTGGGTCCCCATGCCGTACTCCCCCTCATTCACAATGATAGGATTTTTTTGTTCGGATGATGCCTGATACCTCATCCCTTCAACACCTCATGATCAAACAGGCTGGTGTGCTTCTTCCATGTGGGCTTTGTTGCTCCCTGAGTAGATGGCCGCTTGTTTACCTTCAAACCTTTAAGACCCCATGCTTCATCTTTTGATAGCTGCACACCATCAGCTTTCTTCACCACATTTAATTATGCACCCATTTGTCTTCAGTGATCATATAGGGGAGGTGAGCACACAATTATATATTTTTTTGTTCTTTGATGCCTGATAACTGACCTCTTCGGCACCTCGTGGTCACACAGGCTGGTGTGCTTCTTCCATGTGGGCTTTGTTGATTCCGAGCTAGATGGTCGCTTGTTTACCTTCAAGTTTTTAAGACCCTAAACGCTATATCTTTTGATACCCAGGCTCCACCGGCTTTCTTCACCACATTTGCTTGTGCACCCGCTTTTCTGTGGATTGACTTCTATGAGCGGGAATAGCCTTAAGGCTTGGTGTGCCAGGATGTGCTCCACTCTCTCTGCCTCCCCTTCATTTGCTCCCGTGTGCTCTGATCAGACATGTTCCTCTCCCTGAGCTGCAGCTTCAGTGCTGTCCTCTGAAATAAATTCTTCTGAAGGGAGACAGTAACTCTTTATGGGAACAGAAAGCCCTATCTTTCTCTCACTGTGCCACCAGGGCTCCTGTTATCCGCATAGGTGTCTGAAGAGTCGCTATCTCGTCTAGGGTCTTAAAGGCTTAAAGGTAAACAAGCAGCCATCTAGCTCAGAAGTAACAATGCCCACATGGAAGAAGCACACCAACATGTGTGAATATGAGGTATCGATGGCATCAGGTATCAGCCATCAAAGAACAAAAAAATCATATCATTGCGATAAAGGGGGCAGTGCGGGGTGTAGAGCCAAAGCCCATCTGTAGACAACTGGACATCCCCTTACAGAAGGGTCACAGGGAGGAGTTAAGCCAGTCAGGGCACAGTGTAGCAACAATGAAACATACAACTGCCCTCTAGTTCTTTAATGCTTCTTCCCTGGCCCCCACCCCCACTCTCATGATCCCAATCCTACCTTACAAATCCGGCTAGACCAGAGGATGTACGTTTGTACAGATAAGAACTGGAAACACAGAGAATCCAGGACAGATAAACCCTTCAGGACCAATAATGAATAGCAACAACCAGGGGGATAAGGGGAAGATGGGGTAGAAAGGGGGAACCTATCACAAGGATCTACATATAACCCCCACCCTGGGGGGACAGACAACAGAAAAGTGGTTGAAGGGAGACATCAGACAGCGTAAGATATGACAATACAATAATTTATAAATTATCAAGGGTTCATGAGGGAGGGGGGAGCAGGGAGAGAGGGGAAAAAATGAGCTGATACCAAGGGTACAAGTAGAAAGAAAATGTTTTGAGAATGATGAGGGCAATAAATGTACAAATGTACTTGACACAATGGGTGGATATATTGACTGTGATAAGAGTTGTACCAGTCCCCAATAAAATGATCTAAAGAGAAAAGGGGAAAAAAGAATAGACTTGATGGCAGTGAGGTATGGCTCCTGTGTCCTTAGTTTTTGCCACTACACCCAGTGACTAGGGCATGCACATCTGGTATAGACTAGAGGACTGCAACTTGGTCAAGTTTGCCATTCTGCTGGGTATAAAAGTGAGCCATGTCAGAAGCAGGAAAGGAGGAATCCCTCAACAATCGAGAAAAATAAGACACCAGCAGAGCATATTTGAGATCCCTGTGTAAGTGACAGAGGTCAGCATCAAGACTATGAGACAGAGCAGAGGAGGAACCTCAAGACCATGAGGTAGTGCATCTGGTGGGCTTCCTGGCCTGTTAACTGAGGTAGAGGTCAAGGAACCATGTGGCTAAGAGGCCATGAACCAGAAAGAGGGATGTCTGTCAGCATGGCTGTAAAGAGACACTGTGGACATAAGAACTGTATATCCTTAATATTTCTGTGTATGCTGGCTTCCCTAATTAACCCCATAATCACAAGTACCATCAGTGTATGGGGCCATTGGAACGGATTATTGAGCCCAGCAGAGTCATGGGAGGGAAGGTGGAGGTGAGAATAGAACAAAGAAGTGTGGAGGGTGGAGGCATATCTGACCCTGCCTCGTAGGAATCATCCTGGGGAAGATACCAAGTTGGATTCTCCTTCCCACCAGAGGAGGTCAGATGTGGCCCCACCAGTTCCTCAATAGCAAACAGATTTTTAAAAAGCAAAATAAGTAAGATAGGGATTTTCTATACACTAACAATGATGGGTAGGCTTTGAACCAAAAAGCTTACACTTAAATTTTCTACACACAAAGTCCAAAAATAGAAAATGGAAGTAATAGTTGGTCATTGAAGAAAGTTCTACAAAATGAAAAATAATGAGGCAAAGGCTACTCCTAAACTGCTGGCCAGAGAGACACCTTGCTAATATCTCCACATTAGCATACATCCTTCTAGACTATTTTAAGGAGACCTGTGAGTATGCACATACCTACAACCCATGCATGCATATTTTATAACTTCTTATGTCTTCAATGCATGCTCCCGTTCACCAATTGGAATTCAGACAATTGGTTTGACAGTTATGTAGTGTCCTATCAATTGAGTGGGCCATGATTTACTGAGCTACTTTTAAAGGGGGGAAAAGTTTTGTGATCGCTGTTGTTAATGCAAGTAATGTTGCATGAACATGGTAGATGTGAACGTGCATTTGGCAGACCTGTGCAGACATTGGCTTGGGATAAGGGACTGCATCCTGAAAACCTTGGGCTTCACAAGGATGCCTCGAATTACTTCACCACTTTGCATTCTCCAAAGTAGCACGGGACAGTGCTTCCCTCGACACCGCACCCGTGCTCTTGTTTTAATTCATCCTTTTTGCCCATCCAACGCCTTCAAACTATACCCATATTGACTATTTGTTCACTGCTGTGCTTATCCTATGCTCATTGAGGGAAGTCGGTTTTTAACACTGAGTTCTTCTTTGAAATGTTACTTGCCCCAAAATAAACAAGAAAGAAAACTGGTGAAAGTAGAGAGGAGGGAGGAGGGAAGGGAAGAGACGATGGAAGGAAAACGGAAGGCCAGAAGCTGCTGTCCACAACCCATTTATCAATGAGCTCCTGTGGGTGTGAGTGTTGCTCTGATGCTGGGAGATGTCCCAGCATTTCAAGTGCCAGCAGCCTGGTGGGTAGTATTCAACAGAGCTTGGAGACTAAGGCAGACTAGGAAGAAAGGCCTTCCTTTATGCTTCTGAAATGTAGTCAATGCAAATCTGACAGATGATAACAAAACATTTGTCTGATATAATACTGAAAGATGAGCCCCCTAGGTTGAAAAGTCTTATACAATATTCATAAAATAAATTCAAACATACTAATGATCATGAAGATAGGCACAGGACCAGGCAAAGTTTTGTTCCGTTATACATAAGGTGGCCGTGACTCTGAGCCCACTCAACAAGCACCAAACATCATCACTACCAACAGCATACCGTTATTATTTTAATGTATAGCTATCAATACTATTGGATGTGGCTTCAAAATGCAATATCCCATCAGTTAAATGGGCCATAATTTCATGGAAATTTTGAAGTAAAATACAACGGAAAATTTTAACAAACTTTTGGAAGCTCCCTTGTGCATCCTTTGTCCAGTGAGCTCATGTCTTCCTCGTTCTTACTCATGGATCTAGCCGAGGCTTCCCACCTGCTCTCAGCCTTTCCTCTCCCACTTTTCCTACTACCTCCTACTGGGCGCCTGAATTCTCCTTCGTTTTCCTTACAGAAGCTTACCAGGTTCTTCGATACCCAGATGTGGATCTAATGATGTCATTTTAAAAGAATGGGCAGCACTAATTACCTTTTAACTATATAAAAATGTTTACCAACATGATTTCATGAGTTATCATTAACATTTCCTCTTCCTATGGCATTAAGATAAAGGTTAAATACAAAATATGAAATCATTAAAGTGTATAGTTGTCAGTGTTTTCTAATTTCTTGAAATAGTATATTGCAACATTTTGGCAAGGCTTAAAAAGAAATAATCCTTTTTATGTCCTTTATGATTCATGAATATAGAATAGCTTCCTCCAAATTAAAAGGGTGGGGGAAATGCCCTAATGAAACTGTGAAAAACGATTACCGCATATACTTGTATATAAGGTGAGTTTTTCAGCATATTTTTATGCCATTTTTGTGGTAAAATTAGGTGCCTCTACCTTCCCAACACAATCGCTGAAGACAAAGGGGTGCATAAGAAAATATGGTGAAGAAAGCTGATGGTGCCCAGCTATCAAAAGATACAGCATCTGGTGTCTTAAAGGCTTGCAGGTAAACAAGCAGCTATCTAGCTCAGAAGTATCAAAGTCCACATGGAAGAAGCATACCAGCCTGTGTGACCACAAGGTGTAGGAGGGACCAGGTATCAGGCATCAAAGAAGAAAAAAATCATATCATTGTAAGGAGAGCGAGTGCAGAGTGGAGACCCAAAACCTATCTGTAGGCAACTCGACACCCCCTTACAGAAGGGTCACGGGGAGGAGAGGAGCCAGTCAGGGAACAGTGTAGCAATGATGAAACATACAACTTTCCTCTACTTCTTAAATGCTTCCTCCCCCCACTATCATGATCCCAGTTCTACCTTACAAATCTGGCTAGACCAGAGAAAGCATGTACACTGGTACAGATAGGAACTGGAAACACAGGGAATCCAGGACAGATGATCCCTTCAGGCGATATCTGGAGGGTGGACGGAAGGTGGGGTATGAAAGGGGAACCGATTACAAGGATCTACATATAACCTCCTCCCTGGGGGATGGACAACAGAAATGTGGGGGAAGGGAGACGTTGGACAGTGAAAGATATGACAAAACTATAATAATTTATAAATTATCAAGGGTTCATGAGGGAGGGGGGAGGAGGGCTGGAGGAGGGAAAATGAGGAGCTGATATGAAGGACTAAAGTAGGAGGCAAATGTTTTGAGAATGATGATGGCAACAAATGTACAAATGAGCTTGACACAATGGATGGATGGATGGATGGATTGTGATAAGAATTGTATGAGCCAATAAAATTATTTTTTAATTAGGTGCCTCAGCTGATATTCAGGTTGGCTTATACTCAAGTATATGTGGTAAGTACATGGATTAAGAATTAGGTGGGAGGCATGGAAGTCTACAAAGGTCACTTCTTTCCATGGTTCATGAGCTCAATCATTGTTGAGAGTTTTGGCTTCTTTCCTAGGGTTTCCCAGCCATGTAGTGGTCATCATTTAATATTCCTTCAATGTTTTCTAATAAGCACTTTGACTGCTCCTCCCTTCAACATTCTTTTCTATTATTTTGTTTCAATTCAACTCAAAAGGTATATCTGCTGTTCAAAAAATTCCTTGCTACTGAATTCCTTCTGCCTCGTGATCCCAGGACTGGTTACAGCATAGGACTGTCTCATGGGGTTTTCTTCACTATCATCTTGGCAGAAGCAGATCGCCAGACCTTTCTTCCACAGTGATATTGGGTGGATTCAAACTATCAACCTTAGGGCTAGTCATCAAAGACAAGCCATTTGGGCCACCCAGGGACCTTTTTTTTAAAAAACATTTTATTAGGGGCTCATACAACTCATCACAATCCATGCATATACATACATCAATTATATAAAGCACATCTGTACATTCTTTGCTCTAATCATTTTTTCTTTTTTCTTTTCTTTTTTTACATTTTAGTAGGGGCTCATACAACTCTTATCACAATCCACACATATACATACATCAATTGTATAAAGCACATCCGTACATTCTTTGCCCTCATCACTCTCAAAGCATTTGCTCTCCAGGGACCTTTTTATTTGGGGGCTCATAGCAGCGATATTACTTCACCATATCCTGTTTGCTGGTTCATTTCTCAAGTACAAGTTCTCCTAGGGGAAGGGCACGGTATGTCTATTTCTATGTAATCATCAGCATGTCTGGCATGTCGTAAATATGTGTACCGTTCTGTTTTACATGTTTGAATGAAGATGAACTCCTGGCTGTTTTCTTCCCGTTTCCCTCCATTCTGCATAAGGTTTGGACAGTCATAAAATTGGATGGGATTTCTCTAGTGTCCAAGGAAAAATGGTTGTCAACAGCAAAGGCAGGAAGTCGATTCCGTTGAAGAGATACTGTAATGTCCATGAGTACCGCGTAGCTAGTCCCTGGGTGGTGCAAACAGCTAACACGTTCAGCTGCTAACAGAAGGGTGGCAGTTCATGGGAAACAGAAGGAAGGCCGACAGTCTACTTCCCTCACACGAAGCCACTGAAAACCCTATGTGCGAACACAAAGACAATGTTCTGCATGCGTCTTTACTGAGTAGCAACTGGGATCTTCAAGACTTCTGAGACGGGAGAGCCAATCTTGTCCCTCACAACAATTTAAAATTTATTCGGAGCCATAACTTTATATTTACAAACAAATGAAATCACCGTTAGTAAACAATGTCCTTTAAATTTTCTTTTTCAGTTTGACTGCAGAGCCACGTGCATGTACCAGAAGAGTCTCATGTGGCTTGAGAGCTGCAGTGTGCCAAGCCATAGTCTAATGGACCATGCGGACCTCAGTCTCCATGACTCAAAGATGAGAAGAACTGGATAGTGCCTGCTGGCACTACTAATTGCTCTGAAAAGGACAACATTAGAAGGGCCTGGCCACTGGAGATCCCCTCACTCAGGGGTTTAGGGGAGGAGACGGGTCAGTCAGGGTACGAGGTAGTACCGATGAAGAACACAGCTTTCCCCCAGATCCTGGATGCTTCCTCCCGCCAACTACCATGATCCGAATTCTGCCTTGTAGGACTGGATAGGGCAGAGGTTGTACACTGGTGCATATGAGGGCTGGAGGCACAGGGAATCCAGGGTGGACGATACCTTCAGGACCAAGGGTGTGAGGGGCGATGCTGGGAGAGTAGAGGGTGAGTGGGTTGGAAAGGGGGAACCGATTACAAGGATCCACATGTGACCTCCTCCCTGGGAGATGGACAGCAGAGAAGGGGAGAAAGGGAGACTCCAGATAGGGCAAGATATGACAAAATAACAATCTATTAATTATCAAGGGCTCATGAGGGAGGGGGGAGCAGGGAGGGAGGGGGGAAAAAGAGGACCTGATGCAAAGGGCTTAAGTGGAGAGCAAATGCTTTGAAAATGATTAGGGCAAAAAATGTACGCATGTGCTTTATACAATTGATGTATGTATATGTATGGATTGTGATAAGAGTTGTATGAGCCCCTAATAAAATGTAAAAAAAAAGAAAGAAAGAAAGTTGGACACTGAATAAGGAAGACTGAAGAAGAACCAATGTGTTTGAATTATGATGTTGGCAACGAATATGGAAAGTACCATGGACTCCCCAAATAATCAACAGATCTCTGCTGGGAGAAGCCCAGCCAGAATGTTCCTTAGAAGCAGGATGGTTGGAGAGCAAATGTTGAGAATGATGAGGGCAATTACTTTACACAATTGATGTATGTATGGATTGTGATAAGAGTTGTATGAGCCCCTATTAAAACGATTAAAAACAAACAAAAAGAAAGAAAATGTTCAAAACATTGAAATGTATGGTATAAGAATTATATGTCAATACAATTTTAAAAATTAAAAAGAAAAAAAAAGAAGGGCCTAAATAAAGTGGGAGAAAACTATGGAACAGAATTCAAAATCTTACATGAGTATGGGTTTATTGGTTCGATAGAGAGACTGGTAGACCCTGCAGGGCTATGGACTTTCATCCCTCTTCAGACCTGGAGTTGCACTGATCCTGTAGCTCAGTTTTCAGGCAAACAATACTATATCTGCCAAGGGAACAACACCAATGAGGCATGAACACCTTAGACTAGTCAACCATTGGAAGTCCAAAGGGCAACACTGATGCAAAGACCAAGTTCAGAAGGGGAAAAAAGGAAGGAAGAATGGAAAGAGAAAACACAGGGAGAAAATGAGATAGGTGTGTTATATTGTTGGGATCGCAACAAATGAGGTGAAACAAGATGTGTATGGATTATTAAATAGAAAACTGCTCTGCCCTGTAAACCATTTCTGAATTCAATAATTAAAATTTTAAAAATCAGACACTGGAAACCTATGTGTCTTGCTACCACTTCTGGGAGTTTTGACTAGGGCGGCGTAATAGATGGTCCTGGATAAACATGAGGGGATGTAGAACCAGGCTCAGATTCCTGTACAGTGCCAGGCTTACTAGATCAGCAGAGGCTAAAGAAACCTCTGAAACTTTCGTCTTGGGATACTCTTTAAACTTAGGACCCAACCCCCTTCTGGAGCTTACGTTTCAGTCAAAATACAGAGCGATCATAAAGAGAGAACTTGCTCCTCAAAAAAAAAATCATCGAAATGATACCTAACAGCAGTCAACCAAGACTAAAGATGAAATGGGGCAGGGGGGAGCACAGGGAGGTGGTATGCAAGGAAGTTAAATAAATGAAAACAGAACAACCGGAATCGAAATGATAAGAACATCGACACTTTGTGAAAAAAGTATAACCAATGTCACTGGGTAATATGCATAAAGGTTCTTATATGAGAACCCAGTTTGCTTTGTATGCTTTCTCCAAAATCAACATTTTTAAAAAAAAGAAGACACAAAACTTTGGAGCTAAGTTCTACTCCAGCACACATGGAGTTGCCATGAGTCGGAGTCCACTCCATGGCAACGGTTGTATGTATTTATTTCTGTTGGTTGAGTTACTGCCGTCAGACCACTGTTTTGCAAAAACCATTCCTACACAGTCCTGGTACATCACGATCCCTCTGGGTACATCTAGTTTTAGAACCTATAAATCTGGGCATTCTCTTTATCCCACAGCGCTACCAGCGTGCCATGTTTTTATGGGTTTTTTGTATGTTTTTATGTTTTGGTTTTCATTCTCATTGTTCTCATTGAACAAGATCTAGGCTCTACCTGTGTGGACCAAGTCTGCTAACAACTCTCCAGTCTACTAGCCACATGGTATAGAGCCCCTGAGTGGTGAAAACCATTAGCATACTTGGTGGCTAACTGAATGACTGGAGATTCAAGTCCATCCACAGGCACCTCAAAATATAGGTCTGTCATTCGATTTCGGAAGGATCCCCAAAACTAATATCCTTATGGAACAGTTCTACTCTGATCCACATAGAGGCTCCAGGACTTGGAACCAGCTGAACCCAAACCCAAACCAAACTCACTGACACCGAGTTAATTCTTAACTAATAATAACCTCCTAGAACAGAGTGTATAGCTGCCCACTAGTATTTCCAAGGCTGAAGAACTTTACTCAAGCAAATTAACAGTTTTCTCTCATGGAGCATCTGCTTGGTGGATTTGGACCATTCACCTTTCAGTTAACAAGTGCTTTAACACTATGTTATCCAGGTGCCTTTAATCCTCTGGACAGTAACAGATAAGTATCCCAAACATAATAATAGCCTTCTACTAGCATTTACTATTAGCAGACTAAGAACAGGCTCAAGTAACAAAACATTCATTAATGAAAGACAGCAAATATAGGTGTCCATTCCCATATCTAGATTTACTTTTCTTGAAAAAGCAAATGTTTTATATATATACATATAGACATTGCTATACATAATGTTATATGTGATGTATATATTATATATACTTTTTTCAATTCACGGCCATTGACTCCCACCCATAGTGACCCTAGAGGACAGAGTAGCACGGGCCCATTTAGATTTTTAAGGCTGTAGCTCTTTAGAAGAGCACACAGTCTCTCCTAGGGAGGCTGTAAGTTCTGTGTGGTTAGCAGACCAGTGAGTAACCCAGTATGCCAGCATGTCTCCTTATTGCACATATATACATCATGTATTATATGATGCACACACTAAATAAGAGTCTAAAGGATAGAGCAACAAAAGCCATTAAGCACATGGGGTTGCCTTGAGTCCGAATCACCTCCATGGCAACTAACAATCACAATCCCATTGATCAGATAATGTTTTAACAAAACATAAAGGAGAGGAAGAGGACAAGCCTTCTTTAGCCTTCTTGCTGCTTTTGTCCTTCACCTCCTTTGCTAAGGCAGCAGGCAGCTTTCTCAAATCCAACGATGTATCACTGCCCAAAGAACATCTTGTGAGAACTCCTGGTTGCTTTCTGGATAATATTGATACTTGTTAGTTTGGCCTCACCACTTGTCTATCATTTGTTGTACTGTGGTGACTTGGGTGTTGCCGTGATACTGGAAAGTATGTCCCTGGTATTTTCAAATACCATCAGGGTCACCAAAAGTGACTAGGTTTCATCAGAGCTTCCAGATTAAGAGGGACTATGAAAAAGGTAGAGGCTGTCCATTTCAGAAGAATTAGCCTCTGAAAACCCTATAAGGAGCAACAGAATTCTATCAGATACTGAAAACCTCATGAATAGGAGAACAGTGTGCAATGTAGTGCCAGAAGATAAGTCCCTGACATCATATAGCACTCAAATATGACTGAGGACCCGTCGACCAAAGTGAAATGGATGAAGTAAACCCTTTGGGGTACAACTCAAAATGAGAAGGAACAGCTGCAAACATCTGTTTAGAACTTGGAACCTACAAAGTATGACTCTAGGAAAATTGAAAGTCATCAAAAATGAAATGAATTGCATAAAGATACTGGCTATTTTGAATGAAAAAAAAAACATATGATTTGCTATCCAGGAATACCGCTTCAAAAGAAGAACTATATTTTAAAGTACAAGGCTGTCTCTGATAGTCTATGCCCGTAGAAGGAGATCCAGGCAATTCTACTACTATCATTCAGATTTACGTGCCAGCCACTAGCTAGGGATCCAGACCCTGAAGAATTTTACCAATGTTTTCAGTCAGAAATAGATCAGACATGCAATCAAGATGCAATGATAATTATTGGTGATTAGCAGGAAAAAGTTGGAAACAAAGAGGAAGGAATAGGAATTGGAAAATGTGATAGAATTTTGCAAGACCAATGACTTCTTCACAAATAACTTTTTTTTTTTTAACAACATGAAAGGTGTGGAACGGGACCATGGACTGGCTCACTCTCAGCAACTAAAACCAGATCAGGGCCACTTTTGGAACAGACCATCAATTGCTCATGTGCAAGTTCAGGTTGAAGCTAAAGAAAATTAAATCCATGAGAGCCAAAATAGGACCTTGAGTATATCCCATATGAATTTCAAGAGCATCTCAAGCTATGGGATGACATCAAGAGTATCATTTATGAAGAAAGCAAAAGCTCATTACAAAGACAAGAAAGAAAGAAAAGATCAAAGTCAATGTCAGAAAAGACTCTGAAACTTGCTGCTAATTGTAGCGCTGCTAAGGAAATGGGAGAAGGAATGAAGTAAAAGAGTTGAGCAGAAAATTTCAAAGGGCAGTTTGAGAAAGCAAAGTAAAATATTATAATCAACTGTAAAAAGATGTAGAGTTAGAAAAAGAGGAAAAATAAGCTCAGCATACCTGAAACTGAAAGAACTCAAAAAATATTTCAAGCCTAGAGTTGTAATATTGAAAGATTATATGCACAAAACAGTGAACAATGCAGGAAGCATCGAAATAAGCTGGAAAGCTCACACAGTCACTGTACCAGCATTCAAGACATTCCAGAAGGTAGCATATGGTCAAGGACCAATGGTACTGAAGGAAGAAGGACAAGCTGCACTGAATGCATGAGCCAAAAGCAGGACTCAGGAATTGATGGAGCACCAGTTGAAATGTTTCAACAGCTGATGAAGCTCTGGAAGGACTCAATTGTCCAGACCAAGGATTGTGGAAGACAGATTGGCCAACTGACTGAGAGATAGTCATATTCATACCCATTCCAAAGAAAGGTGACCTAACAGAATGCTCAAATTACAGAATAACATTATTAATATCACATGAAAGTAAAATTTTGCTGAAGATCATCCAACATTAGTTGCAGCAGTACATTGGCAGCGAGCTGCCGGAGGTTCTGGCTAGATTCAGAAGTGGTCGTGGAACAACGAATATCATTCTGAGGTCAAACGGAGCTCAGCTGAAAGCAGAGGACACCAGAAAAAAAATGGTTACTTAGGTTTGATTGACTATACAAAAGACATTCAATGTGTACACCATAGCAAACTACGGATAACCTTGAGAAGAATGGGAATTCCAGAACACTTCATTGTGCTCATGAAGAACCTGTATGTGGATCAAAAGGCAGTTGTGCTTATAGAACAAGGGAACACTACATGGGTTAAAACCAAGAAAGGTGTGAGTCAGGGTTGTATCCTCTCACTATACTTATTCAACCTGTATGCTAAACAAAAATCAGAGAAACTGCATTATATGAACAAGAATGCATATCAGCATTGGAGGAAGGCTTATTAACAACCTACACTATGCAGATGATACACCCTTGCTTGCCCAAAGTATGGAGGACTTGAAGCACTTACTGATGATGATCAACAATTATAGATTAAAATTCAGTGTGAAGAAAATCAGAATCCCCGCAACTGGACCAATACATAACATCATGATAAATGGAGAAAATATTGAAGTTGTCAAGAATTTTATCCTTGCTTGGATCCATAGTCAATGATCATGGAAGCACCAATCAAAAGATCAAAGAATGTATCAAATTGGGTAAATCTGCAGTGCAACACCTCTTTAAAGTGCTGAAAAACAAGGAGGTGATTTTGAGGACTGAGGTTCACCTAACTCAAGCCATGGAATTTTCAATTGCCTTGTATGCATGTGAAAGTTGGATATTAAGTAAGGAAAACTGAAGAAGAATCAATGTATCTGAGTTATGAGAGGGTGCCCCCAAAACAGAATGTTTTCCCTCTAAAAGATAAGGATTTAATTAAAAAACAACAATGTTATCACCTTCAAAGTACTTTCCATTACATTTAATACATTTTTCAAATATGTGATTCCATTCTTGGAAACATTTTTCAATGTTTCATCTGTTTGGATGACTGATAGCACCTCCTTCTTTTTTTTTTTTAATCACCTCTTCTACAGTCGTCAAATCGCTGTCCTATCATGTCCCTCTTCATTCTCAGAAACAAAAGGGAATAGCAAGGAGCAAGGTCAGGTTAGTAATATGTGCGGGTTAAGTGAGGCATGCTGTTTTTGCCAAAATCTGGCACACGGAGATGGCTGCATGAGCAGGTGCATTGTTGTGGTGGCAAAACTATTCCCGGTTTGCCACAAATCAGGCCTTTGTTATGCAATCTTGTCAGAACCTCTAAATAGAAAGTTTGTTTTTTTTTTTTAACAATCTGACCTGGTAGAATGAACTCGAAACGCACTATCCCCCTCACATCAAAAAACCAAATGATTTTTATTTCACTTGATGAGCTTTGAGGGGCGGGACGAGGAGATGATGGCTTCTTTCACTGACTTGATTGATATTTGCTTTCAGGGTCTTAAGAATAGCACCATGACTCATCACCAGTAATGACCTTGGGAAAAGTCTGGGTTGCTTCGGAACTGTTCTTTCAAAGCATGGCATGTTTCCACTCCACACTTTTTTTGCTGGTCAGTCAGAACCCAAGTCACAAATTTCCCAGTGACCCATATCATTCCCAAATATTCCAAGATAGTCCAGGTAACTTCCCCATCTCTTTTTTTGTCCGTTGTCAGTCTATGAGCACAAGTGCACGGATTTTGTTGACATGTCACTTTTTTTAAGTCATTTTATTTAGGACTCATACAACACTTATCAAAATCCATATATCCATCCATTGTGTCAAGCATTTTGTACATTGTTGCCATCATCATTCTCAAAACATTTTCTTTCTACTTGAGCCCTTGGTATCAACTCCTCATTTTTCCTCCTCTTTCACTCCCCCACCCTCCCTCCCTCATGAACCCTTGATCATTTATATATATTTTTAATGTTTTAACTGTCCAATATCTCCCTTCACCCACTTTTCTGTTGTCCATCCCCCAGGGAAGGGGTTATACTTAGATCATTGTGATCAGTTCCTCCTTTCTCCCCCGCCTTCCCCTTAACCTACTGGTATCAATAATCTCATTATTGGCCCAGAATTAGCAGAAAACTCCTCAGGCAGAACAGAGTGGGAGGGCTTGCTATACCTGACTTTAGCAAATATTATACGACCACAGTAGTGAAAACCGCATGGTATTGGTATAATGACAGATACTCAGACCAATGGAAAAATACTGAAAACCCAGAAATAAAATAATAGCATACAGATAACTGAACTTTGATAAGGGCCCAAAAAATATCAAATGGGAAGCAGATGCCCTCTTCAAGTGGTGCTGGGAAAAAATGGCTATCTACCTGCAGAAAAATGAAGCAAGACCCTTCTCTCACTCCATGCACAAGAATAAACTCAAGGTGGATCACAGACCTTGAGGTAAAACCCCAAACGATTAGGGTCATCAGTGAGGGAATTGGGACAAACCTGAGAACTTTGGCGCAGGGAATACATAAGCTATCAGAAATAGGGAAGGACACAAACACAGATGAGTCACAAATTGACAATTGGGATATACTGAAGATAAATCACCTGTGTACATCGAAATAATTCACCAAGAGACTAATAAGAAATCCCATGGACTGGGAAAACATCTTTAGCAATGACACATCAGACAAAGGCCTTATTACTAAAATCGACAAAACTCTGCTAGCTCCAAAAAGAAAAACAACTAATTGCCCACTGAGGAGGTGAGCAAGGGACCTGAACAGAAGTTTCACAAGGGCAGAAATTCGAATAGCCAACAAACATATGAGAAAATGTTCCCAATCTTTAGCCATAAGAGAAATTCAAATTAAAACAACAATGAAGTACCACCTAACACCCTCAAAGATAGCCCAATTAAAAAATCAGAAAGCAACAAGTGTTGGAGGGGCTGTGGGGAGACAGGGACTCTCATCCACTGCTGGTGGACCTCTAAGTATGTACAGCTACTATGGGAATTGATCTGGCAATATCTAAAACAGATGGAAATCGAGTTACCATACAACCCAACAATCCCCCTACTGGGCATATACCCAGAAGAGGCAAGAAACAAACCACAACCAGACATCTGTGCTCCAGTGTTCATCGCGGTGCAGTTCACAATCGCAAGAAGTTGGAAACAACCCAAATTTCCATCAACAGACGAATGGATTCAAAAACTGTGGCACACACATACAATGGAGTACTATGCATCGCTAAAAAGCAGTGATGAACACATGATGCACATCGCTGCATGGGAAGAACTGGAGGAAATTATGCTAAATGAAGTAAGCCAAGCCCCCAAAGACAAGTACAACACAAGTCCACTGAGGTAAGCTTAAAAAAATTGGGGCATAGGGGAAAAGCTACTGTATACCTACATCCCTGGGGTGAGGTTCAGGTAGTGTGGCAGGGGCCAGAAAAAATCCAGGGATACATTTCACCTTTTTGAAAGGAGAAAACATCTCATACACCTGAGTATTTCCCATAGCGCTGTCTTTGCACACTGTGTTCAGCACTTTTCCCGAGCAGGAAACAAAATTTCACAGCCCTATGCTGCTCTTAAATTGCAAAACCCAAGGTTCTAGTGAAACTGCTTTTACAAAAAAATTCACTGTGACCAGAGAGAACCTTCCCAGGTAACACCGCTGGGTGCACTGCCTCCGAGCGAGTAGCTTGATGCTTACCCAGTGGGAAAAATGCCTACTGAGAAAGCTCCACCCAGCAGAGCTTTTTTACTTTTTGTATGTGTGTTGGGGGGGGGGAGTACCCCCAGCCCCTTGTATCTTTCTGATGAAGAATATTGAAAGTATCCTGGACTTCCAAAAGAACCAAGAAATCTGTTTCAGAAGCCCAACCAGAATGCCCCTGAGAATCAAGGACGGTGCCACTTCTTGTCATGGACTTTGGACAAGCTGACAGGAGAGACCAGTCCCTGTAAAAAGGAAATCAAATCGAGGGTCAGCCAAACAGAGGAAGACCCTCGACAAGATGGATCGACGCGGAGGCTGCGTCACAGAAGCGTGAGGGTCTTGCAGGTCCTGGCCGTGTTTCGCTTTGTTGTACATAGAGTCACTGTGCGTCGGCGCCAACTCAACTGAGCCTCGCCCGAACAGCAGCAGTTTGGCATCTATTTGATCACGATCAGACTTGACAGCCTTTCTCGCCTGTGAGGCCTTCTTGTTCCCAGAAGAGACAGTGTCTTTTCTTGTCTGTTGTTCTCCCACATTGGGGGCCTTTAATTCCTTCTCAGAGGTCTGATTCCATCGATCCCTTCTCAAAGTTCCTGGGATGACAATAGGATGAGATATATCCTGTACCCTCCCCCTGCCTGCCCCCCATGATTGATAGTGGATTGGACCATGTGCTCCAGAAGCGATTCGTTGGCTGATTTTCAAAAGTAGATCACCGGGCCTTTCTTCTTAGTCCATCTTAGTCTGGAAGCTCCATTGAAACCTGTTCAGCACCATAGAGACGCACAAGCCTGCCCTGAGAGACAGGCGGTGTCAAACATGAGGCACACTAACTGGAAATTAAACCAAAAATTGTCACGTGGAATGTGAGAATTCTACCTCTGAACCACCCAATGTTTTTACTGTAAGTTTCCTAAGAAAAGGGAACTCTCCAAGGACAGAGATATAGATCTCACATTTTTCTTTTTCTTTTTTTTTTTGGTCCTCAGTGCTTAGCTCAGTGCCTGGCATATATACTGGGCAGTAGAATGTTTCCGAAAGATAGGAGCTGCCATAGAATTGCAAGAGAGCATGAGCCGGATCCCCCACACAAGCAGCTAAAGCAAGGAAATGGTTGAAAGCCAGAGGAACACACTCACTTTATGGTTGAAAGGGGGCGACCATCTGCTTCCGGCCTTCCCTCCTCTGCCCCTATCGTGGATGCAGGCATCCTGCAGATAGGAAGGGTCTCAGCAGGAAGCCTGTGCACCCAAGAGAGGCTACAGCCCAAGAGCATTGAACTGAGAGAGCTCTTTCAGTGGGAGTGTGTTGTTCTCACAGAGACCTTGAATTTGCTCTGACCAGAAAGACTGGATTACTGAGGGCACCACAAGAGAGGGAACTGGTTGCCTGAAGTCAGTGTGGCAAGTCACACTTTACTCATTACAGTTGCTCGAGCCAATGACATCTTCTTGATGGTGGATATGTTTACAACCCTTGTGGTGAGTAGCATGCCACGCTACCTCATTCTCATTGGGGTTTCCCTCACCTTTGCCCACTCTAGCAGACAGGATGTCATTTTCCAACGTTGCATTCTCCCTGATGAGACATTCAAAGTAAATATGGTAAAGTCTCAATTAATACTCTGTCATTCATAGGATTTGTGTTTGTTAATTTTCCGCAGTAGATCGCCAGGCCTTGTTCTGAGTCTACACTGATCTGAAAGCTCTGCTGATGCTTGTTCACCATGCATGACCCTGCTGGTGTTAGAAATGGTAGCGACATACTTCCAGCATCATAGCCACTCACAAGTCATCCCAGTGCCAAAACCTGGCAGATGGGTAATGGGAGTTGAGAGCTATGCACCACAGATAGACAAAAGGTGATCTTCAGAGTTCCTTCTAGATTGTCCAGCCCCAAAGGACTAAGGCAGAGGCAAGGATTCAGGTGGACCCTGAAAACAAATGAAAGTTTTTGCATTAGGTTGGAGCCCTTCTGGGGTACGGGCTGTGCAACAAGACAGACAAAAGGGCAGAACAAAACCTGTGTCCAGGCTTATAGGTTGCTAAGGTCAAAGCAAATACGAGACAGAGGCCTAACCTGGAGGTAAGTGATTCAAGGGTCTCATACCACCAGGGAAGGGGACCGTGTCTTGAGCATGAGGTGCCTGCGACATCCTAGAATCACAGGATGTTAGAGTAGGAAGGAGGCCCATCCAACCTGTCCAAAACGTGCATTAGCAAGACCCTGTGCGTAGAAACGATACAGCATTTCCAACCCGTGGTCTCACCCTGATAACTGTACAGGGGGCATTTGGTTCAGATTAGTCAATGGAGGCATTTTCTTTTTCTTGGAAAAAGCAGGGCTTTGACATTGTCCTGTAAGTCTGGATCTTACAGAACAGTGATCCTCAACCTGTGGGTCTAGGGTCGAATGACCCTTTCACAGGGGTCACCTGATTCATAACAGTAGCAAAATTATAGTTATGGAGTAGCAACTAAAATCATTATATGGTTGGGGGGGAGGTGTCACCACAACATAAGGAACTGAATTAAAGGGTCGCAGGATTAGCAAGGTTGAGAACTGCTGTTCTAGAAGGTCTGGTGACATTGATCATAATACCAACTGGAAAAGAGTGGTCCTAGAGACAGACCACTTGGTTTCCAGTCCAGCTTCAGTAGCCTACAGGGTGATTTATTTAACTTCTTTGAATCTCAGCGTGTTAGGCTGGGTTACCGAGCGAAACAATCCCAGTGACATGTACGTATGTAAACATGCACATATATGCATTTATATGTATATGTATATATTCCTTATATAAAGAAGTATTCATATCAAGAAGGCGTTCCAGTCCAACTTAAGTTCATGGGTCTAATGCTAGTTGGATCCCCCTTCAGATTCATATAGCTGCTGGTCAACGCCTTAGAAAGACGAAGCAGGATGCAGGAAGGTCACAGGCCAGTGGGTGCAGTCATGGACCCAAAGTCAGCGGACACACGGCAGGGCACTGACAGCTCTCGGGGTCCAGTGGCCCAAAAGGGGCCACCCCTGGAGGCAGGCACAGAGTCAGGAAGTAGGAAGGCAAAAAGGACGGGGGGCGGGGAGGGGCCCCCAGTGTCTCTCATAAAAAGGTGCCACCTCCGAGAAGGCATCATCAGGCTGTGAGCCCTGATGAGCAGGTAGGACTCTACCCTTACGCTCTCACACCAACTGAAGGTAATATAAAATCTAACGACCACCCCCAGCTTCCTCATTTAAATGAGAATTCATTACAACACTTTGTGGACAAGAAATCGCTGTATAGCTAAATAAACATCATATACAAATCAGTTGATCCTTGTTAGCTCTAACTCAAAGCCTGTCACGGCTACTATCATGCAGAGGCAGATTCCCAGCCCTTTCTTATGATGTGCTTCTGAATGGGCCCCAACCACCAACCTTTCCGTTAGTAGCCCAGTACACAGGTGTTTGTACCCCCTAGGGACTCCCTGTACATAATAATAACCAAACTAAGGCCATTGCAGGTGAATCAGCTTAAACTCACAGCAGAGGAGAACTGCCCCGTTGGGTTTCCAAGGCTGCCCCGTTTACGGACGCAGACTGCCACATCCTTCTTCCTCACAGCAGCTGCTGGGGTACGACCACAGACATTTGGGCTACCAACTGAGCGCTTAACCACTGTGTCACCAATAGGGCTGAATATAAACTTCTGGACTCCTTCCCAAGACTTCTCTTTCTGAAAAAAATTCCTTACTTCTAGACCTCCATGTTCTCAAAGCACCTGGATCTTTCAGCCGTCGGCCCATTTAACATATTATATCAATGTAAGGGATGTTCTTTTAACTCATATTGAAGCATCTTTGCTGGAAATGCGCTACCTCCAGAAGCTGCTCAGACCTTTGACTGTAGAAAATTCCTCTTTACACGCCGTGAATGAATTTCCCTACAGTTTCCACCCACTGTTTCTAATTCTTCCCGTATAAGACCGCACAGAACAAATCTTACTCTTCCAAATGACAGCCCTTCAATGCTTGATGAAAGCTGTGATTTTCCCACCCGAGCCCTGTCTTTCTCAGGCTAAACATCTTCTTTTCTATCAACACTCTCTCACATGATATATTTCCCCAGGCCAACCCCGCCCTACTGTGTGACTCCTTTCAAGGACACCCTCAAGAGATGACTGGATGAAACATGGGGAGAAGGGGGAACCTAACCGTCTAGAAGCGGAAGCCTGCCTAAAATAGTATGATGTTGCCACATAGTAAAATAGAACACATGCAAAAAGGATATTTCATGACGCGAGGAAAAGAATCATCTCCATTTATTAGGTGATAAAAGGGAGTTGTAAAACAATTGTAGTTAAAAGTCTATTTGCTAAAAGGAATTTTTGTTATATTTACCTCTGGATGGTGGGGTTATAGGTGATATTTATCCTTTTCTTTGTGCCTCTTTGTGGGGGAAGGTTAAAATTCTTCAATGAATTACAGGTCCTAGGTTCCTAGGATTTTTGACTTAATTGCCTAGGGCCTTAATCTGTGAGATGACGTTACAGAGACTTATATCCCCTTCTCGTTTCAGAAATAATCATTGCAGCACTAGTTCGTAGCGTACCAGGAGCCTGGAGCACATCCAGCAAATATTTGTTTCCATTACAGTTTGAATCCACCAAAAGGTGCCTTGGAAGAAAGGCCTGGTGATTTATTTCCAAAATCAGCTATTAAAAACCCTTTGGCCTCAGAGTTCTACATTGACACACATGGAATCATCACGAGTGGGAATCCAGCAATATCCTCATGCATTGAGATGCCTTTCTTTTAGCTGCTTTGTGTGACTCGATTCTAGTCCATATCACAGAGGACATTTGCTGTATCCCCAGTGTTGGTTTATGTGTACATATATATACATATATGAAATTGTATTTGTATATGATTGGAATTCACTAATAACCAGTGGCTTCAACAGTGAGAAGAACACACTTTAAGGGAGAACATTTAAGTATTTCAATGTCACCATTCTGAAGCATCTGTAAAAACAACTAAACAAACCCAGTTCACTGCCGTGGACTGTCAGTTCTGGCACAGAGTGACCCTGGAGGACAGAGTGGGGCTGTGCCCAGGATTTCCGGGACCGTACACTTCACAGAAGCGGACAACATCATCTTTCTCCTGTGGCTCGGGGGTTTCTATGTTGACCTTGTGATTATCAGCCCGTGTCCCACTGTGCCACTAAACCAGTAAAATTTAGGGCTACCTTGAAGTAGAATGGCCAGAAATTGATCCTTCCACCAGATTCCTAGGCCTGTTTGTTTCCAGTGAGCTGATTGTAGTTCATAGTGACATTATATAACAAAGTAGAACTTCCCCCATAAGATTTCTAAGGATTTAATTTAAATATATATATAATTATCTTTTATTTTTAAAATACTTTTATTGGGGGCTCTTACATCTTGTATCACAATCCATACATTCATCCATTGTGTCAAGGACATTTGCACATATGCTGCCATCATCATTTTCAAAGCATTTCCTCCCACTTGAGCCCTTAATATCAGCTCTCCATTTGTTCGCCTTCCCTCCCCCGCCTGCCCTCCATCATGAACGCTTGATAAGTTATAGATTATTATTTTCATATCTTACATCATCTGCCATCGCCTCTCACCCACTTTTCCGTTATTTGTCCCCCTGAGAGGGGGTTATAGGTTGATCTTTATGATTGATCCCCCTCCCCCCCATATTCCCCTAATCCTCCTAGTATCTCTATTCTCATTGTTGGTCCCGAGGGTTTTATCTATCCTGTATTCCCCTCTTATCTGTAGCAATGTGCTTGTTCTGGTCTAATCTGATTTGTAAGGTAGAATTGAGGTCATGAGAGTTGAGGGAAGGAAGCACCAATGAACTAGAGGAAAGTTATGTGTTTCACTGATGATATACTGCACCTTGACTGGCTCATCTTTTCCCTGTGACTCCTCTGTAAGGGATGTCCAATTGTCTATAGATGGGCATTGGGTCTCCACTCCATTATCCCCCCGCCCCCCACCATTCACATTGGGTATGATTTTGTTCTGGGTCTTAGATGACTGATACCTGATCCCATCAACACCTCATGATCATACTTCTTCCATGTGGGATTTTTTACTTCTGAGCTAAATGGCCACTTGTTTATCTTCAAGCTTCTAAGACCCCAGACACAATTTCTTTTGATAGCTGGGCACCATCAACTTTCTTCACTACACTGGCTTATGCACCCATTTTGTCTTCAGCTATCATGTTGCATGCCTGTATTTAGGCCTCTATAAATGTCCTTTGCCTCCTGGTTCTTTCCTCTATTTCCTTTTATTTTCCTCTGTTCCACATTTATGTTCGGCCTTAATTCAGGTTTAGTAATTCCTCACTGCTACATTGCTTTTGATTAAGTCCCCCTAGGCATTCTATGCACTTGTTCCCTTGTCCCTGGGTTGGTGTCCCCACTCCTTCCTTTCTCCCACCTCACCTTCTCCGGGGTTCCCCATGGAACCCTTGGTTCCATTCTTTTCATCTCCAAATTACTTATCACACCCATCTTATCCAGATAGGGATGAGATACATTAATAAGTGCAAAAACCTGGCAAAGCCAAATAAAACAACAAAGGAAGTCAAAACCAACAAAACAATAACAACAACAACAAAATAACAATAACAAAAAGAAAGGCACTGACAAAAATAGAAAAGCCTATAAATAGTTCAAGTTCTGTTTGTTGGCCTTTATGAGTGTTTTCCAGTTGAGTCTGATAGGGTGCCACACTCTGTCCCCAAAGTCTATTTTTGGTATTCCCCGGGGATGTCATCACTCTGGTCCCCCTGCTGCTCTGCTGTATGCCCTCAGTGTCTCACCCCAGTGTGATGGGGCCAGACCATGCACTATTCCATGCACTATTCCCACACTGTGTCTCCAGTGCTGTCCCCTGTAGGGTTGTGGTTCAGTGAGGGACACCATGTCCCATGGTAGGGCTGGCCCTACTCATGCATTGTCTGCTCTGAGCAGGAACATCGTTCTAGGGACTCGGACCAGGATGTCCTCTCCTCCTTCTCTATCCCTTTTCATTTCTCCCGTGTGCTCTAATCTGACAAACCCCTCTCCCCAAGCTGTAGCCCCATTGTTGTCCTCTGAAGTGCATTCTTCTGAGGCGGGGGATGTGTGGGAGGCCCACATAGTTGGGATTGGGGCTGGTCCCACAGACATCTCTATTGGTTCCCTGGTATATGCCGGTGTGTTGTATTCACGTCTTGGTGCATCAGGTCGAAGCCTGGTCTCTCTCTCCCTCTTCTTGTTGAGAATGAAGCAAAAGCAAAAGAAACTCACTGCCATTGAGTTGGACTATGACTCATGGAGACCCCACAGGACAGGATAGAACAGGCCTATGAGTTTCCAATTCTGTAATTGGAGAGAAAGCTCCTGTGTTTCTCCCAAGGAGGGACTGGTGGTTTCAAACTACTGATCTTGCAGCTAGCAGCCCCGTACATAACCACTACCCCACCAGGGCTCCCCTCCTGAGAATCCACACAACAAAGCGGATGCCAAGTCAAAGCTTCTGCACGTTACCACGTAGTGATATTGATTATATTGAGTTGTGCGAACATTCTTGCCCTGCTTTTCTGAGTTGTTCAACCCCGTTCACATACACTCTAAGTTTCTTATCAAATCTTTTGATTTCTGACATCAGTCAAACTCACACACATGAATCTTAAAAGAACACAATGCTCAAGACAGACATTCTTTTCTAGTTAAGCTAACCTGCTGTTTGGTTTGAAGTCTGGAGTCCAGAGAATTTGAAATATGTTTTATATTTTCCCTCTTTGGATCAGAATTACTCTACAGGCAGATGTTTAGTAATGGTATCCAGGTCCTGTGCAGCCCTTCTGGTTCCATGGCAAAGGAGGCAGTTGTTCACAGAGGCACTGGCCATCTAGTCCATGTCCTGCTCGAGTCCCTGAGTCTCCTCCTCTGTTGTTCCAGCGCAGTAAAGACCTACCTGTTGTGCCTTGGATGGCCACTTACAAGTTGTCGAGACTCTAGGGACTGTGAACTCAGCTAGGAGTTCGAACAGATACACAACACAGATTAGCACAATGGACTGCGATGCCCCTGAAACCTTAACCCTCCAAATCAAGAAACCGAATGCCAGGAGGTTTTATATAATCGGCCTCAGCAGCAATTCCCTTTGCCCCTTTTCTGTCGTTGTTATAAATATACCAATACATAATTTGTGTTCGTTCAACTTTTTACAAGTGCACAACTTATTGACAAGGGAGCCCTGGTGGCACAAGGTGCCCTGGTGGCCAGCACTGGGAAGTCAAAGTCACCAGCCACTCAAAGTGAAAATGTGACTGTCCGCTTTCACCAGATTGTACAGCGTTGGAAACTCCTGAGTCAGAGTAGACTGTCAAGTGGGGTTGGCTTTGGGATACAATTTATTGACAGCAGTGGCAACAATTGCGGGTGCTACCTTACCTTTCATCAAGCATTATTCCATTTCCATTAATGCCTTCCCTCATTTTCCCCTCCCTGTCACCCCAGTAACCTCTAATAAACTGTGTTCTCTATATGTCTGTCTTATTTCTACACGAATGAGACCATCCAATGTTTGTCCTGTTGTGATTTATTTCACTCCGTGTAGTGCCTGCAGTGTGTTTCGAGGCTCCATTCCTGCTACCGACTCGTATTAAAAGCTAGGCCCTCCGTCCTATGTATGTACAACATTTTGTCTATCCATTTATCTGTTGATGAACATTTAGGTGGTTTCCACCCTTTGGCTCTTGTGAACATCGGTATACAGTCTCTGTTTGCATCTCCCCTTTCAAGTCTTTGGGGTATGCATCTAAGACCGGAGTTATTGAGTCAGGAGCCCGCACAGTGGTTAAGTGATCAGCCGCTACCAGGAAGGTTGGTTTGAAATCCCCGTTACTCCTGAGGAGATAGATGCAGCAATTTGTTTCTGTCAAGATTTATAGCCTTGAAAACTCCATGGGGCAGTTCTGCTTTGCCATGAAACTCACTACCATCCAGTTGATGCCAACTCACAGCAACCCCCTAGGGTAGGGTAGAAGTACCCCTGTGGGTTTCCAAGACTGTGACTCTTTATGGAAGTAGCAAGCCTTGTCTTTCTCCTGCGGAACAGCTGGTGGTTTCTACTGCGAACCCATTTTGTAACCACTAGGCCGTAACTATTTTGCCCTGGAAGGTCAGATTTGACGCAATAGAATGAGATGATAATTCTTAGTCTGGTATTTGAGGAACCGTCATGCGACTTTCCGAAATGTCCGTATCATTTCGCATTTCCACCAGTGATGGTGAGTAGGGATTCCAGTTTCTCCATGTCCTCAACATTTGTTGTTTCTGTTTTGTGGTCTTAGTCACGCTAACCTCACCCCAGGCTGCTTCCATCCAGTCGATGATTCTCACTCATAGGCAGTATAGGACAGAGTATAGTACAGGGCAGAAACCCTTTTTGGATTTCTGAGACTTTTAAATCTTTGTAGGAGCCGACAGCTTCACTTGGCTCTCACTGAACTACTGGCAGTTTGAACTGCTGACCTTTTGGTTAATGGCTCCATGTGTAGCCCATTCTGCCACCAGGCCTCCTTGGAAGTTAAATTGCATCTCATTATGGTTCTGATTTTTATCGCTCTGGTGGCTAATGACACTGAGTACTTTTTCTTGTGTCTGGTGGACATTTGCATGTCATTTTGGTGAAATATCTATTCAAGTCCTTTGCCCATTTTATGATAGGGTTATGTTTTTGTGATCAACATTTTGATGTATTTTGGTTTTAGGTTTTTGTCGGTCTCTGAAGATATTTTCCCAGTCAGTAGCTTGTCTTTTCACTCTTTTGGTAAAGCCTTTTGACGAACAAAGATTTTAAGTTTTTATGCAGTCCCATGTGTTAATTTTGTCTTTTGCTGGTTGTGTTATTATATTATACAATCCGCTGTTCAAAGCTAAATCAGACAGCATTGTCCCTGCATTTTCTTCAAACAATTTTATAGTCTTAAGCTCTTAATCCATTTTCTGCATATGGAAATCCAATCTGCTCCGCACCGTTTATTAAAGAAACCCTTCTTTCCCTATCAAACGGACTGAGCGTTCTTGTCCAAAGTCAGTTGATCATAGAAGTATAGGTTTATTTCTGAAATTTCAATTCTTTTCCATTTGTCCATGTGTCTATTTCTATATCAGCACAAGACTGTTTTGATCATTGTGGCTGTATAGTATGTGTAAAGACCAGGGGGGATGAGTCTTCCATTGTTCTTTTTTCTCAACGTTGCTTTAGCTGTTCATGGCTGTTTGGCATTCCATATAAAGTTTAGGATTGGCTTTTCTATATCTGTAAAGAAAGCTGTTGGCTGGATTTGGGATTACTGGGATTACTTTGGGTTGTGTTGACATCTTACAACATTCAGTCTTCCACTTCTTAAACATAGAACATCTTTCCATGTTTTAAAGTATATTTAATAAATTTCAGTATTGTTTTCTAGCTTTTACAGTACTTCACATCCCTGGTTAGATTTATTCTTGAGTACTTGGTTCTCTTAAATACTATTGGAAATGGAATTGTTCTCCTAATTTCCCTTTGGAAGTTTCATTGCTGGTATATAGACCCCAACAAATTTTTGTTGCTGTCCTGGTATCCTGCAATTTTGCTAAATTCTTATATTAGGATAGAAGTTTTCTTTCTTTGCTTTTTTACATTTTAAATCATTTTATTCGAGGCTCTTACAGCTCTTATCACAATCCACACATGCATCCATTGTGTTAAGCACATTTGTACATGGCATATGTACAATGTGTTGTACATATGTTGGCATACATGATGGCAACATATGTTGCCATCATCATTTTCAAAATCTTTTCTTTCTACTTGAGCCCTTACTATAAGGTCCTTACCCCCACCCCTTGAAGTCTTGATAATTTATAAACTTTTTTTCATGTCTTACACCGACTGCTGTCTCCCTTCACCCACTCTTCTGTTGTCCGTCCTCCTTTCTCCCCCACCTTCTCCTTACCCTCCTGGTATCGCAGCTCTCATTATTGACCCTGAGGGGTTAATCTGTCCTGGATTCCCTGTGCTGCAAGCTCTTATCTGTAGCAGTGTACATGCTCTGGTCTAGCTAGATTTGTGAGACAGAATTAGGGTCATGATAGTGGGGAGAAAGAATTAAAGAACTAGACTAGGAAAGTTGTACATTTCCATGGTGCTATACTGCACCCTGACTGGCTCGTCTCTTCTTTGTGACCCTTCTGTGAGGGATGTCCAGTTGTCTACAGATGGGCTTTGGGTCTCCCCTTGTCTTCGTTACCTGATACTTGATCCCATGGACATTTCATGATCACACAGGCTGGTGTGCTTCTTCCATGTGGGGTTTGTTGCTTCTCAGCTAGATGACTTTGTGTTTATCTTCAAGCCTTTAAGACCCTAGATATAGCATATTTTGATAGAAAGGCACCATCAGCATTCTTCACTACATTAGCTTATGCAGCCATTTTGTCTTCAGTGATCATGTCGGGGAGGTGAACATCACAGAATGCTGGGTTTTAGAACAAAATGTTCTTGCGTTGAGGAAGTACTTAAGTAGAAGCCCAATGTCCCATTACCTTAATACATATATGTACGTAGATATATTTCCCTACTTTATATATAAATATATTTACATATGTCCATGCCTGTATTTAGATCTGAATAAACGTCCTTTGTCTCCTAGTTCTTTCCTCTATTTCCTTTTACTTTCCCCTTGTCCCATATCATGTTCAGTCTTCATTCAGGTTTCAGTAATTCCTTTAGGCTACATAGCCCTTGATCAAGCTCCACCAGGCATCCTCCCCCCTCCCACCCCATAGATTTTAGATCACTTGTTGTTTAGATAATTTGTTGACCTCTCTATTGTTTCTCTTCATGCCGGTATGTTTCATTCACGTCTTCACTCACCGGGTTGAAGTCTAGTCCAACTCCCTCTCCTAGAGAGATATAAACAATACATTCTCCTTGGGAAGGTCAGTGCCCTGTTCTCCCACTACCCATGTCTTTTTTCCCTCATTTTCGCATTCATTTTAGTTGGCTGCTATATATATATTCCACGATTGGGTCTGGTCCCTGTCATTGTACCTGGACCTCACTCCAGGAATGCATGTATACAGTAGCTTTTCCCCTGTGCCCCGTTTGCAATTTCAAGCTTTCCTCAGCAGACTCATGTTGTACTTGTCCTCTTGTACTTGACTTGCTTCACTTAGCATTATTTCCTCCCATTCTTCCCATGTAGTGATGTGCTTCCTGCATTCATCACTGCTTTTTAGGGATGTGTCGTACTCCATTGTATGTATGTACCACAGTTTTTAATCCACTTGTCTGTTGATGGAAATTTGGTTTTTTCCCAACTTCTTGCGATTCTGAACTGTGCTGCGATGAACATTGGAGCACAGATGTCTGGTGGGGGTTTGTTTCTTGGCTCTCCTGGGTATATGCCCAGTAGGGGGACTGCTGGGTCATACGGTAGCTCAATCTCCATCTGTTTTAGATATCGCCAAATCAATTTCCATAGTGGCTGTACATACTTACAAGTCCACCAACAGTGGATGGGAGTTCCTTTCTCACCACAGCCCCTCCAAGGCTTGTTACTTTTTAAATTTTTTTGAATTGGGCTATCTTTGAGGGTGTTAGTTGGTACCTCATTGTTGTTTTAATTTGCATTTCTTTTATGGATAATGATCAGGAACATTTTCTCATATGTTCATTGGCCATTCGGGTTTCTGCCCCTGTGAAACTGCTGTGCAGCTCCTTTGCCCACCTCCTCAGTGGGCAATTAATTTTTTTTTCTTTTTAGAAGCTAGCAGTGTATTGTAGATTTTAGTAATAAAATTTTTTTATTGTCGGATATATCATTGCTAAATATGTTTTCCCAGTCTGTGGCCTCTCTTATTACTCTGTTGATGAATCCTTTCGATGTGCACAGGTGTTTTATCTTCAGTATATCTCATTTGTCAATTTGTGCTTCCTCTGTATTTGTATCTTCCCCTATTTCCAAAAGCCTATGTATTCCCTGTGCCAAGGTTCTCAGGTTTGTCTCAATCCCTCATTGATGGCCTTAATAGTTTGGGGGGTTACTTTGAGGTCTGTGATCCGCCTTGAGTTTATTCTAATGCATGGAGTGAGATAAGGGTCTTACTTCATTTTTCTGCAGGCAGATATCCATTTTTTCCAGCACCACTTGTTGAAAAGGCATCCACTTCCCATTTGATCATTTGTGGCCCTTATCAAAGACCAATTATCTGTATGCTGGTCTGGGTATACGCCATTGTACCAATACCACACTGTTTTGACCATTGTGGCTATATAACAGGTGCTCATGTCAGGTAAAGCAAGCCCTTCCACTTTGTCGTTCTTCTTGAGGAGGTCTCTGCTAATTCTGAGTTTCTTCCTGCTCCATATGAAGTTGGTCATCGGTTTTTCCATTTCTTTGCAGAAAGATGATGGTATTTGTTTTGGTACAGCATTCATTCAAATTACGTAGTGCCTTGGACAGAACTGACTTCTTTACTATATTGAGTCTTCTGATCCACAAGCATGGGAGAGTCTTCCATTTGTTGAGGTCACTCTTGGTTTCTTGTAGTAGTGTTCTGTAGTTTTCCTCGTACAAATCTTTTCCCTTTTTAGGACTAGAAGTTTTCTTGTGGACTATTTGGGCAAGGCTGTAATCTAGATACAGGCAGTCTGCCTCATCTTTGTCCTGCAGTGGCTGGTAGATTTGAGTCTCTATTCTTTCACTTAGCAGTTGAACTCTTAGTCATGGCACTCCCAGACTTCTAGCAAGATAGCTTTATTATTCTTATAATAAAAGACAGGAATAATGCACCACACAGACGTTTGTATATTAAAGGTTTTCTTCAAGAGTGTAGACTGTTAACACAGCTGCTAACCAAAAGGTTGGTGGTTCATGTCCATCCAGTGGTGCCACAAAAGAAAGACCAAGTGACCTAGTTCTGAAACATCCACCATGGAAAGCCCTGTGGAGCACAGTTCTAGTCTGACACACATGGGGTCTCCATGAGTTGGGAGAGACTCAAAGGCAACTGATTTTGGGTTTGATTTTGGCTTTGGTTTTCAAGAATGATATATAGGCAGTAAATGTCAAAACATAGATAAATGGAGGAAAAAAACAAGAGCTTTCACTTGTCAAACAAAAATTTATCTTCCTAAACTGGTTTTCTTAAATGATGCTTTCATAAGTACGGCCACCATCCTCCTACACCCCAGATCCCATAGAGCAGTGGTTCTCAACCCGTGGATCGCGAAGCAACCCCTTTGGGGGTTGAACAACCCTTTCCCAGGGGTCCCCGATTCATAACAGTAGCAAACTTACAGTTATGATGTAGCATCAAGTCATTGATGATTCATAGTGAACCCTCTGTGTGTTTCCAAGACTGTAACTGCTTAACTGTTGTTTTGGAGAGTAGAAACCCCAGTCTTTCTCCAGCAGAGCGGCTGGTGGTTTTGAACTCAAAGGCAGTGAGAATGGGTGAATCTTTACTGAAGCAGGTCACTAGGTCTTTCTCTGATTGAGCCATTAGGAGATTTCAAACGGCTGACCATTCCAATTAACTCCCCAGTGCTTAACCACTGCACTATGTCATTGTATATGTTGGTGCTATTGTTGGACGCTGTTGATTTTCTTCCAACTGACCGCAGTAAAAGAGAACCAAACACTGCCCGATCCAATGCAATCTTCATGGTGGCTGCTGCCTTGCAGCCTATTGTGGCAGTTGGTCTCACATACTTTGGACACGTTATCAGGAGACCTTAGTCCTGCAACATAATACAACAACAACAACCATAAGGACTTGGCATTGTACAAAAGGTCACTATGAGCCTGAACGGACTTCATGAGTCAGCTCTGACTGGATGGCCTCGAATAACAAGAAGAAAGGTTGACTCTGGGTTGATGAGGCACAGGGCAGAGAGGAGGAGTCAACTTACTTTCACCTGTTGAATAGTTTAAGTCATAGTGACCTCATCTATCAGAGTTGAGCTCTGGTCCTTAGGGTTTTCAATGGCTGATTGGGGAGGAAGTAGATCTCCTGGTTCTCTTCAGCGACACCTGTGTGGACTTGAACCGCCAGCTTTTGGGTTGCCAGTTGAGTGCTACCACCTAGGAACTCTACATTGTCAACACACACTCTCCAACCCCAAATGGTAATTTAAAAAAGGAAAGAGTGAAAAGAACTGATCACAGTAATCAAAGAAAAAGTCTTGGTGGCCTGACGTAGACGGTTGGCAGTAGTGAAAGAAGTAAATGGATTTAAGGAAAAAAAATAGTAAATTGTATATACTATAAACTGTATTTCATAGGACTTGGTGATTGATTGCTTGATTGGCAGGTCTGAGAGAGAAACTGTCAATCGTGACTTCCAAGTAGTAGAGCCTTTTTCTCGGCCGGAGGATATTTGCCGAAGTAGAGTCTAGTGAGAGGATATCTTTTGGTTCTGTTTGGCATCTTCTGAGATTGATCCAAATGGAGGTTAAATAAGCAGTTGTGTGTGCTCAAACAGGAGTCACACGAAAGAATAAAGGTGACTTTCTGAATTTCCATATGACCTTTGAAGTCATTGGAATACACAAACAAACGCAAAAAGTCCCAACCGCATTGCCTTAAACTGAGTACAGGCTTTCTAAAGCCGTGATCTGTATGGAGGCAGACTACCACATCTCTCTCCCACAGAGCAACCGTGGCTTCAAACTATGGGGTCTTGTAGCTAACCAATGAGCGCCGACCTACTGCCTCCCATTGCTCCCTGGGAACATGTGAAGGACACATGAAGAGAGAGAGGGTGCAAACATGGGAATATGTCCTAAGGAATGCCAACACTGGAGCATTCAAGATGGGCAAAGAGGAGATTTGACAAAGGATACCATGAAATGACCTTGGGTCTAGAGAAGAAGAATAAAAATAGAAACCTGGAGAACAGATTTTTTTTTAAATCCCCTCTTACGTATTCCAACATGTGCTCTTATTTGAATTAATTGAATGGGTGCTTTCCTGAAAAGGAAATGAGTCAGAGGCTGAGTAATATCTCCTAAAGCTTGCTACTGGAAACGCTGGGTTTCTTACGCACATCATCCAACCCCATGCCCAAGAAAGACATCCCAGCTAATCGACTAGGGTCTTTTCTGGAGACCACGGAGATGGCCTCCCAGTATTGCTCCCTGTTCTGGTCCAAGCAGCAACCACCAGCTAGTCTGACTGGTACCCACGAGTAGAGATAGAGGCTCCTTGCCCACAGCAAACCACCTCTCTCACTTTGCACTGTGAATACTTTCTACCGGTTCATTTTTTCCTCTCTAGTCGTTCCACCACCACTATAAGCTGAACCTTCTCACCTTGGCCCCCATAGGCTTTCTGCTCACCTCACCACATCCTAAACCTTTCCCTTTTCAATTAATCCTGCAAATAGCTATTTATGTGGTGATGATTGTACAACTCTTCTTTTAAAAAAAAAACAAATCATTTTATTGGGGGCTTTTACAGCTCGTATAACAATTCACACATCAATTGTATCCAGCACATTTGTATATATGTGTCCTCATCATTTTCAAACCATTTTCTTTCTACTTGAGCCCTTGGTATCAACTCTTTTTTCCCACCCTCTCACCCTCATAAATCTTTGATAAATTATAAATTATTATTATTTTCATATCTTAAATCATTTGCTGTCTCCCTTCACCCATGTTTCTGTTGTTGGTCCCCCTCATGGTGTGTGTGTGTGTGTGTGTGTTATACATCGATCGTTGTAATTGGTTCCTTCTTTCTCCCCCTTTTTCCCACATCTTCTCCCTACCCTCTTGGTATCACTACTCCCATTACTGTTCCTGAGGGGTTTATCTGTCCTGGATTCCATGTGTCAAGAGCTCGTGTACATGCTCTGAGCTAGCTGGATTTGTAAGGCAGATCTGGGGTCATGATAGTGGGAAGGAGGATGCATAAAAGAACCAGAGGAATGTTGTGTGTTTTGTTGGTGCTATACTGCACCGTGTTTGACTCGTCACTTCCTTGTGACTCTTCTGTGAGGATATGTCTACAGATGGGCTTTGGATCTCCACTCCAACTCCTCTGGTTCACATTGATATTATTGTTTGCTTTGGGTCTTCTGATGCCTCATACCTGATCCCTTCGACATTTGTGATCACATAGGCTGTGTGATCACACAGGCTGGTGTGCTTCTTCCATGTGGGTTTTGTTGCGTCCCTGCTAGATGACCACTTGTTTAATTTCAATCCTTTAAGACCCCCACACACTATATCTTATAATACCCAGGCACCATCAGCTTTCTTCACATTTTCTTATACACCCATATTGTCTTCACCAATCATGTCGGGCAGGTGAGCATCACAGAATGCCGGGTTATTAGAACAAAGCATTCTTGTGTTGAAGGAGGACTTGAGTAGATACCCAATGTCTGTCTGCTACCTTAATACTTAGCTTATAAATATATTATACATCTCTTCTTGATATGATTGAAATAGTGAATTGTGTGATATGTGGGTTAAGTGCCAATGAAACTGTTTTTTTAAAATCTTATAATAAAACTTTACCACTTCTAAGTTATTAAAAAAACAGTTTTTGAGTAATTTTCTGAAAATAGAGTAGTTATCGTAGTATGCTCTAGATCTGAGTTCCACACTGTTATATACTAAAGTCCAACATATTTAACTTGACAATCATAGTTTACACCCACCATTTCAATCATACCCCTTTGCTCTCACCTTATAAAACTTTAAATTATGGTAAAGTTATTGATTATAACCAAAATTTACATGGTACTTTCCCTTCTCTGTTTTTTGTCAGATTATTTTCTTCCCTGCCAGGAAAACCACTTTCCCAATTAAAAGTCTACTCATCTTTCTTTTTAAAATTTTTTATTGTAATCTGGGTGAAATTTTACCGTGCAAAATAGTTTTTCCATAAACAAATCACACGCAGTTTGGTTTGTGACATTGACCGAAATTGGCACCATGTAACAATGCTCTTCCGGCTTTCTCCCTGTGTTTCCTGTTTCCATTTTTTCTTCTTTCCTGTCCCTTCCGGCCTGCTGAGCTGTATCCCTGGCCAGATGCTACCCTTTAATTCTGGTCTGGTTCATTGTCTCAAGGAGTGCATTCCTCCCAGTGTTATTGTTCACTAACTAGATCTGTCTACTGAAAGATCATCCATGAGGGTAAGTTTCCTTTTAACCCTTACAGGTGTCCAAGAACCATAGTATCAGAGGTTTCACTAGTATTTATCAGACCTGTAAGCCTAGCCTGTTTTGTTTTGTTTTTTTTAGCTTTGTTCTAGATTCCCCCCTCCCCCTTTCTACCCAGTACCTTCTATTAGGATACAAATCACAGTGGTAGTGGAGCTAGGTACCATCTAGTTCTTCTGGTCTCAGGGTCATGGAAGCTGAGGTTAATGTCCATTAGTCCTTTGAACTAATTGTTTCAATGCATCTTTGATTTTTTTTCACTCTTCTTGGCTCTAATAATTGTATTTTAGATGGATACTTCCAAAGTTTTAAGATCTCAGTTGTTCCTCTCCAAAGTAGGATGTACAATAAAGTCTTTGTGAACTATCTTATGGTAATTGTCCCTTATGTCTATGCTCCTGAGTCTCTAGACCCAGCAACTAATTCCCTCAAGGTGTTTGGTTGTGTCTAAGAAGTGCCCATAACTTTTCCACCGCGTGCATTACTATGCACATTTCTACGTTTTACTGCATTTATGGATGTATGTTTAGCACCTGTAAATACATACGTAGAAATGTTACCTGTTGTTAAGTGTCATCAAGCTGGTTCTGACACACAACAGAAAGCACAACAGAATGAAGGTCTGCCCAGTCGTGCACCATCCTCACAATTGATCCTATGCCCATGGTTGCAGCCACTGTGTCCGTCCACCTCACTCGTCCTCTTTTTCACTGCCCCTTCACCTAACCAATGATGATGTCCTTCTCCAGGGAGAAGACTGCTCGGTCAGTCCTTTTAGCAGTCCAGCATAATTTCAATATTTGTTGCTAGCACCACAATTCAAATGCATTGATTCTGCTTCTGTCTTCCTTATTCAATGTTCAGTTTTCACATGCACAGGAAGCAATTGCAAATGCCATGGCTTGTGTTAGGAGCGCCTTCAGTCTCAAAGCAACATCCTTGCTTGCTGTTCAATACTCTAAAGTGGTCTTGGGCGGCAGACTTTTGTGCAGCACACGTCTTTTGTTTGTGGATATAGTTTCATTTACCTTTTCACACCTGCTAAGCTTGCATACCTATGCATCCACTCAGAGAGGATTTTGATTACTCTTAGTAAAGTATTATTGTGGTAGTTACGTAATCTGGTGTGCATTTGAGGCTTCAGAGTGAAAGGGTGGAATCTAGCCTGTCAATCAGGTAGCAGCTTGATGACCTCATCTGGAGGTGATAAGGAGATAAATAGCTCACTAGCACATGCTCAATTCCTGTGAGATATCCCTATGAAGAAGACACATGGAGAGAGGCTGATGGAGACCTCTGGAGCCAGAGAAGCCACATGGAGACCCCTGCCAGCAATGAGATGCTTACAACATCACTGCATCCACAGACTTTCCACCCTCTGGCCTGTGATCTTCCTGCATTCAGCATCATTGCATGTGTTGTGTGAGTCTGAAGAGGAATTTATAGACTGGCATTGGACATATGGGCTAATATTGAACGTATGGACTTGATCTGAACTAGGCTGGGATGTTTTCTTAATATACAATTACTCTTTGATGTAAAACTCTTTCTCATACATGCATGAGTGTCCCTGGGTTTGTTTATCTAGTCAACCTGGTCTAACACACTGATGCACACCCTAAAGCACGTGATATTCCCTTACTCTGTTCCTATGATTGATTGCCTCTTGATCTATATCCAGTTTCCACATGAGCACAATGAAGTCTTCTGGAATTCTCATTCTTCTTAATGTCTTAATTTATTATTATTAATAGAGTCAAAGTCCCTTGCATAGTCATTCTAAATATCTTTCTCAGATTTTTTTTCTTTCATCCAGGATCCATCTGACATCAGCATGTGATATTTATATTACCCAATAGTTTCTGCAGTTGAGTCACCTCTATTTGGGATGGTGGAATGGAATGGAACCTGACTCCTTCAGACATTTCCAAATTTCTTGGCAAAGATTTGTGTGGACTTCCAGTGCTTCCAATATTGTTGAAATATTTCCATTGGCATTTTGTCAATTCTTATGGCCTGGTTTTTGGCTCATGCCTTCATTGTAGCTTGGCCTTCTTCTTTCAACACGATCAATATTTGATCATAGACTACATCTTGAAATGGATGAACACTGACCCTTGTTGGGGGGAGGGTACAGTGATTCTGCATTTTACTTTTATCTTCTTTTGACATTTCCTACATCAGTCAATATAGTGCCCATCGGATCTCTCAGCATTTCACGTTAAGGCATGAATGTTTTTTCTTCATTGCTTTCACCTTGAAATATGCTAAGCATGTTCTATATTTTTGGGCTGCCCCTTGACATTTTCTGCTCACTTCTTTTACTTCATCATTTCCTTCATGTGCTTTAGCTACTCTAACTTCAAAAGCAAGCTTAAGAATCTCTTCTTTCATCCACTTGGTCTTTTCTTTTTCTCCTGTCTTTTGATGACCTTTTTTCTTTTTTCATCTATGGTACTCCTCGTGCCATCACACAAATCACCAGGTTTGCCATTAGTGTTCAATGCATCAAGTCTGTTCTTGCGATGTTCTCAAAATCTCAGGTGGGATCTACTCAAGGTTGTGTTTTGGCTCTTGTGGACTTGTTTTAGCATGCTTCAGCTTTAACCTGAGCTTGCATATGAACAGTTGATGGTCTGGTTTCCACTCTTGGCTCCTGGCCTTGTTTTGATTGATGATCATCATTTCCCACAGATACAGTCAATTTGGTGCATATGCATTACATCTGATGAAGTCAATATGTACTGTCATCATTTGTGTTGTTGGAGAAAAGGTCTTTTAATGGAAGAAGTCGTTGGTCTTGTAAAATTCTATCATAGGCTCTCCATCTGCTTTTCTATCACCGAGGCCCCGTGTTTCCAATGAATGTTCTTTCTTCTTTGTTTCCAACTTTTGCATTCCAATAGCCAGTAATTATCGATGCACCTTGATTGCATGTTTGGTCATTTCAGACAAACGATGTTAGCAGAATTCAAGTTCTCATTACTAGCTGTAGTGGTTAGTGCATAAATTTGAACAACAGTTGTATTAACTACACTCCTTTTAGGCATATAGATATTATCCTATTACAGACAGCTTTGTACTTCAAGGCAGACCTTGAAATGTTTTGATGATGAATGTGACACCCCGGTCCCTGGTAAATATCTGTGTTAGTTTTGTAAAGTTTTGTGTCAACTTGACTGAACCAGATGATCAGTTGTTTGGCAGGTGAGGCCTCCCCCGGATGTTCACATTATTGAAATAAGTCATCAACTCCATGATGTGGTACACTGTGAGCCACGAAGCTGTTTTAGGAAGATTGGGGTGAAGTGCAACCCCCTTCACCAGGTCAGAGACCTGATGCAATTGAAAGGTAGTTTCCTCAAAAGTGTGCCTTACTCCTACATCAGTAATCACTGTGGATGGCATTTTTCCTTCTTAATAAAAGGATCCAGCAACCTGTCCAGTATGTCATTGTCAACCATTTTCCCAGTCTGTGGATTCTCTTTGGATGAAGTTTTTGATACATGTAAGTGTTTAAGTTTTAGGAGGTTCTAGGCATCTTCTGCTGTGTGGGTGCCTCTAATTTCTCCTTCTTACCTGATAACGCTGGCTAAAACTTCTAGCACAAAATTGAATAATTCACTAGCATTGTGGCAATTCCAACATATAGTGACCCTGTAAGGCAGAGTAGAACTTGCCCTGCAGGTTTCTGAAGTTGTAATATTTCTGGGAGCAGAAAATCTCATTTTTCCCTGAGAAGCAGTTGACTAGGTCAACATGTAACCCCTCAGCCACCAGGACTCCTACTCATTCAAAACTTGCCATATTTGTTATAATAAGACTATAGAACGAACATTCTTTCTTTTTATGTTTATTGTTCTAGAGGACTCTGTGAGTACTGCTTTTGCTTTTGCTGTTTTAGTATATTTTCATTCTCGCTTGTTTCAAGAAATTATTTAATGTCATTTCAAATTTTATTTACTATCCATTAGTTTATAAGTTGAGTGTTAAACAGTTTCCATTTATCTGATACCTTTCTTGATCTCTCCATTATTGATTTCTAATTTTATGGTGTGATCTGATAATGCTTTGTAATATTTTGATATTGTAATTTTTTTTCCCACTCAGACTGCACTCTCTCCCTCTCACCCCGCACAAAGGCGGAGAAGAACGATCACCGATGGCAAGCGGCAGCGGCAGCGAAGCAGCCCCGGAAGCCGGTTTCAGCTCAGGAGAGAATGCTGCGCCTCCTCCTCGTGGCTTTCGGTGCTCTACACGATCAGAGAAACTTCTCTAGTAACCAACTATAGAAATGATCCCTGAAAGTATAGTCTTTGATACTGTAAATTCTATTGAGACTCGCTTATTGCATAACATGTAGTCTATCTGGAGAATGTTCCCCGTGAGCTTTATATTGTGCTGTTAGGTGGGACGTTCTAGAGATATCTCTAAGGCCAAATTGGCTGATTGTATTGTTTCGTTCTTCTGTGCTTTTTGTCAAGTGTCTTTCTAGGTGTTCTGTTCTTCATTGGGCATGGTAGAATAAAGTTTCCCACTATTATTGTAGAATTGTCTGTTTCTCTCTTTAGCTCTGTAGAAGTTTTGAGATTCTGTCATTGAGTGCATAGATATTCGTTACGGTATGTCCTCTTGTTCGACTGACATTTACTCGTTACATAAAGCCCTTCATTGTCTTTTATAGATGGAGCCCAGGTGGTGTAGAGGGAATGTGTTGGGCTGTGATTGGCAGTTCGAAACCACCAGCAGCTCCACGGGAGAAAGACTGGGCTCTCCACTCCCATAAACAGTTAGATTCTCAGAAATCCGTAGGGTGTCATTATGAGTCAGTAGGGACGCAATAGCAATGAGTTGTCTTTTATGCTGGATTTTGCCTCAAAATTTATTTTGTCAGCAATTAATATTGCCACTTCTGCTCTTTTTTCTTGCAATTGGTTTGATATTTTTCCTGTCTTTTGATTTTTTTGTCCATTTTTCCTTTGGGTCTAAAATATATCTCTTGTAGATAGCACATTGGTGGGTCCTTATCCATTGTTTCCATGTTTATGTCTATCCTGTTACTCTCTGTCTCTTAAATGGTGTGTTTAACCATTTCCATTTACTGTAATTATTGGTAGGTATGAATTGATTGCTCTCACTTTTGCTACTTTTTTAATTTTATGGTTTTCTTGTCATTTTCTCCCATGCTTTTCTTTCAGGGTTTATGAAGACTGGTATTTTATTCTTTTTTACATTGAGGTTTATTGATTTTCTTTAAGGGTATTCTGTAACTTATTAATTTCTTCCTAAGTATAAACACTCTTTTATTTTTTAAAAATCACTTTATTGGGGGCTCTTACAGCTCTTATAACATTCCATCCATCAATTGTTTCAGACATATTTGTACATATGTTGCCATCATCATTTCATAAACATTTACTTTCTAGTTGGGCCCTTGGTATCAGCTCCTCTTTTTTTCCATCCCCCTCCCACTCTGTAACTCCTTGATGTTATAAATTATTATTGTTTTCATGTCTGACAGCAACCACTGTCTCTCTTCACCCATGTTTCTGATGTTCATCAGAAGGAGGAAGGGTTGTGTATCAATCATTGTGATCAGTGCCCCTTCCTCCCTTCTCCCCTCACCTTCTCCCTCCCCTCCTGGTATTGCTACTCCTAATTCTGTACCTAAGAGTTTTGTCTGACCTGGATTCCATCTGCCATGAGCTCTTTTCTGTACCTGTGTACATGCTCTGGTCTTGCCAGCACTGAAAGGCAGGACTGGGTCAGGACAGTGGGGCATGAGGAAGCCTCAAAGGACCAGAGGAATATTGTGTTTCATCGATACTGTACTGCGTCCTGGTTGACTCATCCCTTCCTTGTGACCCTTCTGTGAAGGTATGTCCTATTGTCTACAGATGAGTTTTGGGTCTCCACTCCAACCCCCTCATTCACATTGCTATGATTGTTTGATTTGGGTCTTCTGGTGACCGTTACCTGATTCTGTCAACACCTAATGATCACACATACTGGTGTGCTTCTTCCATGTGGGCTTGTTGCTTCTCTGCTAAATGACCGCTTGTTTAACTTCAAGCCTTTGAACCCCAGACAAGATATCTTTTGATATCCAGGCACCATCAGCTTTCTTCACCACATTTTCTTATGCACCCATTACGTCTTCAGCAATCATGCCGGGAGAGTGAGCATCACAGAATGCTAGATTGTTAGAACAAAGTGTTCTTGCGTTGAGGGAGGACTTGAGTAGAGGTCCAAAGTCCAACCACTTCCTCAATGCATTGCCATATAAATATATGTACCTAAGTGAATACCTCTATTATTAATTAATAGATTTACATAAGTGCACACCTTTAAACACTCTTTTATCTTGAAATTTATTTGACTTACTGTCTTTTTTAAAGTTCTGCATATACTTTTCTTTTTATTTATTTAGTAATTGTCTTCATAATAAATCAATGTTTTCAGTTCTGTATTTCAGCCTTATAAGTTGAATTTCCTCTGGTTAATTTTACATTTCGGTTGAGTTCTGGGTGCCGAGTGATGTCATGTAGGTTATTTTCAGATTGTTGTCTATTCTTGTTGATTCTCTGTCCAAAGAAATCCCCTTAGTAATTTTTGTAAAATTGAACTTGTCTCTACAAATTCCTTTAATATTTGATCATCTGAAAATGTCCTAATTTTATCCTCATAATTCAGGGACAGTTTTGCTAAGCATATGATTCTTTTTTTTTTCTACAGAGTTGTACAAATGCCTTCCCATTGTCTTCTTGTGTACATGGTTTCTGCTGAGAAGTCAGAGCTTAGACTTATTGGTTCCCCTTTATAAGGCAGGAGATGGCTTGGGAGCCATAGCTGACTTCCTCTAGCTTCAGTAGGGAGAATGAGAATCCAATTTCTTATCAGCCTAAGGCTGATTGCCACAAGGCAGAGGTCAAACATGTCTCCACCCACCATTCCTTTTTACCCTATTCTTACACCAACTGTCTGTCCCACAGGCTTTGAAGACTTTGCTGGTTTCAATAATCTGCCGCAACCCAGAACTCACAGACTATGGCCACATAGAATTTACAGACAATAACTACTATGAGTGTTTATTAAGTTAGTTAGCAAGTTAGCATAAGTCATCTTTTGTCCACCTTTGCACTTCTCTCAGCCAGCGGCTGTCACTCTCAGCCTCTTGACCTCTGCGTCTGTTCACCAGGAAGCCTGCCTGCTGCTCTGTGCTCTGTCGCATACACTCGCTGCACCTTCAGCTGATCTCTGTGTGGCGTGACTTCTGCTGCCTCTGACACTTCAGGCAGGAATGTCTGTGCTCTGTTGGTGGCTGTTCTTCCTTGATGGTCCCAGAAATTCATTCTGCTCCTGTATCTGAGAGAGCTCTCTTTCTACGGAAGAATGGCAAAACAGCCTCAAGTAATTGATTTCTTTCACCACAGAAAGTAGTATTTTGCTTTTCTCAAGCTACTCTTGGGATTGTTTCCTTGTGTTTGATTTTTGGGAAACTTGACTGTGATTTGTTGGGGTGATTTTCTGTTTAGTTATATCATGTTTGAGGTTTGTTGAACTTCGTGAATGTTTAACTTCCCATTTGTCATGATATTAGAGGAGTTTGCTTCCAACAACAATTCAACAATGTTATCAATGCTTTTTTGTTTGTTTGTTTATTTCTGTTCTAGAATCCCTATCATATGTATGTTATTCTTCTCAATGGTCCCCCCACAGAATCCTTCGGCTTTTTCTGAATCTTTATTTTATTGTTCCTTAACAGATTAGTATTCAGAAATTTGTCTTCAAGCTCACCATTTCCCTTATTTCAATTCTAATCATTTCCTCACTCAATGTATTACCTATTTCTGAAGCATTAATATTCCCGTATTTCTAGATGCTGTTTTCTGTAAGGTTTCTAATTTTTCATTTTATCCCGTAGCGTTTTCCTGAATTCTGCTAAGGTTTTTCTGTGTTTTCCTTGATCTTATCTGTAGCTTCTTGATCTCTCCCTCATTCTGTTGAAAGTAACTAATAGTCTAAATTCCTACTTGGTAATTCCAATGTCTTTTAGTCCTCAGAAAAGTCTTTTGATTCTATATGATGGTATTCTGTCTGAGTCATTTTATCTTGCTTCTTTGTATGAACTGAAATGGTCTCTTGTCCCCAAGACCTTGTGGCATTGGTGGATAATCATGTGGTACCCAGGTAGGTAGTGGCCCTTGACCAGAAAGTGCTGCTGTTGAGAGCAGGTGTGTGGCTAATTTCTATGGGCACAGTATTATCTTGAGTCAGGTGAGAAAAAGAAAGAAAAACAAAAAACACACCAAATAAACAACTGCTAAGAAAGAAGATAAATTGAAGGGGAAATATATGTATAGAAAAGCAAGAGAAGGCAAACAACAGCAACGATCAAGAAATGTAATCGCTAAAAAGGAAAGGAGTATAGATAAAAAGAAAGGAGACACACACAATAAAGCAAACTAGTAAAAATCTCATTGCCAATAAATTGATTCTGACTCAACAACCGTAGAGGACAGGCTTTCCAAGAGGAGTCGTTGGATAAGTGCTGCTCTGTTAACCACAAGGTGGCAGGTGCAAACGACTGACTGTGGGGGAGAGAGGAGTCTGTCAGCTCCCATACAGGTTTACAAAGCTTCAGAACCATATAGGGTGAATCAGAATCAACTTGGTAGCAATGGGTCTGGGGAAGCAATATTACCTTTATTGCTGTGTTCTTTTTGCTGCAACTGCTTAAAGGTAATGTGATGTGTGTGTGTGTGTGTTTTGTATATTGGTGAAAATTCCCTTTACATTCCAAATACTTATCTAAATTTCATATATTTAGACATATAGTACATGTGGTTTAACATTTCTCAACTTACCTTCGAATGAAAACAACTGATAAGGAGGCGCAGCAGCATACAGCCTGGTGGCTCCATAACAAGCATGGGAAGTTCTACTCAGCTTATACTGAAGAGGTTCCACAGGAGGACCATCCCACAATCCTGGTAGTGAGAAACCAACTTACAACAGAGGAAGACCGAAGTTTCTTAAAGTGGGAGAGCAACAGCGTCGACTGACAGACTCTCCTTTTCCATTGCCAGTGGCACAAACTGCTTCTCGAAGCCCAGCTCCTTCCTGACACAGCCGATCTGCCCCCTCCCCTGAGGAAACCAGCCAGTCAAACCTCTTGCCCCGGAAGTTTCTGGGGGCCCTGTGTAGACAGCAGACCACCTGGATAACTCGATACAGACATTCTTGGTATCCAAATTACACTTTTAGTCATGTTTTCCTCCCTTCTTTCCTGATTTTCTTCTGGCGCCGTCCCCACGCTCACATGTTCTTCTCATGTAGCACAGGCACATGCCAAGAAGACGGCGATGGGGGCAGGAATCATGACCCAAATGCACGTGGCAACCTTATTTTTCACTTTATGTTCTTCAGTTTTGTACTTTTGTTCTATTATAATAATTTCTTTTCTAGTTCTCCACCACTTTATCTTCTGCTGTGACCCCCCTCTCCTGAGATTACACATTCCCCAAAAGGAAAACGAGCAGGCCTGTAGAATCAAGCACACGCACCCAAACGGGGGCATTTTTTTCTCCTCTCATCTCATGATTGTCGAGACCCAACCTGTCTTAGCAGCAGAGCTCCTGCACCCACACCCACCCCAAGCGCATGACACTTTTGTGTCTTTTGTCACTCCCCTGCTCTACACAGCTGCACTTTCTTCCCTTCGTTTTCTTTTCTCTAAACTATTTGCCCTCTCTCTTTTTCATTCCTTCTTTATTTCATCTCTCTTATTCTTTAATTATATTTCATTAAAAAAACAAATATACTTCTTATAAATCCTTTTCTGCTGGTCAGAATATTTGCTCACATTTTCCTCCTGTCCCACCTACCTATTATCTAGGTCTGTTCTCTCTTTTTCCTCATGAAATATATTTCTACAAAGCTTATTAATTCTGCTTACTCCTCTTAACATACATTTACCATTATTTTTACAAATTTGTTGGCCCTATTTAGATGGTTGCTTATTATTACTATCAGTAAATTTATTATATTATTGCTCTACTCCCCTCGCCCCCCCCCACTTTCCCCACTTAAACATCTCTCTACCCTTTTCTTCATTTCACCACCATGCTTTCCAGCTTCTATTAAACCTCTCTTTCATCACTGCACTGAGACAAATACCCCTACATGACCAGAACTCAGAGATCACTAATAGCTGTACCACAATGGCAAGGGAATGGCAGTAAGCCATTGTAAGCCCCCTAAAGCAATAAAAACATACCCAAACAATCAACCCCCAAAACAAATAGGATAATCTCAAAAAGAGGTCCTAGAACTATCAGAATCTTAGCTCAGAAGAATGATGGTTAGGTCACTAAATAGACATGGGAACAACTTATGAGAACTATGGAGGAAATTGAAAAACTATAATTCTTAAAGAAAAATGAATTCCAGAAGATAAACAATATGATAATATAATTGCACATCATAGTAAGTAATATGAGGAATAGAATGGAAACAAGTATCATTGAACCAGTGAGCTTGAAGACAATCACTCTGACTACAATTGGTGAGAGGACCGATCAACAAAAAAGTGAAGGAACCCAAGGAATGCCTGATCATTGTGGGGGACACTATCAAGAGAAGCAACTTACAGCTCATCCAGACCCTGTGGCAAAAGGAAACAAAAATATATGTACAGAGAAAATAGTATGAGGAATCATGGAAGAAAAGTTCCCTAACTCACAAAGGAGGAGAAACGAACTGTTCAAGAAGTCAAGATAACCCCAAATAGAATAAATCCCAAAAGAAAACATCGCAACTTCTCATAATCAAATTCTTTGATTTCCAGGAAAAAGAGAATCCAGAGGGCGGCTGGAGAGAAAATAACCATCACCAACCAAGGAAAGCCAATAAAAATAAGCTTGGACTTCTCAGCAGAAACTGCTGTCAAGAAGATAATGGAATGACATAACCAGAATTCTGAAAGAAAGAAACTGCCAAGCAAAAGTCTTATACCCAGTAAAATTATCCTTTAAATACAGGGGAGAAATAAATGTATTTCTAGACAAGGAGAAACTAAAGAAATGAGATAAATAAGACTAGCATTACAGAAATATTAACCGGATCACTGTGGAGAGAGAACCAGCAATAGCAAACAAATATGGGTGTATCACAAAGCACAGTACCACCTCAAAGCCAATACAATGAAATAAGCATTCAAAACAACATAGAAATAGAGGAGAAACTGATGCTAATAAACCAAAAAAGTAGGGAAGGAACCAAACAGACACAAAAAATTGACAGCAACAAACTCCTATAAATCAGTAATGACACTAAATATCAATGCATCAGAGCGCCACTCAAAACACAGTATCAGACTGGATTAGACAAAACCATCTATTTGCCTACAAGATACACACCTAAACTCAAAGACCAAAATGGACTAAAAATCAAAGGATGGCAAAAAAAAAAGAACCCTACTAAGCCAGTGGCAACCACAAAAAGACAAACATTGCCTCCATATTAATCTCTGATGAAATAGACTTCAATGTGAATAACATTATGAGAGATAAGAATGGACACCACATATTGACATCATGATTAAAGGAACAATACACCAGGAACGTGTAACCGTAGTAAACATAAACACACCAAATGACAGACCCTTCAACTACATCAAGCAAATTCTTAAAGTTGGAATCAGAAATAAAGAGCTTGCCAATAATAGCAGGAGACTTCAACACATCACTCTCAAGGAAAGACAAGTCCTTGGGAAAGAAATTCAATAAATAAACAGAATAAAATGGTTTGGGGGTAAGGGGTGGGGAAGGAGAAAGAAACAACTAAACAGCACAATCAACCAGCTTGACTTCCTAGACGTATACAGAGCACTCAATAACAGAATGTATACTTCTCCAGTGCACACAGTATGTATTCTAGAACAGATAACTTGTCAGGCCATAAAGCAAGCCTCAACAAATTTACAACATTGAGATCCTACCATCCATTTTCTCCTATCACAGTGCTGTAAAACTGGAAATCCACAGTAGAAAGAATAGAAACTTTAAGACAGACACAAGGAGACTGAACAAAAACTACTTAAAAACAATCACATAATAGATCAGATAAGGGATGGAATTAAGAAATTATTTTAAACAAACCAGAATGATAACACAATATACTCAAACCTTTGGGACACAGCAAAGTAGTGATCAGAGAATAATTTATAACAATCTGCATATGCATAAAAATAGAATAAATCCAAAATCAACACCTTAACATAACAACTAAATTAAGGGCAACAACATAAACACTCCACCAATGGGAGAAAAGAAATAATAAAGATTAGATCAGAAGTCATCCAACAAAGAGGAAAAAACAATGGAAGAAAATCAAGACAAGAAATTGTTTCTTGGAAAGTATTAACAAAATTGAAAATCCACTTAAAAGGAAAAGAGACATTAGGTGCAAATACCTAGAATTAGAGTTGAAAAGGGTTATACAACTACAGATACAAATGAAATAAAAATAACACATTACTATTAAGGACTGAACTCCAACTAGTTTGATAATCTAGAAGAAATGGGCATCTTCCCAAATTATAAATATAGAAAACCTGAACAGACAAGAACAGGAAGAAAAGAAACGTTCATCAATAAACTTCAAACCAAGAAAACCCCAGGGCAACATGGCTTCATAGTGGAATTCTATCAAATATTCATTGAAAAATGATCACCAAATCTACACACACGATTCCAGGTTGTAGAAAGACAGCAAACACCCAAATCTTCCCAAGAAACAAGCACAAACCTGATACTATAATGAGGCAAAGATCCTACAAAGACAGAAAAAATATAGACCAATATCCCTCATGAACAGAGGCACAAAAATTCTCAACCAAATTATGGCTAATTGAGAGCAACAAGATATCAAAAACCAGAATTCACTATGACCAAATATGATTCATACTGACACACAAAGATGTTTCAACATTAAAAAAAATCAATATAATCCGCCACATAAATAAGAAGAAAGCATAAAAAAACACAGGCTCATATAAATAGATGCAGAAAAAGCAGTTCACAATATCCAATACTCAATAAAATAGGAATAGAAGGGAAATTCCTTTATTATAAAGGCCATATATGAACATTGAAAGCCAACATCACTTCCAATGAGGAAAAAATGAAAATACTTGCCCTAAAAATATGAATTACACAAAGATGCCCCGTATTGCCTCTTTTAATCAACATCAAGCTGGAATTCTTAGAACCATTAAGCAAGAGACCGAAATCAAGGGAATTAGGACCAGGAGCAGTGAAACTTTTGCTATTTGCAGACAATATGACTTTACATAGAGAGAACCACATTGACTCTACAAAACACGGTTGGAAACAATCGAAAAGTTTGATAACGTGGCAGGATATAAGATTAACCAGCAGAAAACAATTGGATTCCTGTATATCAGTGGAGAGCTTCAAAAAGGACATCACGGAAACAATGCCATTTAAAATAGCCACACGAAAGATGAAATAATTAGGGGAAACCCTAACCAAAGACACAAAAGAACTATACAAAGAAAACTACAGAACCTATTACAAGAAACCAAAAGAGACCTAAACAAATGGAAGACTATCTCATGTTCCTAGATAGAAAACTTGATATTGTGAAAATGTCTTAACTGCCTAAAGCAATCTACAAATACAATTCAATTCTGATCAACTGCTAGCATCATTTTTTAAAGAAATGAAAGATTATAAATCCCTCTTCAGACACATGCAGCCACATGCAATGACGCAAAATGCAGGGAGAGGCCAGGTTGGTGAGTGCAGAGTTGGGTGGATCCAATGGCGGTGGCTGCATCACAGGGTTCCTGCAGTGCAGGTCTCCCCATGGCTTGTCAACAGGAAGGTGGAGAGAGAGAGAGAGAGAGAGAGAGAGAGAGAGAGAGAGAGGAGGGAGAAAGAGAAGGTTCCCAGGGCCCTCCTTATGAGAAGGCCATCCCCATAAGGAGGTAACATCTGGCTCTGACCTGACTGACAGGCTAGACTCCACCCCTATACTTGTATATATCAAGTTGACATGAAATTATGTAACTACCAGACCCAGGAAAAGCAAAACCCTCTCAAAAAACCAAAATAGGCCTTTCATTACCTGACCTCAAAACCTACTACACAGTCACAGTAATCAAAATCAGTAAGGTACTGGTACAATGATAGATGCATAGACCAGTGGAAAATGATAGAAAATCCAGAAATAATAGCATCCACCTACAGGCAACTCATTTTTTGACAAAGGACCCAAACATTAAATGAGAAAATGATACCCTCTTCAACAGATGGAGCTGAGAAAATTGCATCTCCATCTAGAGAAGAAACAGGCTTATACCTTTCCCTATAAAAAAATTCATTAAAGATGGATTAGATACCTCAATGTACACCCCAGAGCTATAAGGATCATCAATGAGAAAATTGGGACAAACTTAAAGTGTTCTCTTGCTACGGATACACAGACTACCAAATATAATTTAAAAAGTACACACATTGGATGGCAAAATAAATGTCTGGGACATATTAAAAGTAACACACTTTTGCACATCAATAATTTAATCCAAAAGTAAATTAAGAGGCCAAATATTGGGGGGAAATATCTATCAATGAAAATGGATAAGGGGCTAGTCACTAAAACTACAGAATTCTACAACACCTCAGTAAGGAACAACAAATAATCCAATTAAAAGTGGTTATAGACATTTCACAAGGGCTGACTCTCTAATTGCTAACAAACACATGAGAGAATGTTCACAATCACTAGCCACAGGGAGATGAAAATCAAACAAAGATGAGATATCCCCTTACACCATGACAATAGCCTAATTAATAAAAACAGAGAGCAACTAATCCTACAGAGGGTGAGGAGATATTGGAACTTTTATACTTTTGAACCACAACCACGGTGGAAAGCAATATGGTGCTACCAAAATCAACTGGGAATAGAAATACCACATGGCCCAGCAATGCCTTTGTTGGGTATATATCCCAAAGAATTAAGAGACATAAAATGAACAGACACAGGATCTTGATAGAACAGTTCACAACCGCAAGAAGCTGGAGACAGATCAAATGTCCACCAGTAGAAGAATAGACAAGGAAACAAGGTTACATAAACACAATGGAATACTACGCATCCTTGAAAAACAGACGAAACTATGAAACACCTCATGACATAGATGAACTCAGAACTCATTATTCTAGCTGAAGTAGTCAATGACAAAGGGAAAAATATCATATGAGTCCACTACTATAACCATAAACACCAAAATTAAGGCAAGTGTTTGCTCTCAGGACATGTAATCTTTTAATCTGGTTTCCTAAACAATGCCGTAGAGAGCCTGTCTAGAGCCCATGAACCATATACTAAGGGGTACCCCCCCCCAAAACCCAGAATTGTGTTAGGTGGAGCAGAGCTTTTGTAGTACACATTTTTCATGCTGGGCGAGTATCGAGCAACTTGCTCGGAGATAGTGAACCCAGTGGCATCACCTGGGAAGGTTCTCTCTGGTCAAAATAAATTTTTTCATAAAAAATTCATTTTCATAAAAAAATTTCTATCAGAGTTCTGGCAAGATGGAGCCCAGGTAAGCAGCCACATTGGGAGCTTTATGGCGATTAGTGACCCCGGTGTCCAGGAGGATGAGTGTCGGGATTTGGGTAAGTGAGAAGACTCCTGGGACAGCCCTGGGTACTTACTTGGTCTGGAGTCCTGGGGATCAGTGATCTAGTCCCAGGGATTCCCCACCCGTACTGGCCTTGCTACTTCAGACCCCTCTACAGCCACCACTAGCCAACTGGCCCCTCTCAACATGATTGCTGCACCTGGAGCTAGCCAGCTACTCTACCGAGTCTCCCCACAACTGCGTCTTGACCCCCAAATGCAGCTGTCTGCCCATGGTACTCTCCACCATGAGTCTCTCCCTTCCTGCAGCACCCTCTACTCACATGGTGGCAGGTCCAGCTACCAAGCTTGGGTCTTTCCCACCACTCACCCACAGCCCCAGTGGCTGTGGCTAAACCCTGTCTGCAGTCTGCCTGCAGTAAATCTAGTCACCTGTGACTTCAGTGCTTCTCCCCCATCATTGCCTGGCAACCCCCCCCCCCCACCACTACAGCAGCAGAGGCTTATTCCACCACTTCTAGCCCTCACCTACAGCTGCGGTGGCTGCCCTCAGTGTTGCCCAGCTTTTCCCACTGTCACCCAGCACCCTCACACATGGCAGCAGAACTTTTCCTACTGGACCCTGCAGGGCTTTTCCTGCCTTGCCCAGCACCTCCACTCACAGCTGTGAAGCTTGCCTTGTGCTACCCAGGCACCTGCACCTGTGGCAATGGGGCTTTTCCTACTGTCAATCGGCATTCCTTCAAACAGCAGTGGGCCCTCTCCACTTTTGCCCAGCACTTCCAAACATGACAGTGGGTCGCTTCCTACTCTGTCCCAACATTCCCTCCCGCAGTAACAAGACTCCCAGCACCTCCACCTGTGGCAGTGGGGCTTTCCCTACTATTCCCTGGCACCACCACCCACAGCAGTGCAGCTCTTCCTACTGTCACCTGGTACTCCCTCCCATTGCAGTCGGGCTTTTCCCGCCTTCACCCTCCACCCACTGCCGTGGTAGTGGGGCTTCTTCCACTAGTGTCCAACACCTCCATGCACAGAGCTACCGACCCTCACTACCTGCAAATGCCCCACCAGACCTGCCTTCCAAATAGGGAATCCCGACTGTCTAAGGAGAGTAAAGCCCTAGTGAGATAAAGAAGTAGCCCGATCCCCCAGTGCAGTTGACTTTCGGGAGCCCATTGAAGTATTCCTACCAGCCTCACAAAGAGAGAGCCCAGGGCTCTTTGACTCCCTGGAAAATGGTGCCAAGCTCCTCCAAAAAGCACACACAGACAGCAAACTGCCTCAACAACATTAATGAAAACATAGGAGAAACAAAACACTGTCAGAGGAAATTCTGAATCTAGTGACGTGCATAGAACAAGCAGAAGTTGAGCTACCACAGAAAGAACTCTTCAGAATTCTGCTTGGAGTCATACAGGATATGAAAGAAGAATTGCAGAAAAAGGATGAGATGATAGAAGATATAAAGGTCACATGTCAAACAGAAGTACAAGAGTTAAGGGACAAAATAACAAAAGCAAATAACAAGTTAACAGGCTTCACTACCAGACTAGAAGAAGTTGAGAACCGTACCAGTGATGCTGAGAATAATCAGGCAGACTTCAACCAACAAGAAATACTGTCAAACAAGATCATCAAAGAAGTCAAAGAAAACCTGAGAATCATGGCGGATGCTATGAAGAGGAACAACATTAGAATAATTGGACTACCAGAACAAGACACAGCAAAGAAATCAACTGCAAAAATAGTAAGGGAATTCCTAGAGGAAAATTTCCCCAGCTTAATGAACGAGAATCAGGCAACCATCCAGGAAGCAGAGAAGACATCAGCTAGACAATTCAAGGAAGGATTTGTCAAGGCACACAACAGTTAAACTATTAAACTTTGAGGGAAAAGAGAAAATCATGAGAGCAGCTAGGGTAAAAAAGGCAGTCACTTATCAAGGTTCCCAAATGAGAATATGCTCAGACTTTTCAGCAGACGATGAGGAGACCAAGAGAGAGTTGAGTAACATTTTCTGAAAACTGAAAGAAAACAATGCAAACCCATGAATCCTCTATCTAGCCAAATTATCTATCAAGATTGATGGAGAAGTAAGAGTCTTCCCACACAAGGAAAAACTCAAAAAATACGTTAAAAGAAACCCAGTACTATAAAAAAAAAATCCTTGCTGACCCAGTGTGATCAGAAGAACAACACCCACGGAGCACAAATAGGAGACAACCACATAGAGAAACTCCACCCAGAGGTCAATACATTGAACCAGATAACATCCCTAAAAAAACAGTGATGAAGGCATGAAACATGTCATCACATGGGAACAGTTGGAGACTATGCTAAGAGAAGTAAGCCAAGCACAAAAGGACAAGTACAACATGAGTCCACAGAAGTAAGCTGAAAAAGTACAACGGGCATTAAAAAAAGCCACCAAATGCATAAACTCCTGGGGCAAGGTCCAGGCACTCTGTCAGGAGTCAGAACCAACCCAGGGATGCATATGGCAGCCAACTAAAAAGAGGGTGGGGGAGAAAAAAAAGAAAGAGGACGTGGATAGTGGGGGAACAGGACTAACCCACACACGGGGAGGCTATGTCCATGTATACACAGGAAAACAAGAAAGGGACCAGACCTCAGCCTGGGGTGCCAAACCTTGAGGGCAACATACCAGCATGAAACAGTGAACTAGCAGACTAACAGAAAGGTCTGTGGGGGCCGGCCACTGTCCCAGCTATATCAACCTCCCTCCCAAGAAGAATGCACTACAGAGGACAGCACTGAAGATACAACTCAGGGAGATGGCAGGTCTGCCCAGACCGTACAGGAGAAAACTAAGAGAGAGAGAGAGAGAGAGAGAGAGAGAGAGAGAGAGAGAGAGAGAGAGAGAGAGAGAGAGAGAGAGAGAGAGAGAGAGAGATTGAGAACCGTGTCCTGGACCACCAAGCCTCAAAGATGACATTGGGGCTCGGAGTAGCCAATGCACAAAGAGGTCCATAGGGCTGGCCCCACCACAAGACACAACACTCCTCACTGACCCACAGCGCTACAGGGAACAGTACTAGAGGCAAAGTGCAGGAATTGTGCCCAGGCTGACCCCCTGCCCCCAGTACTGGAGCAAAACACCAAGAGAGTGCAACAGACAGCAAGGGGAGCAAAGCAATGAAGTCCCCAAGGAATCCTGAAAATAGATTTTGGAATCAGTGGACAGGGCTTCATACTTCACCAGACCCAATTGGAAAACATTCATAAGGGTAAGCAGACAGGTCTAGAACTACTTATAGGCTTCTTTTTTCTTTCTTTCTTTGTCTTTTTCTCATATCTATCCCTATAAGATAGTCAGGATAAATAATCTGGAGGCGAAAACATGGGAGAGGAGGAGGTGGGAGAAAGGGGGCTGGAATTCACCAAATCCAGGAAGAAGGGAACAACAGAGATCTTAACTCGATGGCGAGGAGGGCGTAGAATGCCTGATGAGGTTTGATCAAGTGCAATGTAGTCAAGAAAAAAGTATTGAGAACCGAAGAAAGTAAAAAGAAATAGAGGAAAGAATTAGGAGGCAAAAGACATTTATGGAGGTACAAATACAGGAGGCATGTACACATGTAAATATATTAATATTTAACAATAGAGATAGAGGTCTAGGTACATGTATTTAAATGTTAAGTATTAAGGTAGCAGATGGGAATTGGGTCTCTACTCAAGTACTCCCTCAACACAAGAATACTTTGTTCTAATAATCTGGTATTCTGTGATGCTCACTCTCCTGACACGATCACTGCAGTGAAAATGGGTGTATAAGCAAATGTGGTGAAGGAGGCTGATGGTGCCCAGCTATTAAAAATATAGCATCTGGGGTCTTAAAGGCTTGAAGTCAAACAAGCGGCCTGGAAGCAAGAAGCAACAATGTCCACATTGAAGAAGCTCACCAGGCTGTGTGATCATGAGGTGCCAACAAGATCAGGTATCAGAAGGCCCCAAACAAATAAATATATCCATGCAAACAATAGGGGTCAGAGTGGAGACCCAAAGCCCATCTATAGACAATTGTACATTCCCTCACAGAAGGGTCACAAGGAAGGAGTCAGCCAGGCTGCAGTATAGCATCGACCGAACACACAACATTCCTCTAGTTCTTTAATGCTTCCTCCACTCTCCCCCTTCCTAACGACTATCATGACCCCAGTTCTACATTACAAATCTGGCTACACTGGAGCATGTACACTGGTATAGATAGAGCTCTCAACACATGGAATCCAGAACAGAAATGGGAGTAGTAATAATTCTATGAGGGTGGGGAAAAGATGGGGGGAGGGGAAGAAACGGGGAGCTGACTACAATGATCTATGTATAACCTCCCTCCCTACAAAAGGGGTGAACAGCAGAAATGTGGGTGAGAAGAAAGAGAGTGGACGGTGTAAGATGAGAAAATAATAATTATTTATAATTTATCAGGGGTTCACGAGGTTGGAAGGGAGAGAAAGAGAGGGCAAAAAGAGGAATTGATACCAAGGGCCCAACCAGAAAAAATGTTTTGATATCAAGGGCTCAAGCAGAAAGAAACTGTTTTGGAAATGATGATGACAACATATGTACGAATGTGCTCAATACAATTGATGTATGGGTTGTTATAAGAGCTGTAAACCCCCCAATAAAATGACTTATTAAAATGTTGTTTCATAAAACATTCAGTTTTGCTTGAACAAACTTTTTTGTGATGGTCAATTTAAAATAACAGTTTGCGATTGTGAAAATGTGTTTCCTGCTTTGGAAAAATACTGCAGAAAGTGTTGTGATGTTGAACATAGCTTACAAGGACAGCACTGTGGTGAACATGGCTATGGGAAAAACTCAACTGTACAAGCGTTCTCATTTCAAGAAAGGTGACATGTTGACTGATGACAGACCTCGTGCTGGACATCTTTCAACCTCCCGAGCGGATGAAAATGTCCACTCGTAGTGCATTTGAAGTTCATTCCACCAGGTCAGACTGTTAATCAAGCTTTCTATTTTGAGGTTCTGAAAAGATTACATAACAGTGTGGGACAAAAAAGGCCTAATTTGTGGCAGAAAGGGGACTGGTTTTGCCACCATGACAATGCACCTGCTCACACAGCCATTTCAGTGTGCCAATTTTTGGCAAAAAGTTCCAGCATGCCTCTCTTTCCCCATGCATCTTACTCATCTGGCCTCCCTCCATATGACTTGCTTGTTTCTGAGAATGAGGAGGGACCTAAAAGGACAGTGCTTTGATGACATGGAGAAAAATACTGAGGGAGGCATTGTCAGCCATCCAAAGAGATGAGTTTGAAAACTGTTTCCAAGCATGGAATAGCAGATTTGACAAATATGTATTAAGTTTAATGGAGAGTACTTTAAAGGTGATAAAGTTGTTTTGTAAAAACTTTAAATACGTAACTTTGAAAAAAGATCTGGTTTGGGGGGGTATCCTGTTGTATATGAACCCCTTTAAGTGCACATCTTTAAAAGCACTTTGACAGTGGAAGCCTCATCCCAGCTGCGGTCAATTTCTCAAGAAAGGGAGAGAAAAAGAGAAGACCATTTAGTTGTTGCCATCCAATATTCTGATAAAATCACTCCACATTGCAGACACTCCCTCACGAGAGGTAAGTGAACCTGCCTGGAAATTCAGATCAAGATGCTGGGGGTCGGGGGGGGGGGTATGTATGTCTAGGTGAAGGCAATTACACATCTGTTGGTGAGTAAAGAGGAAAATTCTTAATAATACTTATCTAGAACACAAAGGGAAAATGTGCCCAGAACTAAGTTCCTAATTAGACACTTTTGTCTTACTTTCTATCCAGTTTGATGACTCAAACTGAGGGTCTACTTAGACTACTGGGACTTTAGACTCTGTCATTTCAAAGTGTACAACATCTTTCATAGGCCAAACCAGAAGGAATATTTGGAAATCCTGTAAAGTATACTGGGCTTTACCTCAAACTCACCTGTAGAAGATTTAGAAAGAACCAACAAGGCTGAGATGCCTTAGTGTGAAAAGAAGCAGATGACTGCTATCTCAAGGTGATGGAATTGGCAGCCATTGGACTTTGTCTCAGATCTTTTGCTCTGCGCATGCCCAATGAATGGTGGCCTGGGACTATCGTATATTTACTATTTCAATGCCCCCTTTGCTTTCTAATGAAATGTATTAGTCTAGGAGAAATGTTCTGCCTTTATGAATGAGGGTTATTTAAAGTTTTGCCCTATCACCAAGCATCATTGTTCATGTAAATTAGCATCCAGTCATTTAAAAGTTTAATCTGTATAAGTCAACAATGCATGTATTGGGATCTGAAGTCAGCCTATACTTGCATAATTTCCTTTTCTCAACAGTGTTTTAAATTCTATACCACTGAATACATTGATGACACTATCAATAGTATTATCTTATGCCCAGGGGATCAAATAAAATTTAAATAAATTAAAAAGTTAAATCTGATCATGTTCTCTATCATAAAATGATAATGATGTCTCCAAAGTGAACCAGAAACATATATAAACCAGAGATATATGAATTGATTTAGGGCTTACACTTAATTCTAGCCCTAATCTAAGAATGAATTCTGTGGTATTTACATAATCTGTCATCCATTTGAGAGTCTTAAGATTGAAGAGGTGGAGTTCAGCCTGTCAATCAGGTCACAGCTTAATGCCCTCATTTGGAGACGCTAAGGAGAGAAATAGCTCGCTCGAGGCCAGACACACATTCACTCCCAGTGAGACATTTGTGTTGATGAGACACATGGATCTACACTAGAGCTCTGGAGTCAGAGGAGCCACGTGGAGACCCCTGCCAGCGCTGGGATGCTTACACTGCCTGGATCCACAAGCCCTTCCACCCACTGGCCTGTGATCTTCCTGCATTCAGCCTCATCGCATGAGTTTCATGAGTCTGAAGAGGACTTTATAGATTGGTATCAGACATATAAGCTAATGTCAGACTTATGGACTTCATCTGGACTGGGTTGGGATGTTTTCTCAATGTTCAATTACTCTTGTATATAAAGCTCTTTCTTACACAGAGATAAGTGAACCCAGACTAACACAAATTCTTATGACATAGTCCTACTTCATACTTGTCTCCATGAGGACTGAAATGTTAAAGCAAATTGTGGTGAAGAAGGAAGATAATGCTTGGTATCTGAAAGAAAAGTGTCTGGGTCTTAAAGGCTTGTTTTCAAACAAGCAGCCGGGTGACGCACCAACTAAGTTCACATGGAAGAAGCACATCAACCTGTGTGATGCAAGGAGCAGGAATAAGAAAAATCCAAATCGAAAGGAGGGAACGGTATCAGCTTAAATTGCAAACACTCAGTTTACAGAAGGCTGTAGGTGATAGTGGAAGCCAAAATCCATTTTCAGAGTCTCCTCGTAGAGTAAGCCTCAGTGAATCTCCTCTGAATATAGTCCAAGGATGTCAACAGCCTTGCTATCAGGCAAAGAACACTGTAAAGTCAATTATCACAGATGTCATCAAATTAAAACATAATACCTTATTATTGTATCTCCATGAAGACCCATGTTAAAACTATGCCAGTTTTTTAACATTTACTGCTTTCTTTTCAAATGAGCTTTTCCTAAATTTTATCTAGTAATTATTATTGTTATTTTTGTTTGATTTATATTTGTGTTTTGTATGATTTTCTGAATGTGAAATCAAGGATAGGTGAGGCTATAGAGACAGTAACTGGATTAATAATTACCTAGGGAACTGGCAGGGAGGAGGATGGGGAGAAAGGGGGAGTAACAACCACAACTATGACAAAAATATGTTCTAAAGTTGATTGTGGTGATGATTGTACAACTCTTTTAAATATGATTCATTGACTAAACTGTATGATATGTAAAGTATATGCCAATAAAATTATTCAAAATATATATAGAAGGATTAAACAGTCATTGTGCCAAAAAGAATTGGCCCAAGTTCAACGATTTCAAGAGATAACATAAGGTCAAGAACCTCAGACACAGAAGGGAGACGTCCTTGCTGCCCTAAGGCATAAGTAAGAAACACATCTCTAGGAATTGGTGGAATACCAGCTGATGTGTTTCAACAAGTCTATGCAATGCTGGAAGCACTTACTAGTGTATGCTAAGACATTTGGCAGAAAACCTCCTGACCAACTGACTGAAAAAAAATCACCATTTGTGCTATTCCAAGGAAAAGTAACCCAACAGAATGCAAAAATTATCTAATAATATCATTAATATGACATGGAAGTAGCATTTTGCTGAAGATAATTCACAAACGATTACAGTGATACATTTACAGGGAGCTGCCAGAAATTCAAGCTGGGTTCAGATGAGATTGTGTAATGAAGGATCTCATTACTGATGTCAGACTTGTCAAAGTAAAATTTTACAAATATTACTTTCAGCAAATAGTGCCAAAAGATGTTTCCTTATGTTTTATTGACTACAAAAAGACATTTGACTATGTGGATCATAACAAACTGTGGATAATATCAAGAAGAATGTGAATTTCAGAAAACTTAATTGTGCTCATGCAGAACCTATACATAGATCAAGAAGCAGTTATTTGAATAGAATAAGATAAAACTGCATGGTTTAAAATTAGGAAAAGTATGCATCTGCATTGAATTCTTTCACAATACTTACTTAATCTGAATGTTGGACAAATAATCCAAGAATCCATGCTAAATGAAGATGAATGTGGAATCAGGATTTCCTGAAGACTTATTAACACCTATGATAAGTAGATGATGTAAACTTGCTTGCTGAAAGCAAAGAGGACATGCAGTACTTACTGATGAAGATTTCAGAGTACAGCCTTCAGATTGGATTACAATTTAATATAAAGAAAACAAAAAAATCACTAAAACTGAACCAATAGACAACATCATGAGAAAAGGGAAAAAGATTGAAGTTGTCAAGGATTTAACTTTTCTTAAATTCACAACCAGTGCTCTTGGAACTCAAGAAATGACATACTGCATTTTGGTAAACCTGCTCCATCAGCCTCTTTAAATTGTTGAAGAGCAAAGAGGTCACTTTGGAAACTCAGGTGTCACTGGCCCAAGTCAGGGTGTTTTAAATGACCTCACATGCATATGAAAACTGGATAATGAATAAGGAAGGCCACAGAAATGTTGAAACATATGATTTATGTTATTGGTGAAGACTAAAGTTCCAGACCATAAGGCAGATTAAGGACTAATGTCCCACCAATCTCTATCTGAGCCACAAACCTGGTCTCTTTTGTAATTTTTAGTTCTGTTCAATATTTTTTCACTGAATTTATTCAGAATCTTTTCTAAAAAATAAATTATTTTAAAAACATATAAAAATAAATTATTGTGATTTAGGTGAAATTTTACAGAGCTGATCATGAGTTTTACATTTAACAATGTAAGCTGATCATGACTTTTACACTTAACAACATATACATACACTTTTTGTTTCAACGCTTCCATTGCAATCCCCTCCATGTGCTTAGCCCCCTTCCTCCCAGTGTTTTCTGTTTCCCTTCCGTCTTTTATCCTAACCTTCTGTCCTTGGATGTTGTCCTTTTTATCTTAAATGGTTGATTATTCTGATTCACTGACAAGTTTAGTTCCAGACCTGGAGGGGAAACTAAAAGCCAGAGTCTTGGTGGTCTCACCGGTGCTTATCCAACCAGTAAGCCTGGTCTCCTAGAACTTTCCTCCCACTCTATTCAGTACTTTCTAATGTGATTCTGCTTGGAGCAGTTAGCAGTGGTAGCTGGGCATCATCTAGTTCTGATGTCAGGATGTAGAGACTGATGTCTCCATCATCTATAAGTCTATTGGACTAAATGTTTCCATGTGTCTTCTGATTTTCACCACTCTTCTTTGCTGTGGATGAGAAGAGACCAATAATTACAATTTAGTTGGCTGCTCAGGAGCTTTCAAGGACCTAGTTGCTACTTATCGAAGTACCGTATATACTCGAATATAAGCCGACCCGAGTATAAGCTGAGGTTCCTAATTATTACCTGGGAAACCAGAAAAACTGATTGACTCGAGTGTAAGCCCAGGGTGGAAAATGCAGAAGCTATTGGTGAGTTTCAATAAGCAAAACAAATGAAAATAAAATTATTAAAATTTGAGACATCAGTGGGGTAATGTATTTAAATATTTATTTTAAATAAAAACATAAATAAAAGGACAAGTCATTAAACATTAGTAAACCAGCACAGTAAGTGGAAAATAGGTTCAACAAAAACAAAAAGGTAATGGCTCTGATTGGTTAGATGTGAGTAAACAAACATTCAAAGCCCTGCAGTGTCAGCGGGGCTTTGAATGAACAGCGGAGAAACGGCAATCACCCGCGAGATAACTGGCGCTCCTCCCGTTACCTGGGGTGTGGGGGGCAGCAGGATATTATACCTCGCTGGGGTGCCACTAACCCGTGTATAAGCCGAACCCCAGTTTTCCAGCACATTTTTTGTGCTGAAGAACTCAGCTTATACACGAGTATATACAGTAGATTGTATAACATTGTCTTTGTGAACAATGTTTTACCAATTGGCTTTCATGTGTCCAAAGTCCATTGTCTTGGATCGCTAGGCCCGGAGACTCATCCCCTCAAGTGTTGGTCTAGGTCTAAGAAGATTTTACAGCTTTGCTTGCTACTTCAACCTTTTAAAACATTTTCCCATTTCTATTTTTCCACAATAACAGATTTTTGCTTATCATTAGGGAGATTGTCATTAATTTGATTGGTAAATATAGGAAGAAAACGGAAGGTATTCCTCTTTATAATAAGTTGCTCACAAGGCCTAGCATTCTCTCTTATTTATCAATGTCTAGGTTCTCACATAAGATCCCTGCTGTTTTATGAGTTGAATTAATAACCTCGGGTCGGCAGTTCAAAACTACCAGTCACACAGTAGGAGAAAGATGAGACTCTCTCCCTCTGTAAAAATATATTGCCTTAGAAACATACAGGGGCAATTCTACTTTGTCCTATGGGGTTGCTGTGAATTAGAATCCACTTTATGGCAGTGAGTGAAAGGCTCCCATTTAAGGAGACATGATTCTATCTTGGATTATCTAGGATTGAGTAAAAAAGTATTTTTAATTATGAGACTGGCCTTTGGCAACTAATTTAAACACTTAATGACTTGTTCTTTATCACTAATAAAGACAACATTCTGGCTTCCATCTTTTATGTTTAATCCATGCATGGCTTGAGTAGGAAAACAATGGATTTCTTACTTACCTAGTGTTACTGTAACAGAAGTACTATAATTGAATAGCCCTCACAAACAATTTACTTATATTTTTGTGAGATTAAAAGTCATAATTCAGGGCATGGGTTCTAGAGGAAGGATTTCGCGTTGCATTTAATCTTAGTGAAGGTTATTGCCTTTTTAAAAAATTTATTTTGGGGGGGTTATTGCCTTTTTTTTAGCTTCTATTCCTACATTTCTTAGTGATCAAGTGTCTTGTATCTTCCCCTCAATTTGTGTTTGTTTCCTTGCTTAATCCACTTTTATATCTCAAATCTTAATCTGTGGAACTGAACAACATAGGTGAAAATAGTTCCTCCCCCCACAAAAAGGGGAAATCTGATAGTTTTTTTAGGAAATAAATTTAAAAAAAACAAACCTCACTGCCATTGAGTCCATGCCAACTCATAGTGCCCTATAGGACAAGGTAGAACTGCCCCTGTGAGTTTCCGAGACTGTCACTGTTTATGGGAGAAAAGAGCCTTGTCTCTCTCCTGTGGTGGTGGTTTAGAATTGCTGATCTTGAAGGTCACAGCCCAGTGTTTAACCATTACTCAACCATCATTTTGTTAGAAAGTGAAGTTGAATATCAGTCTGTATCTGGAAAAGCATTGTCCTCAAATAATGTTCTGTAAAGACAAATAAGACCTTTAACATATGTACTATATCTTTGTATATAAATTCATTGAGTTGTGTTAAGATTGCATCCTCTGCTATGTATAAATTGAACTTTGCTATCTGTAAAAGATGGTCAATATTATTCGTCGTTGTTGTTAGGTGGCCTTGAGAGGGCTCTGACTCATAGCAACCCTACAACAATAGAAGGAAACACTGCCCACTCATTAATCATTAGTGCGAAGCAAACCAAAATCACAAAGAGATGTAACCTCACTCTTACTAGAATGGCTATTTTTAAACAAACAAACCAAAAATGAAAAATAAGAAGTGTTGGTGAGAGGTGGAGAAATTAGAGTCCTTACCCATTGCTGGTAGGAATGTAAACTGATATAGCCACTGTGGAAAACAGTTTGGCGGTTTTTCAGAAGGTTAATTCTAGAACTCCATTTGTGACCCAGAAATCTCAGTCTTAGGTATATGCCCTAAAATTTAAAACAAGAACACAAACACTGCACAGCAATGTTTATTACAACACCATTCACTATATAAGGAAGTACCCCCCTGCAAAAGCTCCGCTAGGCAGAGCTTTCATGGTATGCATTTTTCCCACTAGGCAAGCACTGAGCAACTTGCTCTGAGAAAGTGCACCCAGTGGCATTGCCTGGGAAGGTTCTCTTTGTTCACAGTGAATTTTGTGTAAAAGCAGTTTTTCTCATACCTCGTTTTTGTGCCGGCCAATTTAAGAGCAAATGGCTGTGCAATTTTGTTTCCTGCTCGGGAAAAATGTCCCAGAAAGTGTTGTGATGTTGAACACAGTTTACAAGGACAGCACTATGGGACAAACTCAAGTGTACGAGTGGTTTTCTCATTTTAAAAAGGTGACATGTTGATTGATGACAAACCTCATTCTGGATGTCCATCAACTTCCCAAATAGATGAAAATGTTGACAAAACTTGTACACTTGTGCTGGAAAACCAACAGACCATTGAAGAGATTAAGTTATCTGGATTATCTTGAAGCAAATTTAAAGGAAGATTTGGGAATGAGAAGGATCACTGTGAAATTTGTGCCTTGCAACTGGACACCCCTTACAGAAGGGTCTCGGGGAGGAGACGAGCCAGTCAGGATGCAGTGTAGCAACAATGAAACATACAACTTTCCTATAGTTCTTTAATGATTCCTCCCCCAACTATCATGATCCCAATCCTACCTTACTAGTCCGGCTAGACCAGAGGATGTACACTGGTACAGATAAGAACTGGAAACACAGGGAATCCAGGACAGATGATCCCTTCAGGACCAATAATGAAAGTACTGATACCAGGAGGGGAAGAGCGAGGTGGGGGAGAAAGGGGAAACTGAGCACAATGATCTACATATTTATCCCTCCCTGGGGGACAGACAACAGAAAAGTGGGTGAAGGGAGACATCGGACAGTGTAAGATATGACAAAAATTTCTAAATTTTCAAGGGTTCATGAGGGAAGGGGGTCGGGAGGGAAGGGAAAGTGAGGAGTTGATTCCAAGGGCTCAAGTAGAAGGCAAATGTTTTGAGAATGATGATGGCAACAAGTGTACAAATGTGCTTGACACAATGGATGGATGTTTGGATTGTGATAAGAGTTGTATGAGCCCCCAATAAAATGATTTTAAAAATAAGAAAATTTGTGCCTTGGGTTCTAATTGACTAGGAGAAAGAGTAACTGGTGGAAACATGCCAGGCTTGGAAGCAAGGCTTTTTATTTTCCCAGGTCATTATTGTTGACAAGACACAGTGCTATTCTTACAACCCTGAAAGCAAACATCAATCAAGCCAGTGGAAGATGTCATCATCACCTCACCTCCAAAAAACTCATCAAGTGAAATAGAAGATCAAGGCGATGCTCATTTGCTTTTTTGACATGAGGGGGATAGTGCATTTGGAGTTCTGTTCCATTGGGTCAGACTGTTAATCAAGCTTTCAATTTAGAGGCTCAGAAACAACTGCATAACAATGTGCAACAAAAATATCCTGATTTGTGGCAGACAGGGGACTGGCTTTGCCACCATGACAATGTACCTGCTCACACAACCATCTCAGTATCCCAGTTTGGGGCAAAAAAAAAAACACAGCGTGCCTCTCTTATCCCATGCACCTTACTCACCTGACCTCACTTCATGCGACTTCTTTTTGTTTTCGTGAATGAAGAGGGCCATGCAAGGACAGTGATTTGTTGACATAGAAGAGGTGAAGAAAAAATAAGAGAGGTGCCGTCAGCCTTCCAAACAGATGAGTTTGAAAAATGTTTCCAAGAATGGAATCACAGATTTAACAAGTGTAATGGAGAGTACTTTGAAGGTGATGAGGTTGTTTTGTAAAACAAAACATAACTTTAAAAAATCTGTAGCTTACAGATTTTAAATACATAGTTTAAAAAAATCTTTTTTTTTTTTGGATGGAGTACCCCTTGAATTCAAAAGGTAAAGACAACTTAAATGCCTATCAAAAGTTAAATGGATAAACAAAATGTGGCTTGGCATGCAATGAAATATTACTCACTCTTGAAGAAAATGAAGCGCTGTTATATGCTACAACATGGACGCCTCTTTAAGTTATGCTGAATGAAATGAGTCAGTAACAGAGGACAAATACGATAAGGTCTTTTGTACTAAAATTGGCAAGTGCATAGAGTTCAAAGCTTATTAGAGACTCCCTTAATTTTATAAAATATGATTAAAGATGTAATAGAAGATATAAATGAAATAATAAGATAGAGGTAATAATGATAGTGGTTAATTTTATGTGCAAAATTAACTGGTAAAGGGGCATGAGGATGATGGATAGCCTGCAAGAGATAGTTTATATTTTTATATCTTGACCTGAGTGGTGCCTACAGAGATTTGTTTTACATGTATATGTGGAACAGATTGGGGGGAAAAAAACCAAGGAGACCCTACAAGTGGTGGAGATGATAAATATAAATAAATTATAATGCTATTATAGATTTTCTAAGATCATAAAAGGGCTGAAAGAATAAATATCTGGCTATGAGAAATTTTAAAAAATAGAACAGAGAAAGTAGAAATAAGAAAATTATCCAGGGAGGGAGGGGGAAAAAAAGAGGACCTGATGCAAAGGGTTTAAGTGGAGAGCAAATGCTTTGAAATTGATTAGGGCAAAGAATGTACAGATGTGCTTTATACGATTGATGTATGTATATGTATGGATTGTGATAAGAGTTGTATGAGCCCCTAATAAAATGTAAAAAAAGAAAATTATCAAAGAAACCATTCAATAACTTTCCCACAACTGAAGAGCATGAGTCAGTAAAAGAAAATTTCTGGTGTTCAGTGCTGACTGACACTGAATAAGAAAAACTAACATCAAAGACCAATTTCAGGACATCAGATAGAAGAAAATATCCCAAGAATTTTTAGAAAGCAAAAGCAGTGCACACACCAGGGTCAGGAACAAGAATGAAATTCAACTTCTTAACATAATGTGATAGCTATAAGGAAACAGGGATCCAAAAGATAGAGGGTCCAACACACAGGAGATGCATTAGGAATCCCCAGGGTGGCAGTAAAAGAAAATTCCAGTTAACAATTGTGCAGCAAATTCAGTGAGCAGACCAGACCAGACCAAAGCAGGTGGTCAGAGAGCTGCGTACAAGGAATCCTCAGGGGAAACAATGGAAGTGGTAGGTTATCTGGGGGAAACCCATGTTGAGTGGAGAGCTCTGTTATTGTTAGGTGAGGAAGCTCTTAAACAATGGCTCATTAAAAGCAAAGCAAATGAAAGAATAAAGCAATTATTATGTTCAGAAAAAGGGTTGTAAAATAAAAAAGGAAATATAATCATTGTACACTGTCTTGTTAATCAGTATATCCCCCTATAGAGTTGAGTTGCAATAATGAAAATTATATTTATTGATCTGAATAAAAACTTTGATATAGTAATCCTGGGAGGCTGGCGTGAGAGGAATGAGTACATAAAAGCTAATGAAGTTACCGCATATGTCTAAAACTGTCGGCTTCAGAATAGTGGTATAGCTATTTATTTTTCATTTGGGAGTAAACACCAGAACAAGCAACTAAATAAATTGAAAGTAGGTATTTTTGGGGGTGGGGGATGGGGTTAGTAGATAGGGACAAAAGAGCACATTTTTGGAGGGTAATAATCCTCTTTGCTATACTTACTCCCCCTTTTATTTAGAAAAATTTCAAAATTATACATTCATGAAAGATAAAATAATAATTCAATGGCCACTATACTTTAGGAGCCTGGCAGCCTCATGGTTAAGGACTTAGCTGCTAACTGAAAGGTCACCTGTTCAAATCCACTAAATACTTAGCAGATATAAAGAAGGAGGATATAACTGTTTGTTTTTAAGATTTCCAACCTTGGAAACCCTATGAGGCAGTTCTATCATGGGGTCACTATGGGTCACAACCAACTTGACGGCACACAATAGACTTTACATTAGCTTTCTTTCTTCTTCTTCCTCCACTTCCCCCACTCCTGAAATATTCTAAGCAAATGGAAAACATTCTTCATTCATAAATGCTCCAACCAGTGTCTCTTGAGAACATTCTCTTCCATACCCAAAATATAACAATGGCATCTAAGAAAATTAATAATAACCCTATGATATCAGGTATTCCATCTGCAGTCAAATTTCTCAGTAGCTACCAAATTATTAGTATGTATTTTCTTTTTTCCTCTAAGATTTAATCAATTTTTCACACTGCATTTAGTTGGTTTATCTCTTTGAACTTTCAAATATAGACGAGTTCCCACCCTACTAGCTCTTTTGGGTTGCTTTTTTTTTTATAATTCAAACTTTCATTTCTTTTTCCCCCCAACAGTTTTACTGGCACATAATTTACATACCACACCACACAATAGTTTCTGTTGTTGATTTCTTATGATATTGGCTGTGTTGAATACAAGATGCCAAATATCTTGTAGCATGATATCCCTTCGAGATGTTTCCTCGTGAGTAGATTCAGATGGCCTTTGGAATGGTCTTACGTGCATATAGTGCTTTATTTGTATAGTTGTTTAGAATAACAGTTCATTGAACCTCATGCTAGCGTAAGGAATGCCCTACCTGTGAAATCATCGACACCTGAGAAATCATTGATACCTCACCAAAAAGAAGCCATTCCAGTGATCATATTAGGAATGATTTGATTAAATATTTGATCAGTATGGTCTCAGAATGACACTGTAAATATCCAAATTGCCCTTGGTAGCAAAAAGGTTCTGCACTCCTGGCTTAGAGTCAACGTTCAGCTGGACAACTTTCTTCTCCAAATGCCAACTGACATCAGTTGGTTGGATTTATTTGGTGACTGATGTGGACTACTGGGTCTTGAACAGGTTCATTTCATGTCTGTTAGATTGGCAGGGGTGACTAGAAGGCCAGTCCCAGCTGAGTTCCTCCCTCTTCGTGTTTTCACAGGGCTTTTCCATGTGGTCTCTCCAACAGAGTAATCAAACTTCTTCAATGGAGGCTCAGGCAGACATGTCCTGAAGGCCAAGTGTAATTGATAAGATTTCAAAGCGCAAATATTACTATAATAGAGAAAATAAAATGGGGGAAATATGGAGACCCAAACCAATAAAGATTGCATTTGTTGCATTTATTAAAAAGTGGGCTCTCTTTCTCAAGCCACCTTCCTCTGAAATCAGTTGCCTTGCTTTCATTAATTGTGTGTTTATACTTATTAATGTACCCTGTAACACAAGTCACTCTAGGAAGCACGTAAAACACCTTACTCAGAAAGGTATATGTTTTTCACAGCTTTGCATTTACAATTTATGCCCAGTGAGGGTTTTATCACTAAAAATTCTTTTTTAACAGTTTTATTGGCATATAATTCATATACCATGTAATTCAATGTTTCAATCATATTAACAAGAGTAGTATTATCAGCACTACAATTAATTTTAGAACATTTTCTTATTTCTTGTACTCATTGCTATTAGCTCCCTATATCCTCCAACTTACCCTGTCATACTCTCAAGAAACCAGTTGCTGTCTCTATAGACTTCCCTATCCTGGCTTTCATATACAGAAAACATCCCCCAACCCCCAAAACGAACATTAACCACCACAACCACCTCAATCTAAAAGAAAGCAGAGAGAATTCATTAGAGGCCTAATCTACGTACCCTGTTTCCCTGAAAGTAAGACACCCCCCCAAATAAGACCTACTTACAATTTTGCCTCTCGCTGAAATATAAGGCATCCCCCTGAAAATAAGATCTCCCCGAAAATAAGGCCCCCCCAAAGCTACCGTAACTCTGGACTCTGGACCATAGCAGTGGGCGCTGCCGCGCAGCTCACTGTTGGCTGCGGCGCAGCCAGAGCAGACAGGAAGTGCGAGGTCTCTTTTAATAAAACAATAAACAATAAATGTGTACTGTATTCTTCTTCATGGAAAAATAAAACATCCCCTGAAAATAAGACCTAGAGCATCTTTGGGAGCAGAAATTAATATAAGACACTGTCTTATTTTCGGGGAAACAAGGTATCACTGACTATTCTTGTGTCAATTATCCATGAATGGAAGTTGTTTCTGCATAAGTCCCGAGGGAGTAAATGGTTTATTTTCTTTTGAAATAAGGCAAGTAAGGCAAGATCTGAAAGCTAAGCATTGCAGAGACCATAGGTCTCTTTGGGTGACCTTGAGCATGTCCTTGACCTTTCTGGGCATCAGTTTCTTATCTAAAAAGAGGGAGTGTGTTGCAGATTGAATTGTGTCTCTTCTATTGAAATATGTATTGAAATCATAGTATATGCAATTAAGATTTAGTCGTATGTTTAATCACACAATTAAGCATAAACATGAACAGAGCAAATTACATTATGTAATGTGATCAATCAATTAGTAAAGTTCATACTGGTGCAGGATGTATTCTAAATCTAATTACTTCTCTTTTTAAATTGTTTTATTAGGGGCTCATACAACTCTTATCACAATCCATACATACATCAATTGTGTAAAGCACATCTGTACATTCATTGCCCTAATCATTCTCAAAACATTTCCTCTCCACCTAAACCCCTGGCATCAGGTCCTAATTTTTGCCCCTCCCTCCCCGCTTCCCCCTCCCTTATGAGCCCTTGATAATTTATAAATTATTATTTTGTCATATCTTGCCCTCTCCAATGTCTCCCTTCACCCACTTTTCTATTGTCCATCCCCCAGGGAGGAGGTCACATGTAGATCTATGTAATCGGTTCCCCCTTTCCAACCCACCCTCCCTCTACCCTCCCAGTATCGCCAGTCACACCACTGGTCCTGAAAGATGGTCATCCATCCTGGATTCCCTGTGTTTCCGGTTCCTAGCTGTACCAGTGTACATGCTCTGGTCTAGCCAGACTTGCAAGGTAGAATTGGGATCATGATAGTGAGGGCGGAGGAAGCATTTAGGAACTAGAGGAAAGTTGTATGTTTCATCATTGCTACATCGCACCCTGCTACATGTCTCCTACCCGAGACCCTTCTGTAAGGGGATGTCCAGTGGCCTACAAATGGGCTTTGGGTCTCCACCCCGCACTCCCACATTCACTATGGTAAGATTTTTTTGTTCTGATGATGCCTGATACCTGATCTCATCGACACCTCATGATCACACAGGCTGGTGTGCTTCTGCCATGTGGGCTTTGTTGATTCTGAGCCAGATGGCCGCTTGTCTGCGGCCATACCACCCTGAACGCGCCCCATCTCGTCTAATTATTTCTGAGTTATGTTGTTCATAGGTGCCTTCTAGTTGCTTCCAACTCAAAGCGACCTTACGTACCTCGGAACAAAACACCATACAGTTCCTACGTTTAAGTCCATTTTTTAGCCATGTGTCAATCCAGCTTATTAAATGACCTTCCTCATTTTTAATGCCCCTCTACTTTACCAAGCATGATATCCTTGTCCAAGGACTGGTCTCTCCTGACAATATGTCCAAACTACTTGAGATGAAGTCTAGCCATCCTTGCCCCTAAGGAGCACCCTGGCTGTACTTCTTCCAAGACAAATTTGTTTCTTCTTTCGGACTTCCATGGTACTCTATGTTCTTTGCCAGCTCAATAATCCAAACACATCGCTTTTTCTTCCGTCTCATTCAATACCCAGCTTTCATATGCATATAAGGTTATTTTCAAATACCTTGGCTTTGGTCAGACCAAAAGTAACCTCCTTGCTCTTCCACGTTCTACAGAGGCCCTGTGCTGCAGATTTATCCCATGCAACGTGTCGTTTGATCTCCTGGTGCAGCTTCCTTGAGCATTGGTTTTGGAACCAAGCAAGAAAAATCCTAGATGACTTCAATTTTTTTTCCATTTATCATGATATTACCTATTGGTCCAATTGTGAGGTTTTATGGTAGGTTTTTTTTACATTGAATTCCAATCCCTACTGAAGGCTGCAATCCTTGACCTTCATCAGAAAATACTTCAAGTTCTCCTCACTTTCAGCAAGCAAGACAGTGTCATCTGCATATCATAGATGGTTAATAAGCTTCTCCAATCCTGATACCACATTCTTCTTCGTATAATCCAGCTTCTCTAATGATTTTCACATACAAACAGACTGAATAAGTATAGCGAGAATATATAACCCTGACACACACAATTCCCGACCGGAAACCATACAGTATTCTCTTGTTCTGGTCACACGACCGCCTCTATCCGCATCCAAGCTCAGCATGAGCATGGAGAAGTATGATGTAATTCTCATTCTTTTTAAGGCTATCCATTCTTTGTTACAATCCACACAATCTGTTGTCAAGTTATAGACAATAACATACCGTCAACATCTTTTTGGTATTCTCCGCTTTGGGCCAAGATCCATCTGACATCACCAACGATATGTATCTTTTGTTCCATGGTCTCTTCTGAATTGGTCTGCACCTCAGGCAACTCCCTGTCAATGTACTGCTGCAATTGTTGTAAGTGATCGTTAGCAACTTTTTACTTGTATGTGATATCAGTGATCTTGTTCTATAATTTGAGCATTCTGTTGGGTCACCTTTCTTTGAAATGGGTAAGTACATGGATCTCTCCCTGTCACTTGGCCAAGTAGCTGTCTTCCAAATTTCCTGGCCTAGACAGTAAGCGCTTCCCAGTGTTTCATCAGCTTGTTGAAACATTTCAATCGGTATTCCATCAGTTCCTGGACCAGTGGTTTTGTGTGATCCAAGTGGGTTTTTATAAAGGATGGAAGAAGTTTCAGGTTTTACAGTCTCAAAAGAGTACACACTATTAAGCTGTGCTGGGGCCCACAACTGAACACGGACAGCTTCTCGTGGGACTGCTCACCCACACACGGTGACCTGAGGCCAGAGAGACTGCAGCACAGTTGAGCAGCTGTAGGAGCCAAATAAGAAGGAGAGGGCAGAAGGCCAAAAGGCCCTGGACCAGTTTTTAGCTATTTTTAAAATTTCAGCTTGAACTTCTTCCTCCAGTATCAGTGGTTCTAGTTCTTTTGGGGACTCTGTGTGTTCTTTCCATCTTCTTTT